>NW_005871148.1:409070-505329 GCF_000147115.1 Myotis lucifugus | reverse complement strand
TCATCATGCTATTGAGAAATCTCAATAGTAAATGAGTCTTGTAATGTACACATTTATTATCAAAGATTACAACCTAACATTATCGAAGCTGAAGTATTAACCGGACCTGCAGAGGGAGAGGTTGTTCTGATTCCAAGAACTGATTTGTCCCCATCTGACACTGGTCTCCCATTTAAATAAAGTCGACGACAGTTTCCTGTGATGCCAGCATTTGCAATGACCATTAATAAATCACAAGGACAAACTCTAGACAGAGTAGGAATATTCCTACCTGAGCCCATTTTCGCACATGGTCAATTATATGTTGCTTTCTCTCAAGTTCACAGAGCATGTGATGTTAACGTTAAAGTTATAAATACTTTATCCCAAGGGAAATTAGTCAAGCACTCAAAGTGTTTTTACTCTTAATGTAGTATACAGGGAGATATTAGAATAAGTTTAGTCACTTTATCGTTCATTATTTGCATCAGTGTTGTTTTTATATCATGAGTTTGTTGTTGTTATATCATTTTATTGTTTATTTATTAATAAAATTATGTATTATTTTCATATACATTGTACTCATTTCCTGTTATCTCTCACACTTTTATTATAGAGAAAGGGCAAATAGCAAAATTAAAATATTTCCTCTAATTAATTCCCTTTCAATGTGCATGAATTTCGTGCACCAAGCCACTAGTTTTGCTATAATTGCCCATTTTTTGGGCTGAGAACCATGTGGCTCACAGAGGTGAAGACACTTGCCCAAAATCACACAGGTGTCTAGGACTCAAGTTCCGGCCTAGATTCTCCGACCCAGGGGCCTGCAAGTCTCCCCTGCTCTGTGTCCCTTCCCCACCCCAGGCCAAGGAGCAGCAGCTGGCCCTGCCTGAATGGCAGACAGAAGCCTGAGAAGGAAGCAAAGGACCTCTCACCCCTGAAGGTCTGCTGTCCCAGATCAAGACATGGAAAGTGTGTGTTAGGAGAGGAGGTTGGGGTAGGAGTGAGGAGTGGAGGTGATGCCACAGGAACTGAGCTTTGATTTCCCTCAAGGTGGCCAGGAAACATCGGTTCTGCTTGTCTGCCGTCTCCCAGCATCCCACGTGAGACTGGATCTGGGGGACCGGCTTGTGTGTTTGCTGGTACAGCCGGTCCGGCTCGGCTTCCTCCAAACCTGATTCTGCTTCTTAAGTGTGTCCCTTATGCACGCGAGGAGGTGAAATCCGCAGTTTGTTGGGTTGGGCTGCAAAAGTGCAGGTGGTTCCTTTGGTGCCACCAGCACAGCGTGGGCGGGGATGTAAATTGCGTAGGGCGGGGTCTCCGGGAGTCCCCAGGGCGGGGCAAGGGGCAATGGCGTTTCCAAGACTCCTCGCCTCTCCAGGACTCTGCCTCTGCGTTTCCGGGTCCCCGAGTGCAGGCGAGCGGCTCCCTGAGAACGCCACCCCTCCCACCCCGCGCATCGCAGCCCCACGACTTCTGCAAAGACCTGTTTTCCAGCAAGAAATCTAAGGATGATAAACACCCCAAGAAAGCCGACAACAGCACAAAAGCCCCCCCAGTGAATGCCAGGAAACCCCCACCAGCGAACGCCACCAGCCGCCCTCCACCGAACCCCGCCAACCCGCTGAATCCCACTAACCCCGCACCTCGGGGCGCCACGAAACCCTGACCACCCAGCTCCTCCCAGGGTCCCAGGTAGGAGAGCCGGGCACAGCCGGCACCAACCAGTCAGGAGCCTCGGAACTGGGGGCAGATGGGCGGGAGCGAGAGGAAGAACTGGGGAGCAGGGGTACCAGGGCCACAGGGACTTCCTTCTCCGGGCTGGGCTTTCACCTCCAGATGCCCCACTCAAGTCTCCTCGCGGGGCCCACCCATCTCCTTCACATTTTTTATGAGAGGGGCCCTAACTCCTCCCATCCCACCCCCAGTGAGAACAATAAAGAGAAATGGAATGTCTGTTGCTTCGGTGACGAATGTGGGCCCTGGACAGGAAGGGACCCTCCTGTCCTGCAAGGGAGAGAGGACCCTGGAGCTCCTGCTGGGGAAAAGGCCTGGCTTTAGGGGCTTCCCTGCCGGCTCCTGCAGCCCATCCACCTCACACACATACCCCACGGCCAGGAGAGGCAGAGCAGAGCAACAGAAGCCCATTCCAGCAACCGCAAAGGGGGGGCTTCAGCCAGACCCCCACCCCAAGTTTCTGCACAGCAGGGCGGCGCTATCTCCATGACGGGCCCGGGACCTCAGTGTTGGTACATGAACAAGGGGCAGCCCCTTAGTGTGTACAGCAGTGGTTCTCAACCCTCCTAATGCCGCGACCCTTTAATACAGTTCCTATTGTTGTGGTGACCCCCATTTTCATTGTTACAAATGGAACATAATTAAAGCATAGTTGCCGAACCGGTTTGGCTCAGTGGATAGAGCGTCGGCCTGCGGACTCAGGGGTCCCAGGTTCGATCCCGGTCAAGGGCATGTACCTTGCTTGCGGGCACATCCCCACTGGGGGGCGTGCAGGAGGCAGCTGATCGATCTCTCTCATCGATGTTTCTGGCTCTCTATCCCTCACCCTTCTTCTCTGTAAAAAATCAATAAAATATATTTAAAAAAAAATAAAGCATAGTGATTAATCACAAAAACAATATGTCATTATATATGTATTTTCCGATGGTCTTAGGCAACCCCTGTGAAAGGGTCGTTTGACCTCCAAAGGGGTCACGACCCACAGGTTGAGAACCGCTGGTGTAGAGCATAAGGTCCTGCCTTTGCCTCCTGAACCCTGCCAGTCCCTCTGGCAGCAAGCAGAGTAGGGGGAGGGGTGGGAGCCCAGCCAGGCCTGTTCCTGGGAAGCTGGTGAGAGGGTGGCGCTCTCCTCTGGAAGCTGGTGGCCATCAGAGAGGCCAGGGCAGGGGCAGATCCAACTCACAGGTGTGTCCTGGGCAGGATCCTAATTCTTGATGCTGAAGTGTCTACACCTCTCCCTACTCAGAACCCATCCTCTCAGCTGCAAAGAACATTCTGGGGCAGGACTTCAGGCTCCATCATCCAGACCCAAATTCTGATCTGCTGGAACCAACCCCCTCCCGGACACGCCCTTGGACTTAAGAATCAGCCTGAGACATGCATTTGCCTGGCAGCTGCTTCCTCTCCAGCCCTTTGCCTCTTAGGGCCTGGTTCCACTTTCAGGTCCTTTGCACGCACCAGACACAGCCAGACTGGAGGGGAAACATCATGTGGTGTCATGGCTGTGGGTCAGTGTGAGGAGCTGAGCCCAGGAAGGTGGGTCCACTCATCCACCAAGCCCACAGGCCCCATCCCTGCAGGCTGAGCATGTGAGGGGGGCAGGAGAAGCCATTCCAGGAACCAGGAAAGTTCTAATTCTCTCACTTCTCCCTCCCACCCCTACCCCCATGACTCTCCCTTATCCACAGGTGCTCCTAGCCCAGGAAAGGGATAGAGACAAGCCCAGTCACACACACACACACACACACACACACACACACACACACACACATGCTCCCTTCTGGGCCCTCCCAGAGCTGCAGTGTGGAATGGACAGGTAGCCCACTCCCTGGAACCTGAATTCCCCATGGCCCCCCTCCCGTCCCCTCCCCTCCCTCCTGAATGGCTCCTGCACCCAGGAGTTCACAACCTCTCAGGACAAGTTCTTCCCAAATTTCTGGTTCTTCAAGGATATTATTTCCTCTAGTCCCCTAAAGCCTGCCTTCCAGAGCCCCTCCCATGGGCCTCTCCCCACTCCTTCCACATCTGAAGAGCTTGTTATCTCGCTGTGGTCTTTCCACTTATTCGTGGAAACAGCCACTTGGCCCGTGGCTACATCGCAAGTCTGCCCCTTGCAAGCTCCCGTTTACCTGGGTCAAGGGCCCAGCTAAACGTTTCACCTGCATCATTTCATGTCATGCTCACTACAACCCTGTCATTCTGTCCATTTTACAGATGCAGAATCTGAGGCTCAGAGAGGTTATATCGCTGCCCAAAAGCACACAGACAGCAAGTGGCAGATTTCCTGTTTGAACACAGGCTCATCTGACTCTGACGCTGATGCTAGACCCTCTATTAGAATGCCGTCTGGGGCAGGACCTCGGACAAACTGGGGCACTTCTCAGCCTTGCTTTCCCCTCTGTCGGGTGAGGATGACAGTGACCATCCTCACAGGCTGGTTGTGAGGGTTAAGCAGCCCTGGCACACAGTAGGCTCCTTTCCCAACAATCTGCACATGACACCCTCTCCAGACCCTTCACAGTCCCCCTCGGGGGCCAGGCTTCTGCTGAGCCGCGTATCCCCTTACGTGCTCCCACGGACCATGCACAGTGACCGGCCCAGAGGAGGGCAGCTCTGGTGCCATCCTGCAGCCAGTGGCTGTCTTTGCTCCAGTCATTCCTCTGGGCTGGGCTGTCACGCTGCCCCCATGCCAAGGACACTAAACTATAGGGAAGAATGGGAGGGGGTCCATTTGGGCACAGGGCTGTTACTGGGCCAATGATCAGGAGAGTCTATAGGTGCTGAAATGGAAGATTCAGGCTCCAGCGCCACTTCACTGACTCGCTGAGTGACCCTGGGGGAGTCGCTGCCTCCCTCTGGGCCACACTTGCCCCTCCGTGAAGTGGAGCTGAGCTCAATGGCTCTGATGCCCCATAGATGGTCTGACCATTCCTAACACCCTTCTGTCCCTTCCCCTCCGTCCCCTCCCCCTTTCTCTCCTGCCTGTGGCTACTCCTGATGCACCAGGGTCCACAGAGACACGCAGAGAGAGGCAATGTCTTTGATCTGCTTTATTCAGCCTGTGGGAGTGGGGAGCAAGCTTTGGCCAGAGCCACGGGTGTGGAGGAGAGACCTGGGCCGGCACTGCCCTTGGAGAGGGAGGAGGCGGGGGTGGCTTACACGTCCATCTGGCTGAGCTCCCTGTGGGGAGAGGGCCGCACATGGCAGGGGGAGTGGGCAGTCCTCAGACCTCAGGAGGCCTCAGGCAAGCCCTGGGCCCCTGTTCTCCCCCCAAACCCCCAACTCACCTCCACCCCCATTTCAGCCCCAGGGAGCTGGCACACAGGGCAGGGAACCAAACCTACCTGGGGGCAACTTTGTCGGGGGCTCCCCACTCCAAGAAGTTCAGCGGCGTTTCTTCTTGGTCTCTTTTCCCGTATCTGGGAGGGGAGAGGCAGCTGGGGCAAGCGAGCACTGTGCCCAGGTGCCAGCCCAATGCCTCCTGCCTGCCCTTGGTACCATCCTCTAGGGGCACACGGGCCCAGGCCTGGTCAGTAGAGTGGTTCTGCTTTCCCAAGAATGTGGAAGGGGCAGGAGTCGGGACCGCTCCCCTCCCTCTGGTCCACACCTGGGCCTGGTCACCAGGTCGATGTATCTAAGGAACTCGGACGTATACTTGGCCAACTGCTGTGGTGTGGCATTTTTCCCTGGGTACTCTGGCTTCACTGGAGCCCCCGAGGCACCCAGCGGCAGCTGCAGCAACAGAGCCACACACGTGGACAGGAAGAGCAGGGAGAGGCAGTGGCGTGCAGCAGCCATCTGAGGAGCAAGGAGTGGGAGGGCATTGGAGACAGAACAGAGCCCACCCACCCAGCCCCTCGCCCATCACCTACTTCTCCAAGCCTGGGGACAAGAGGGCAAAGCAAAGAGCCGCTGGGACCTGACCACCCCACCCCTGGCCTAGGCACTGCCTCAGCAAATGTGGACAGCTCCTTCCGTAGCATTGCCGCAGCCAGAGCTCAGCCAGGACCTCAGCAAAGCAGAAAAAGGGAGCAGAGAAGGTGGGACATGGGGCAGGAGGCACAGATGCATGAAGTCCAGGCCCGATGGCTCTGAGTAGGCAGATGGGGGGGAGGGGCTGGAAGGAAGGGGTTGGTGGGAAGTGTGCTCCTGCGGTTCACTACCCACCGACCCCCCAGCCCCCGGCCGCCAGGGAGAGACATGCAGAATCAGAAGGTCACGGTCATACACACACACACACACACACACACACACACGGATCCCAATCACTCACAAGCTCAGAGGCACTCACACATTTGTGTTCACAGCCACCACCAACCACTCCCCACACACATTTGCAGTCCAGTCACGGACTGCTCTTCCAGGTGCGAGGTTTGTCCAGATGTAGAGCCAGACCCACACAGGACCTCAGGCCTCCAGAGGCCCCCCGTCCTGCCAACCATCAATTCTTCCCCCATCCCAGGCCCTAGACCCAGGGAGTCCCCCAGGCCTTGGGGCAGGCTGAGCCCACTTACCCTGAGTCCTGAGCAAGCGGGCCCTAGACCAAGCAGGTGCCTGCCTCCGGCTGGATGCGTCCCCTGCTCTCCTTCTTGCCCCTTTATAGTCCTCAGCCCCCAGAGTCCCCGCCTTCTGTCAACCCCTCTCCCTCCCCAGCCCTCACACCCTCCTCCCTGTGGTCACCCTGGTACCTGCAAGGCCAGCCAGCTCACTGGGGCCAGGGACAGGGCGGGACAGGGCAGTGCTGTGAGGGCCAGACTTGGCAGTGGAACGGGTAGAAGTGAACTACAGTGAGTCTCCTGTGGGCCCCCATCTGCCATTGGGCACCAAGAGCAGGCTTGGTCCAAGGAGGACGGCGTTCTGGGCCCTCAGGGTGAATGAAAGGTCCTGGTGGCAGCACCCCTTCCCAAGGATTAGCCTGAAGCATCAATAGAATTCTTTCAGGGCAGAAGATTGAGGCTGGGGTTCTGAGATCAGGGGTGAGGGATGAGACTCGGGACTCCCTTCCCAGTCTGTTCTTAGAACAAGGTGGGAATGGGGGAGGTGCCTGAGGTAACTAGGAAATATGAAAAGGAGTGGGGGCCCAGGTAAGGAGAAACCCACTCTCTGGCTGGTGTGTAGGATGCAAATTAGAACGATGTGCCTGGGTTCAGGAGAACTGGGGGTGTCAGTTTCTGGAGCCACCTCAGAGCTGCATTCCAGGGGGCTGAGTGATAAAAATCACCATCATTTGTAAAACCTTGCATTTTCCAGAGTGCTCCCAGTTCAATCACCTCACTGAGTTCCTATGAAACAGTAACCTCCATCTTTTTGGTGTAAAACTGCTGTTTAAGTGTGACCCTGCTATCTTGGCTTCTGCACAGACCTGCTTGCTTTAACAATAGGGTAGTTACCTCAGTTTCCAGATTGAGACCTAGAAACTCACATAAATCACCCCATTATGTTGCCAGCCCCAATCACAAAGGTTATCTTCTGTGCCTCAGGACCAGAACCACAAAAGATTGCTTCCCATTGGTCCAGCGGCTCCAGGAACTGAGATTGTAGATGACCTTTAGAGATTATTAACTTTGCTCAATCCTGCTTCTGTCCAATCTGCTTTCGCAAGTTAGCGCCACATTCCAACGTCTAGCAGGATGTGGTTTTTACCTTTATAAGCTCGGTACAGTAGTCACTCGGGGCTGCGAGATTCGCCGGCATTTGAATAAATGACTCCTTAATGCAACTTCTTGACTTGGGGTGTCCTTTGTGGGAATCACGGGGTACATTATAACACCTACAACAACCCATTTTACAGATTCAGAAACTAAGGCTCAGAGCCATTAAGTCTGACATAACTGGTCAGTGGTAGATTCAGGGTTTGAAGTAAAGTCTAACTCCAAAACCTGGACTCTCTTTTTCTAAGTGGGGCTGTCAACATCCTATCTAATAAAAGACAAAGATTGAAATTAACCATAACTCCACTATGCTTCCCATTGGCTAAACAGGGCGATATGCAAATTAACTGCCAACTAAGATGGCGGTTAACCGCCAACAACGATGCCGGCTAATTTGCATACTGCAGGCAGGGCAGGACAGCGCCATCCTGCCTGCCCTGCCGCCATCCAGGCCTGCTATCTGTGACCCGGGCGGCAGGTGTCCAGTATGGGACCCGACCCAGGGCTGGCAGGCGGGACCGCGGCAATCTGCCACCGGCCACGCCCCCAACCACCCTTCCAGGGGAAATCCGGGGCTGGTGAGCACTAAAGCACCGATCCGCCATCGGCCACACCCACAAATGGCCCTCCCACGGGGATCCGGGGCTGGAGGGGCTAATGCACCAATCAGACACCAGCTGTGCCCCCAACCAGCCCTCCTGCGTTCGACCCAGGCGGCTGGGACAGCGTGGCTCCTCTGTCATCCCAGCTTCCTCATGACAGTTTTGGAAACTGACAGCAGGGAGGAGGAAGTCCCACCCCCACAGAATCATCCAGAATCAGCCGTTTGTCACACAGCTCTCAGTGGCCTGACAGGCAGGACTCTCATTCACCTGCATCTCAGACCGTGTCAGTAGACAGGTAGGACTATGTCCAAAGAAAAACGGTTGATACAAGGTAGCTCTGCAGCCGAAAGGTGACGGCGTTATCGACAGAAAATGTCTGCTGAGCAACATGCGTCTGATCCTGAAAGAAGGCGGCGTCTGCAACAGAATGTATCCGAAGAGCAGCTACTGGACAAACGTCGCTCTGAAGCCGAAAAACAGGCGTCTTCGACAGAAAATGTCCAAAGACAAACGTGCCTTTGAATTTGAAAGAAGGCGGTGGCGATGACAGACTATGTCTAGAGAACAGTCAACAAGTACTACCAATACCGGTAGGAACTGCCTTCTCAGCGAAAATGGAGTACATGAGGATGCAATTCTCCAACATAGTTGTGGTGGAGTGACTGTTCGATGTGAATTTTGCCCATCCCTAAAATTCTCGGATGAAAAACCATCTGATGGGAAATTTACTCGATGTTGTAGCAAAGGGAAAGTCTGTCCAAATGATATACATTTCCCAGATTACCCGTATATTTAAAAAGATTAATGACAGCCCTATCTGGTTTGGCTCAGTGGATAGAGCGTCGGCCTGCGGATTGAGGGGTCCCGGGTTCGGTTCTAGTCAAGGGCATGTACCTTGGTTGCAGGCACATCCCCAGTGGGGAGTGTGCGGGAAGCAGCTGATCGATGTTCCTCTCTCATCCGATGTTTCTGACTCTCTATCCCTCTCCCTTCCTCTCTGTAAAAAATCAATAAAAAATATTTTAAAAAAAGATTAATGACAAACGAAGATTCTGACAGTAAAAATTTTATGGAAAATATTCGATCCATAAATAGTTCTTTTGCTTTTGCTGCCATGGGTGCTAATATTGCATGGCCATCAGGATATGGGCCATACTGTTTTAGAATACACGGCAAGTTTATCACCGTACTGGAACTTTATACCCCTCGGATGGTGTTTCTCCGAAGTTTGCTCAACTCTATATTTTGGATACAGCTGAAGCTACAAGTAAAAGATTAGCAATGTCAGAAAACCAGGGCTGCTCAGAAAGACTCATGATCAACATCAACAATCTCATGCATGAAATCAATGAATTAACAAAATCGAACAAGATGCTACAAGAGGTAGAAAAGGAAGCCCAATCTGAAGCAGCAGCAAAAGGTATTGCTCCCACGTAGGTATCAATGGCAATTAAGTACGATCGGAACAGTGACCCACGTAGATATAATTCTCCCTGTGTAACCGAGGTTGCTGTCATATTCAGAAACGAAGATGGAGAACCTCTTTTTGAAAGGGACTTGCTCATTCATTGTAAACCAGATCCCAAGAATCCAAATGCCACTAAAATGAAACAAATCAATATCCTGTTTCCTACATTAGATGCAATGACATATCCTATTCTTTTCCCACATGGTGACAAAGGCTGGGGAACAGATATTGCATTAAGACTCAGAGACAACAGTGTAGTCGACAATAACACTAGACCAAATGTAAGGACACGAGTCACCCAAATGCAGTATTATGGATTTCATCTCTCTGTGAGGGACACGTTCAATCCTATTTTAAATGCAGGAAAATTAACTCAACAGTTTATTGTGGATTCGTATTCAAAAATGGAGGCCAATCAGATAAATTTCTTTAAGGCAAACCAATCTAAGTTGAGAGTTGAAAAATATAGTGGTTTGATGGATTATCTCAAATCTAGATCTGAAAATGACAATGTGCCGATTGGTAAAATGATAATACTTCCATCATCTTTTGAGGGTAGTCCCAGAAATATGCAGCAGCGATATCAGGATGCTATGGCAATTGTAACAAAGTATGGCAAGCTCGATTTATGCATAACCATGACATGCAACCCCAAATGGGCAGATATTACAAACAATTTACAACACTGGCAAAAAGTTGAAAACAGACCTGACTTGGTAGCCAGAGTTTTTAATATGAAGCTGAACGCTCTTTTAAATGATATATGTAAATTCCATTTATTTGGCAAAGTAATAGCTAAGATTCATGTCATTGAATTTCAGAAACGCGGACTGCCTCAGGCTCACATATTATTGATATTAGATAATGAGTCCAAATTACGTTCAGAAGATGACATTGACCATATAGTTAAGGCAGAAATTCCAGATGAGAACCAGTGTCCTCGACTTTTTCAAATTGTCAACTCAAATATGATACATGGACCATGTGGAATGCAAAATCCAAGTAGTCCATGTATGGAAAATGGAAAATGTTCAAAGGGATATCCAAAAGAATTTCAAAAT
Organism: Myotis lucifugus; assembly: GCF_000147115.1. Classification (NCBI taxonomy): domain Eukaryota; kingdom Metazoa; phylum Chordata; class Mammalia; order Chiroptera; family Vespertilionidae; genus Myotis; species Myotis lucifugus. Next base: position 494,828 of record NW_005871148.1, on the reverse strand, counting down.
GCCACCATTGGAAATTTCTTAATAGTATTGCTCCTTCGGGAATGCCGTGTCATAAATTAAAATTGAAAGTGGGTGCAATCATCATGCTATTGAGAAATCTCAATAGTAAATGGGGTCTTTGTAATGGTACCAGATTTATTATCAAAAGATTACAACCTAACATTATCGAAGCTGAAGTATTAACCGGATCTGCAGAGGGAGAGGTTGATCTGATTCCAAGAACTGATTTGTCCCCATCTGACACTGGTCTCCCATTTAAATTAAGTCAACGACAGTTTCCTGTGATGCCAGCATTTGCAATGACTATGAATAAATCACAAGGACAAACTCTAGACAGAGTAGGAATATTCCTACCTGAACCCGTTTTCGCACATGGTCAATTATATGTTGCTTTCTCTCAAGTTCACAGAGCGTGTGATGTTAAAGTTAAAGTTATGAATACTTTATCCCAAGGGAAATTAGTCAAGCACTCAAAGTGTTTTTACTCTTAATGTGGTATACAGGGAGATGTTAGAATAAGTTTAGTCACTTTATCATTCATTATTTGCATCAGTGTTGTTTTTATATCATGAGTTTATTGTTGTTATATCATTTTATTGTTTATTTATTAATAAAATTATGTATTCTTTTCATATACATTGTACTCATTTCCTTTTCTCTCTCACACTTTTATTATAGAGAAAGGGCAAATAGCAATATTAAAATACTTCCTCTAATTAATTCCCTTTCAATGTGCATGAATTTCGTGCACCAAGCCACTAGTTTTGCTATAATTGCCCATTTTTTGGGCTGAAAACCATGTGGCTCACAGAGGTGAAGACACTTGTCCAAAATCACATAGGTGTCTAGGACTCAAGTTCCGGCCTAGATTCTCCGCCCCAGGGGCCTGCAAGTCTCCCCTGCTGTGTGTCCCTTCCCCACCCCAGGCCAAGGAGCAGCAGCTGGCCCTGCCTGAATGGCAGACAGAGCCTGAGAAGAAGCAAAGGACCTCTCACCCTGAAGGTCTGCTGTCCCAGATCAAGACATGGAAAGTGTGTGTTAGGAGAGGAGGTTGGGGTAGGAGGAGTGAGGAGTGGAGGTGATGCCACAGGAACTGAGCTTTGATTTCCCTCAAGGTGGCCAGGAAACATGGGTTCTGCTTGTCTGCAGTCTCCCAGCATCCCAGGTGAGACTGGATCTGGGGGACCTGCTTGTGTGTTTGCTGGTACAGCCGGTCCGGCTCCGGCTTCCTCCAAACCTGATTCTGCTTCTTGAGTGTGTCCCTTATGCATGGGAGGAGGTGAAATCTGCAGTTTGTTGGGTGGGCTGCAAAAGTGCAGGTGGTTCCTTTGGTGCCACCAGCACAGCGTGGGCGGGGATGTAAATTGCGTAGGGCGGGGTCTCCGGGAGTCCCCAGGGCGGGGCAAGGGGCAATGGCGGCTCCAAGACTCCTCGCCTCCCCAGGACTCTGCCTCTGCGTTTCCGGGTCCCCGAGTGCAGGCGAGCAGCTCCCTGAGAACGCCACCCCTCCCACCCCGCGCATCGCAGCCCCACGGCTTCTGCAAAGACCTGTTTTCCAGCTTGAAATCTAAGGACGCCAAGAAATCTAAGGATGCTAAACACCCCAAGAAAGCCGACAACAGCACAAAAGCCCCCCCAGTGAACGCCAGGAAACCCCCACCAGCAAACGCCACCAGCCTCCCTCCACCGAACCCCGCGACCCCGCTGAATCCCACTAACCCCGCACCTCGGGGCGCCACGAAACCCTGACCACCCAGCTCCTCCCAGGGCCCCAGGTAGGAGAGCCGGGCACAGCCGGCACCAACCAGTCAGGAGCCTCGGAACTGGGGGCAGATGGGCGGGAGCGAGAGGAAGACTGGGGAGCAGGGGTACCAGGGCCACAGGGACTTCCTTCTCCGGGCTGGGCTTTCACCTCCAGATGCCCGACTCAAGTCTCCTCGCGGGGCCCACCGATCTCCTTCATTTTTTTTATGAGAGGGGCCCTAACTCCTCCCATCCCACCCCCCAGTGAGAACAATAAAGAGAAATGGAATGTCTGTTGCTTGGGTGATGAATGTGGGCCCTGGACAGGAAGGGACCCTCCTGTCCTGCAAGGGAGAGAGGACCCTGGAGCTCCTGCTGGGGAAAAGGCCTGGCTTTAGGGGCTCCCCTGCCGGCTCCTGCAGCCCATCCACCTCACACACATACCCCACGGCCAGGAGAGGCAGAGCAGAGCAACAGAAGCCCATTCCAGCAACCGCAAAGGGGGGGCTTCAGCCAGACCCCCACCCCAAGTTTCTACACAGCAGGGCGGCGCTATCTCCATGACGAGCTCGGGACCTCAGTGTTGGTACACGGACAAGCGGCAGCCCCTTAGTGTGTACAGCAGTGGTTCTCAACCCTCCTAATGCCGCGACCCTTTAATACAGTTCCTCATGTTGTGGTGACCCCCATTTTCATTGTTACAAATTGAACATAATTAAAGCATAGTTGCCGAATCGGTTTGGCTCAGTGGATAGAGCGTCGACCTGCGGACTCAGGGGTCCCAGGTTCGATCCCGGTCAAGGGCATGTACCTTGGTTGCGGGCACATCCCCACTGGGGGGCGTGCAGGAGGCAGCTGATCGATCTCTCTCATCGATGTTTCTGGCTCTCTATCCCTCTCCCTTCTTCTCTGTAAAAAATCAATAAAATATATTAAAAAAAAAATAAAGCATAGTGATTAATCACAAAAACAATATGTAATTATAGATGTATTTTCCGATGGTCTTAGGCAACCCCTGTGAAAGGGTCGTTTGACCTCCAAAGGGGTCAGGACCCACAGGTTGAGAACCGCTGGTGTAGAACATAAGGTCCTGCCTTTGCCTCCTGAACCCTGCCAGTCCCTCTGGCAGCAAGAGAGCAGGGGGAGGGGTGGGAGCCCAGCCAGGCCTGTTCCTGGGAAGCTGGTGAGAGGGTGGCGCTCTCCTCCAGAAGCTGGTGTCCATCAGAGAGGCCTGGGCAGGGGCAGATCCAACTCACAGGTGTGTCCTGGGCAGGGTCTTAATTCTTGATGCTGAAGTGTCTACACCTCTCCCTACTCAGAACCCATCCTCTCAGCTGCCAGAGAACATTCTGGGGCAGGTCTTCAGGCTCCATCATCCAGACACAAATTCTGATCTGCTGGAACCAACCCCCTCCTGGACACGCCCTTGGACTTAAGAATCAGCCTGAGACATGCATTTGCCTGGCAGCTGCTTCCTCTCCAGCCCTTTGCCTCTTGGGGCCTGGTTCCACTTTCAGGTCCTTTGCACGCACCAGACACAGCCAGACTGGAGGGAAACATCATGTGGTGTCATGGCTGTGGGTCAGTGTGAGGAGCTGAGCCCAGGAAGGTGGGTCCCCTCATCCACCAAGCCCACAGGCCCCATCCTGCAGGCTGAGCATGTGAGGGGGGCAGAAGAAGCCATTCCAGGAACCAGGAAAGTTCTAATTCTCTCATTTCTCCATCCCACCCCTACCCCCATGACTCTCCCTTATCCACAGGTGCTCCTGCCCAGGAAAGGGGTAGAGACAAGCCCAGTCACACACACACACACACACACACACACACACACACACACACACACGCTCCCTTCTGGGCCCTCCCAGAGATGCAGTGTGGAATGGACAGGTAGCCCACTCCCTGGAACCTGAATTCCCCATGGCCCCCCTCCCGTCCCCTCCCTCCCTCCTGAATGGCTCCTGCACCCAGGAGTTCACAACCTCTCAGGACAAGTTCTTCCCAATTTTCTGGTTCTTCAAGGCCACTAAACTATAGGGAAGAATGGGAGGGGGTACATTTGGGCACAGGGCTGTTATTGGGCCAATGATCAGGAGAGTCTATAGGTGCTGAAATGGAAGATTCAGGCTCCAGCGCCACTTCACTGACTCGCTGAGTGACCCTGGGGGAGTCGCTGCCTCCCTCTGGGCCACACTTGCCCCTCCGTGAAGTGGAGCTGAGCTCAATGGCTCCGATGGCCCCATAGACGGTCTGACCATTCCTAACACCCTTCTGTCCCTTCCCCTCCGCCTCCTCCCCCTTTCTCTCCTGCCTGTGGCTACTCCTGATGCACCAGGGTCCACAGAGACACGCAGAGAGAGGCAATGTCTTTGATTTGCTTTATTCAGCCTGTGGGAGTGGGGAGCAAGCTTTGGCCAGAGCCACGGGTGTGGAGGAGAGACCTGGGCCGGCACTGCCCTTGGAGAGGGAGGAGGCGGGGGTGGCTTACACGTCCATCTGGCTGAGCTCCCTGTGGGGAGAGGGCCGCACATGGCAGGGGGGAGTGGGCAGTCCTCAGACCTCAGGAGGCCTCAGGCAAGCCCTGGGCCCCTGTTCTCCCCCCAAACCCCCAACTCACCTCCACCCCCATTTCAGCCCCAGGGAGCTGGCACACAGGGCTGGGAACCAAACCTACCTGGGGGCAACTTTGTCGGGGGCTCCCCACTCCAAGAAGTTCAGCGGCGTTTCTTCTTGGTCTCTTTTCCCGTATCTGGGAGGGGAGAGGCAGCTGGGGCAAGCGAGCACTGTGCCCAGGTGCCAGCCCAATGCCTCCTGCCCGCCCTTGGGTACCATCCTCTAGGGGCACACGGGCCCAGGCCTGGTCAGTAGAGTGGTTCTGCTTTCCCAAGAATGTGGAAGGGGCAGGAACCGGGGCCGCTCCCCTCCCTCTGGTACACACCTGGGCCTGGTCAGCATGTTGATGTATCTGCGGAGCTCGGCCGCATACTGGGCCAACTGCTCTGGCGTGGCGTTGTCCCCTGGGTAATCTGGCTCCTGTGGGGCCCACGAGTCACCCAGCGCCGGCTGCAGCAACAGAGCCACACACGTGGACAGGAAGAGCAGGGAGAGGCAGTGGCGTGCAGCAGCCATCTGAGGACCAAGGAGTGGGAGGGCATTGGAGGCAGAACAGAGCCCACCCACCCAGCCCCTCGCCCATCACCTACTTCTCCAAGCCTGGGGACAAGAGGGTGAAGCAAAGAGCCGCTGGGACCTGACCACCCCACCGCCTAGGGCCTAGGCACTGCCTCAGCAAGTGTAGACAGCTCCTTCCATAGCAGTGCAGCAGCCAGAGCTCAGCCAGGACCTCAGCAAAGTAGAAAAAGGGAGCAGAGAAGGTGGGACATGGGGCAGGAGGCACAGATGCATGAAGTCCAGGCCCGATGGCTCTGAGTAGGCAGGTGTGGGGGAGGGGCTGGAGGGAAGGGATTGGGGGGAAGTGTGCTCCTGCGGTTCACTACCCACCAACCCCCCAACCCCCGGCCGCCAGGGAGAGACATGCAGAATCAGAAGGTCACGGTCATACACACACACACACACACACACACACACACACACATACGGATCCCAATCACTCACAAGCTCAAAGGCACTCACACATTTGTGTTCACAGCCACCACCAACCACTCCCCACACACATTTGCAGTCCAGTCACGGACTGCTCTTCCAGGTGCGAGGTTTGTCCAGATGTAGAGCCAGACCCACACAGGACCTCAGGCCTCCAGAGGCCCCCCGTCCTGCCAACCATCAATTCTTCCCCCATCCCAGGCCCTAGACCCAGGGAGTCCCCCAGGCCTCGGGGCAGGCTGAGCCCACTTACCCTGAGTCCTGAGCAAGCGGGCCCTAGACCAAGCAGGTGCCTGCCTCCGGCTGGATGCGTCCCCTGCTCTCCTTCTTGCCCCTTTATAGTCCTCAGCCCCCAGAGTCCCCGCCTTCTGTCAACCCCTCTCCCTCCCCAGCCCTCACACCCTCCTCCCCGTGGTCACCCTGGTACCTGCAAGGCCAGCCAGCTCACTGGGGCCAGGGACAGGGCGGGACAGGGCAGTGCTGTGAGGGCCAGACTTGGCAGTGTAACGGGTAGAAGTGAACTACAGTGAGTCTCCTGAGGGCCCCCATCTGCCATTGGGCACCAAGAGCAGGCTTGGTCCAAGGAGGACGGCGTTCTGGGCCCTCAGGGTGAATGAAAGGTCCTGGTGGCAGCACCCCTTCCCAAGGATTAGCCCGAAGCATCAATAGAATTCTTTCAGGGCAGAAGATTGAGGCTGGGGCTCTGAGACCAAGGGTGAGGGATGAGACTCGGGACTCCCTTCCCAGTCTGTTCTTAGAACAAGGTGGGAATGGGGGAGGTGCCTCAGGTAACTAGGAAATATGAAAAGGAGTGGGGGCCCGGGTAAGGAGAAACCCACTCTCTGGCTGGTGTGTAGGATGCAAATTAGAACGATGTGCCTGGGTTCAGGAGAACTGGGGGTGTCAGTTTCTGGAGCCACCTCAGAGCTGCATTCCAGGGGGCTGAGTGATAAAAATCACCATCATTTGTAAAACCTTGCATTTTCCAGAGTGCTCCCAGTTCAATCACCTCACTGAGTTCCTATGAAACAGTAACCTCCATCTTTTTGGTATAAAACTGCTGTTTAAGTTTAACCCTGCTATCTTGGCTTCTGTACATACCTGCTTGCTTTAACAATAGGGTAGTTACCTCAGTTTCCAGATTGAGACCTAGAAACTCACATAAATCACCCCATTATGTTGCCAGCCCCAATCACAAAGGTTATCTTCTGTGCCTCAGGACCAGAACCACAAAAGATTGCTTCCCATTGGTCCAGCGGCTCCAGGAACTGAGATTGTAGATGACCTTTAGAGATTATTAACTTTGCTCAATCCTGCTTCTGTCCAATCTGCTTTCGCAAGTTAGCTCCACATTCCAACGTCTAGCAGGATGTGGTTTTTACCTTTATAAGCTCGGTACAGTAGTCACTCGGGGCTGCGAGATTCGCCGGCATTTGAATAAATGACTCCTTAATGCAACTTCTTGACTTGGGGTGTCCTTTGTGGGATTCGCGGGGTACATTATAACACCTACAACAACCCATTTTACAGATTCAGAAACTAAGGCTCAGAGCCAGTAAGTCTGACATAACTGGTCAGTGGTAGATTCAGGGTTTGAAGTAAAGTCTAACTCCAAACCTGGACTCTCTTTTTCTAAGTGGGGCTGTGAACGTCCTGTCTAATAATAGACAAAGATTGAAATTAACCATACCTCCACTACACTTCCCATTGGCTAAACAGGGCGATATGCAAATTAACCGCCAACAAAGATGCCGGCTAATTTGCATACTGCAGGCAGGGCAGGACAGCGCCATCCCGGCTGCCCTGCCGCCATCCGGGCCTGCTATCTGTGACCCGGGCAGCAGGTGTCCAGTATGGGACCCGACCCAGGGCTGGCAGGAGGGACCACGGCAATCCGCCACCAGCCACGCCCTCAACCACCCTTCCAGGGGAAATCCGGGGCTGGTGGGCACTAAAGCACCGATCCGCCATCGGCCACACCCACAAATGGCCCTCCCACGGGGATCTGGGGCTGGCGGGTGCTAAGGCACCAATCAGACACCGGCTGTGCCCCCAACCAGCCCTCCTGCGTTCGACCCATGTGGCTGGGACAGCATGGCTCCTCTGTCATCCCAGCTTCCTCATGACAGTTTTGGAAACTGACAGCAGGGAGGAGGAAGTCCCACCCCCACAGAATCATCCAGAATCAGCCGTTTGTCACGCAGCTCTCAGTGGCCTGACAGGCAGGACTCTCATTCACCTGCATCTCAGACCGTGTCAGTAGACAGGTAGGACTATGGCCAAAGAAAAACGGTTGATACAAGGTAGCTCTGCAGCCGAAAGGTGAAGGCGTTATCGACAGAAAATGTCTGCTGAGCAACATGCGTCTGATCCTGAAAGAAGGCGGCGTCGGCAACAGAATGTATCCGAAGAGCAGCTACTGGACAAACGTCGCTCTGAAGCTGAAAAACAGAGGCGTCTTCGACAGAAAATGTCCAAAGACAAACGTGCCTTTGAAGTTGAAAGAAGGCGGTGGCGACGACAGACTATGTCTAGAGAACAGTCAACAAGTACTACCAATATCAGTAGGAACTGCCTTCTCAGCGAAAATGGAGTACATGAGGATGCAATTCTCCAACATAGTTGTGTGGAGTGACTGTGAGATGTGAATTTTGCCTATCCCTAAATTTCTCAGATGAAAAACCATCCGATGGGAAATTTACTCAATGCTGTAGCAAAGGGAAAGTCTGTCCAAATGATATACATTGTCCAGATTACCCGTATATTTAAAAAGATTAATGACAAACGAAGCTTCTGACAGTAAAACTTTTATGGAAAATATTCAATCCATGAATAGTTCTTTTGCTTTTGCTTCCATGGGTGCTAATATTGCATGGCCATCAGGATATGGGCCATACTGTTTTAGAAAAAACGGACAAGTTTATCACCATACTGCAACTTTACACCCTTCAGATGGTGTTTCTCTGAAGTTTGCTCAACTCTATATTTTGGATACAGCTGAAGCTACAAGTAAAAGATTAGCAATGCCAGAAAATCAGGGCTGCTCAGAAAGACTCATGATCAACATCAACAACCTCATGCATGAAATCAATGAATTAACAAAATCATACAAGATGCTACATGAGGTAGAAAAGGAAGCCCAATCTGAAGCAGCAGCGAAAGGTATTGCTCCCACGGAGGTAACAATGGCGATTAAATACAATCGAAACAGTGACCCGGGTAGATATAATTCTCCCCGTGTAACCGAGGTTGCTGTCATATTCAGAAACGAAGATGGAGAACCTCCTTTTGAAAGGGACTTGCTCATTCATTGTAAACCAGATCCTAATAATCCAAGTGCCACTAAAATGAAACAAATCAGTATCCTGTTTCCTACATTAGATGCAATGAAATATCCTATTCTTTTTCCACATGGTGAAAAGGGCTGGGGAACAGATATTGCATTAAGACTCAGAGACAACAGTGTAATCGACAATAACACTAGACCAAATGTAAGGACACGAGTTACCCAAATGCAGTATTATGGATTTCATCTCTCTGTGAGGGACACGTTCAATCCTATTTTAAATGCAGGAAAATTAACTCAACAGTTTATTGTGGATTCGTATTCAAAAATGGAGGCCAATCCGATAAATTTCATTAAAGCAAACCAATCTAAGTTGAGAGTTGAAAAATATAGTGGTTTGATGGATTATCTCAAATCTAGATCTGAAAATGACAATGTGCCGATTGGTAAAATCATAATACTTCCATCATCTTTTGAGGGTAGTCCCAGAAATATGCAGCAGCGATATCAGGATGCTATGGCAATTGTAACGAAGTATGGCAAGCCCGATTTATGCATAACCATGACATGCAACCCCAAATGGGCAGATATTACAAACAATTTACAACACTGGCAAAAAGTTGAAAACAGACCTGACTTGGTAGCCAGAGTTTTTAATATGAAGCTGAACGCTCTTTTAAATGATATATGTAAATTCCATTTATTTGGCAAAGTAATAGCTAAGATTCATGTCATTGAATTTCAGAAACGCGGACTGCCTCACGCTCACATATTATTGATATTAGATAATGAGTCCAAATTACGTTCAGAAGATGACATTGACCATATAGTTAAGGCAGAAATTCCAGATGAGAACCAGTGTCCTCGACTTTTTCAAATTGTAAACTCAAATATGGTACATGGACCATGTGGAATGCAAAATCCAAGTAGTCCATGTATGGAAAATGGAAAATGTTCTAAGGGATATCCAAAAGAATTTCAAAATGCGACTAGTGGAAATATTGATGGATATCCCAAATACAAACGAAGATCTGGTAGCACCATTTCTATTGGAAATAAAACTGTCGATAATACTTGGATTGTCCCTTATAACCCATATTTGTGCCTCAAGTATAACTGTCATATAAATGTTGAAGTCTGTGCATCAATTGGAAGTGTCAAATATCTATTTAAATACATCTATAAAGGGCACGACTGTGCAAATATTCAAATTTCTGAAAAAAATATTATCAATCATGACGAAGTACAGGACTTCATTGACTCCAGGTATGTGAGCGCTCCTGAGGCTGTTTGGAGACTTTTTGGAATGCAAATGCTTGGCCAATCTCATGCAACCACAAGATTAGCTATTCATTTGCCAAATGATCAGAATTTATATTTTCATGCAGATGATTTTGCTGAAGTTTTGGATAGGGCTAAAAGGCATAACTCGACTTTGATGGCTTGGTTCTTATTGAATAGAGAAGACTCTGATGCATGTAATTATTATTATTGGGAGATCCCACAGCATTATGTATTTACTAATTCTTTGTGGACAAAACGCCGAAAGGGGGGGAATAAAGTATTAGGTAGACTGTTCACTGTGAGCTTTAGAGAACCAGAACGATATTACCTTAGACTTTTGCTTCTGCATGTAAAAGGTGTGGTAAGTTTTGAGGATCTGCGAACTGTAGGAGGTGTAACTTATGATACATTTCGTGAAACTGCTAAACACCGGGGATTATTACTTGATGACACTATCGGGAAAGCTACGATTGACGATGCAATCATCCTTAATATGCCCAAACAACTATGGCAACTTTTTGCATATAAATGTGTGTTTGGATATCCTTCTGCTGCAGACAAATTATGGGATGAGAATAAATCTCATTTTATTGAAGATTTCTGTTGGAAATTACACCGAAGAGAAGGTGCCTGTGTAAACTGTGAAACGCATGCCCTTAACGAAATTCAGGAGGTATTCACATTGCATGGAATGAAATGTTCACATTTCAAACTTCCGGACTATCCTTTATTAACGAATGCAAATACATGTGATCAATTGTACGAGCAAGAAAGGGCAGAGGTTTTGATAAATTCTCTGAATGATGAACAGTTGTCAGCCTTTCAGACTATAACTTCAGCCATCAAAGATCAAACTGTACACCCCAAATGCTTTTTCTTGGATGGCCCAGTGGAAAAACTTGGTAGCGGAAAAACATATCTGTATAAAGTTTTAACACATTATATTAGAGGTCGTGGTGGTACTGTTTTACCCACAGCGTCTAGGAATTGCTGCAAATTTACTTCTTGATGGAGGAACCTTTCATTCCCAATATAAATTACCAATTCCATTAAATGAAACTTCAATTTCTAGACTCGATATAAAGAGCAAAGTTGCTACAATCATTAAAAAGGCCCAACTTCTTACTATTGATGAATGCACCATGGCATCCAGTCATGCTATAAACGCCATAGATAGATTACTAAGAGAAATTATGAATTTGAATGTTGCATTTGGTGGGAAAGTTCTCCTTCTCGGAGGGGATTTTCAACAACATCTCAGTATTGTACCGCATGCTATGCGATCAGCCATAGTACAAACGAGTTTAAAGTACTGCAATGTTTGGGGATGTTTCAGAAAGTTGTCTCTTACAACAAATATGAGATCAGAGGATTCTGCTTATAGTGAATGGTTAGTAAAACTTGGGGATGGCAAACTTGATAGCAGTTTTCATTTAGGAACGGATATTATTGAAATCCCCCATGAAATGATTTGTAACGGATCTATTATTGAAGCCACCTTTGGAAATAGTATATCTATAGATAATATTGAAAAAAATCTAAAAGTGCAATTCTTTGTTCAAAAAATGAACATGTTCAAAACTTAAATGAAGAAATTTGGATATACTTGATGGAGTGTTTCACACATATTTGAGTGATGATTCCATTGACTCAACAGATGATACTGAAAAGGAACATTTTCCCATCGAATTTCTTAATAGTATTACTCCGTCGGGAATGCCGTGTCATAAATTAAAATTGAAAGTGGGTGCAATCATCATGCTATTGAGAAATCTCAATAGTAAATGGAGTCTTTGTAATGGTACCACATTTATTATCAAAAGATTACAACCTAACATTATCGAAGCTGAAGTATTAACCGGATCTGCAGAGGGAGAGGTTGTTCTGATTCCAAGAACTGATTTGTCCCCATCTGACACTGGTCTCCCATTTAAATAAAGTCGACGACAGTTTCCTGTGATGCCAGCATTTGCAATGACCATTAATAAATCACAAGGACAAACTCTAGACAGAGTAGGAATATTCCTACCTGAGCCCATTTTTGCACATGGTCAATTATATGTTGCTTTCTCTCAAGTTCACAGAGCATGTGATGTTAACGTTAAAGTTATAAATACTTTATCCCAAGAGAAATTAGTCAAGCACTCAAAGTGTTTTTACTCTTAATGTAGTATACAGGGAGATATTAGAATAAGTTTAGTCACTTTATCATTCATTATTTGCATCAGTGTTGTTTTTATATCATGAGTTTGTTGTTGTTATATCATTTTATTGTTTATTTATTAATAAAATTATGTATTATTTTCATATACATTGTACTCATTTCCTTTTCTCTCTCTCACACTTTTATTATAGAGAAAGGGCAAATAGCAAAATTAAAATATTTCCTCTAATTAATTCCCTTTCAATGTGCATGAATTTCGTGCACCAAGCCACTAGTTTTGCTATAATTGCCCATTTTTTGGGCTGAAAACCATGTGGCTCACAGAGGTGAAGACACTTGTCCAAAATCACACAGGTGTCTAGGACTCAAGTTCCGGCCTAGATTCTCCGCCCCAGGGGCCTGCAAGTCTCCCCTGCTCTGTGTCCCTTCCCCACCCCAGGCCAAGGAGCAGCAGCTGGCCCTGCCTGAATGGTAGACAGAGCCTGAGAAGGAAGCAAAGGACCTCTCACCCTGAAGGTCTGCTGTCCCAGATCAAGACATGGAAAGTGTGTGTTAGGAGAGGAGGTTGGGGTAGGAGGAGTGAGGAGTGGAGGTGATGCCACAGGAACTGAGCTTTGATTTTCCTCAAGGTAGCCAGGAAAAATGGGTTCTGCTTGTCTGCCGTCTCCCAGCATCCCACGTGAGACTGGATCTGGGGGACCTGCTTGTGTGTTTGCTGGTACAGCCGGTCCGGCTCCGGCTTCCTCCAAACCTGATTCTGCTTCTTTTTTTTTCTTTTTTTTTTTTTAAATATATTTTATTGGTTTTTCACAGAGAGGAAAGGATAGAGATAGAGAGCCAGAAACATCGATGAGAGAGAAACATCAATCAGCTGCCTCCTGCACATCTCCCACTGGGGGTGTGCCCACAACCCAGGCACATGCCCCTGACCGGAATCGAACCCAGGACCCTTCAGTCCGCATGCCGACGCTCTATCCACTGAGCCAAACCGGTTTTGGCTGATTCTGCTTCTTAAGTGTGTCCCTTATGCACGCGAGGAGGTGAAATCTGCAGTTTGTTGGGTTGGGCTGCAAAAGTGCAGGTGGTTCCTTTGGTGCCACCAGCACAGCGTGGGCGGGATGTAAATTGCGTAGGGCGGGGTCTCCGGGAGTCCCCAGGGCGGGGCAAGGGGCAATGGCGTCTCTGAGACTCCTCGCCTCCCCAGGACTCTGCCTCTGCGTTTCCGGGTCCCGAGTGCAGGCGAGCAGCTCCCTGAGAACGCCACCCCTCCCACCCCGCGCATCGCAGCCCCACGACTTCTGCAAAGACCTGTTTTCCAGCTTGAAATCTAAGGACGCCAAGAAATCTAAGGATGCTAAACACCCCAAGAGAGCCGACAACGGCACAAAAGCTCCCCCGAGTGGGGGCTTTTGAAAGCCAGGAAACCCCCACCAGCAACCGCCACCAGCCGCCCTCCACCGAACCCCGCGACCCCGCTGAATCCCACTATCCCCGCACCGAGGGGCGCCACGAAACCCTGACCACCGAGCTCCTCCCAGGATCCCAGGTAGGAGAGCCGGGCACAGCCGGCACCAACCAGTCAGGAGCCTCGGAACTGGGGGCAGATGGGCGGGAGCGAGAGGAAGACCTGGGGAGCAGGGGTACCAGGGCCACAGGGACTTCCTTCTCCGGGCTGGGCTTTCACCTCCAGATGCCCCACTCAAGTCTCCTCGCGGGGCCCACCGATCTCCTTCACATTTTTTATGAGAGGGGCCCTAACTCCTCCCATCCCTCCCCACCCCCCAGTGAGAACAATAAAGAGAAATGGAATGTCTGTTGCTTCGGTGACGAATGTGGGCCCTGGACAGGAAGGGACCCTCCTGCCTGCAAGGGAGAGAGGACCCTGGAGCTCCTGCTGGGGAAAAGGCCTGGCTTTAGGGGCTCCCCTGCCGGCTCCTGCAGCCCATCCACCTCACACACATACCCCACGGCCAGGGGAGGCAGAGCAGAGCGACAGAAGCCCATTCCAGCAACCGCAAAGGGGGGGCTTCAGCCAGACCCCCACCCCAAGTTTCTACACAGCAGGGCGGCGCTATCTCCATGACGGGCCGGGACCTCAGTGTTGGTACACGGACAAGCGGCAGCCCCTTAGTGTGTACAGCAGTGGTTCTCAACCCTCCTAATGCCGCGACCCTTTAATACAGTTCCTCATGTTGTGGTGACCCCCATTTTCATTGTTACAAATTGAACATAATTAAAGCATAGTGATTAATCACAAAAACAATATGTAATTATAGATGTATTTTCCGATGGTCTTAGGCAACCCCTGTGAAAGGGTTGTTTGACCCCCAAAGGGGTCAGGACCCACAGGTTGAGAACCGCTGGTGTAGAGCATAAGGTCCTGCCTTTGCCTCCTGAACCCTGCCAGCCCCCCTGGCAGCAAGCAGAGCAGGGGAAGGGGTGGGAGCCCAGCCAGGCCTGTTCCTGGGAAGCTGGTGAGAGGGTGGCGCTCTCCTCTGGAAGCTGGTGGCCATCAGAGAGGCCTGGGCAGGGGCAGATCCAACTCACAGGTGTGTCCTGGGCAGGGTCCTAATTCTTGATGCTGGGAGGTGTCTACACCTCTCCCTACTCAAAACCCATCCTCTCAGCTGCCAGAGAACATTCTGGGGCAGGTCTTCAGGCTCCATCATCCAGACCCAAATTCTGATCTGCTGGAACCAACCCCCTCCCGGAAACGCCCTTGGACTTAAAAATCAGCCTGAGACATGCATTTGCCTGGCAGCTGCTTCCTCTCCAGCCCTTTGCCTCTTGGGGCCTGGTTCCACTTTCAGGTCCTTTGCACGCACCAGACACAGCCAGACTGGAGGGAAACATCATGTAGTGTCATGGCTGTGGGTCAGTGTGAGGAGCTGAGCCCAGGAAGGTGGGTCCACTCATCCACCAAGCCCACAGGCCCCATCCCTGCAGGCTGAGCATGTGAGGGGGCAGGAGAAGACATTCCAGGAACCAGGAAAGTTCTAATTCTCTCGCTTCTTCCTCCCACCCCTACCCCCATGACTCTCCCTTATCCACAGGTGCTCCTAGCCCAGGAAAGGGGTAGAGACAAGCCCAGTCACACACACACACACACACACACACACACACACACACACACACATGCTCCCTTCTGGGCCCTCCCAGAGCTGCAGTGTGGAATGGACAGGTAGCCCACTCCCTGGAACCTGAATTCCCCATGGCCCCCCTCCCGTCCCCTCCCCTCCCTCCTGAATGGCTCCTGCACCCAGGAGTTCACAACCTCTCAGGACAAGTTCTTCCCAAATTTCTGGTTCTTCAAGGATATTATTTCCTCTAGTCCCCTAAAGCCTGCCTTCCAGAGCCCCTCCCATGGGCCTCTCCCCACTCCTTCCACATCTGAAGAGCTTGTTATCTCGCTGCGGTCTTTCCACTTATTCGTGGAAACAGCCACTTGGCCCGTGGCTACATCGCAAGTCTGCCCCTTGCAAGCTCCCGTTTACCTGGGTCAAGGGCCCAGCTGAACGTTTCACCTGCATCATTTCATGTCATGCTCACTACAACCCTGTCATTCTGTCCATTTTACAGATGCAGAATCTGAGGCTCAGAGATGTTATATCGCTGCCCAAAAGCACACAGACAGCAAGTGGCAGATTTCCTGTTTGAACACAGGCTCATCTGACTCTGACGCTGATGCTAGACCCTCTATTAGAATGCCGTCTGGGGCAGGACCTCGGACAAACTGGGGCACTTCTCAGCCTTGCTTTCCCCTCTGTCGGGTGAGGATGACAGTGACCATCCTCACAGGCTGGTTGTGAGGGTTAAGCAGCCCTGGCACACAGTAGGCTCCTTTCCCAACAATCTGCACATGACACCCTCTCCAGACCCTTCCCTTCACAGTCCCCCTCGGGGGCCAGGCTTCTGCTGAGCCGCGTATCCCCTTACGTGCTCCCACGGACCATGCGCAGTGACCGGCCCAGAGGAGGGCAGCTCTGGTGCCATCCTGCAGCCAGTGGCTGTCTTTGCTCCAGTCATTCCTCTGGGCTGGGCTGTCACGCTGCCCCCATGCCAAGGACACTAAACTATAGGGAAGAATGGGAGGGGGTACATTTGGGCACAGGGCTGTTATTGAGCCAATGATCAGGAGAGTCTATAGGTGCTGAAATGGAAGATTCAGGCTCCAGCGCCACTTCACTGACTCGCTGAGTGACCCTGGGGGAATCGCTGCCTCCCTCTGGGCCACACTTGCCCCTCCGTGAAGTGGAGCTGAGCTCAATGGCTCCGATGGCCCCATAGACGGTCTGACCATTCCTAACACCCTTCTGTCCCTTGTCTTCGTCCCCTCCCCCTTTCTCTCCTGCCTGTGGCTACTCCTGATGCACCAGGGTCCACAGAGACACGCAGTGAGAGGCAATGTCTTTGATTTGCTTTATTCAGCCTGTGGGAGTGGGGAGCAAGCTTTGGCCAGAGCCACGGGTGTGGAGGAGAGACCTGGGCCGGCACTGCCCTTGGAGAGGGGGGAGGCGGGGGTGGCTTACACGTCCATCTGGCTGAGCTCCCTGTGGGGAGAGGGCCGCACATGGCAGGGGGAGTGGGCAGTCCTCAGACCTCAGGAGGCCTCAGGCAAGCCCTGGGCCCCTGTTCTCCCCCCAAACCCCCAACTCACCTCCACCCCCATTTCAGCCCCAGGGAGCTGGCACACAGGGCTGGGAACCAAACCTACCTGGGGGCAACTTTGTCGGGGGCTCCCCACTCCAAGAAGTTCAGTGGCGTTTAGAGGCAGCTGGGGCAAGCGAGCACTGTGCCCAGGTGCCAGCCCAATGCCTCCTGCCCGCCCTTAGAGTACCATCCTCCAGGGGCACACGGGCCCAGGCCTGGTCAGTAGAGTGGTTCTGCTTTCCCAAGAATGTGGAAGGGGCAGGAGCCGGGACCGCTCCCCTCCCTCTGGTACACACCTGGGCCTGGTCAGCATGTTGATGTATCTGCGGAGCTCGGCCGCATACTGGGCCAACTGCTCTGGCGTGGCGTTGTCCCCTGGGTAATCTGGCTCCAGTGGGGCCCCCGAGACACCCAGCGGCGGCTGCAGCAACAGAGCCACACACGTGGACAGGAAGAGCAGGGAGAGGCAGCGGCGTGCAGCAGCCATCTGAGGAGCAAGGAGTGGGAGGGCATTGGAGGCAGAACAGAGCCCACCCACCCAGCCCCTTGCCCATCACCTACTTCTCCAAGCCTGGGGACAAGAGGGCGAAGCAAAGAGCCGCTGGGACCTGACCACCCCACCCCTAGGGCCTAGGCCAGCCATGAGCAAACTAAGGCCCGCAGGCTGGATCCGGCCCGTTTGAAATGAATAAAACTAAAAAAAAAAAAAGACCGTACACTTTTATGTAATGATGTTTACTTTGAATTTATATTAGTTCACACAAACACTCCATCCATGCTTTTGTTCCGGCCCTCCGGTCCAGTTTAAGAACCCATTGTGGCCCTCGAGTCAAAAAGTTTGCCCACCCCTGGCCTAGGCACTGCCTCTGCAAGTGTAGACAGCTCCTTCCATAGCAGTGCAGCAGCCAGAGCTCAGCCAGGACCTCAGCAAAGTAGAAAACGGGAGCAGAGAAGGTGGGACATGGGGCAGGAGGCACAGATGCATGAAGTCCAGGCCCGATGGCTCTGAGTAGGCAGGTGTGGGGGAGGGGCTGGAGGGAAGGGATTGGGGGGAAGTGTGCTCCTGCGGTTCACTACCCACCGACCCCCCAGCCCCCGTCCACCAGGGAGAGACATGCAGACTCAGAAGGTCACGGTCATAACACAGACACACACACACACACACACACACACACACACACGGATCCCAATCACTCACAAGCTCAAAGGCACTCACACATTTGTGTTCACAGCCACCACCAACCACTCCCCACACACATTTGCAGTCCAGTCACGGACTGCTCTTCCAGGTGCGAGGTTTGTCCAGATGTAGAGCCAGACCCACACAGGACCTCAGGCCTCCAGGGGACCCCGTCCTGCCAACCATCAGTTCTTCCCCCACCCCAGGCCCTAGACCCAGGGAGTCCCCCAGGCCTTGGGGCAGGCTGAGCCCACTTACCCTGAGTCCTGAGCAAGCGGGCCCTAGACCAAGCAGGTGCCTGCCTCCGGTTGGATGCGTCCCCTGCTCTCCTTCTTGCCCCTTTATAGTCCTCAGCCCCCAGAGTCCCCGCCTTCAGCCAACCCCTCTCCCTCCCCAGCCCTCACACCCTCCTCCCCCTGGTCACCCTGGTACCTGCAAGGCCAGCCAGCTCACTGGGGCCAGGGACAGGGCGGGACAGGGCAGTGCTGTGAGGGCCAGACTTAGCAGTGTAACAGGTAGAAGTGAACTACAGTGAGTCTCCTGTGGGCCCCCATCTGCCATTGGGCACCAAGAGCAGGCTTGGTCCAAGGAGGACGGGGTTCTGGGACCTCAGGGTGAATGAAAGGTCCTGGTGGCAGCACCCCTTCCCAAGGATTAGCCCGAAGCATCAATAGAATTCTTTCAGGGCAGAAGATTGAGGCTGGGGCTCTGAGACCAAGGGTGAGGGATGAGACTCGGGACTCCCTTCCCAGTCTGTTCTTAGAACAAGGTGGGAATGGGGGAGGTGCCTCAGGTAACTAGGAAATATGAAAAGGAGTGGGGGCCCAGGTAAGGAGAAACCCACTCTCTGGCTGGTGTGTAGGATGCAAATTAGAACGATGTGCCTGGGTTCAGGAGAACTGGGGGTGTCAGTTTCTGGAGCCACCTCAGAGCTGCATTCCAGGGGGCTGAGTGATAAAAATCACCATCATTTGTAAAAACTTGCATTTTCCAGAGTGCTCCCAGTTCAATCACCTCACTGAGTCCTTATGAAACAGTAACCTCCATCTTTTTGGTATAAAACTGCTGTTTAAGTTTAACCCTGCTATCTTGGCTTCTGTACATACCTGCTTGCTTTAACAATAGGGTAGTTACCTCAGTTTCCAGATTGAGACCTAGAAACTCACATAAATCACCCCATTATGTTGCCAGCCCAAATCACAAAGGTTATCTTCTGTGCCTCAGGACCAGAACCACAAAAGATTGCTTCCCATTGGTCCAGCGGCTCCAGGAACTGAGATTGTAGATGACCTTTAGAGATTATTAACTTTGCTCAATCCTGCTTCTGTCCAATCTGCTTTCGCAAGTTAGCGCCACATTCCAACGTCTGGCAGGATGTGGTTTTTACCTTTATAAGCTCGGTACAGTAGTCACTCGGGGCTGCGAGATTCGCCAGCATTTGAATAAATGACTCCTTAATGCAACTTCTTGACTTGGGGTGTCCTTTGTGGGAATCACGGTGTACATTATAACACCTACAACAACCCATTTTACAGATTCAGAAACTAAGGCTCAGAGCCATTAAGTCTGACATAACTGGTCAGTGGTAGATTCAGGGTTTGAAGTAAAGTCTAACTCCAAAAGCTGGACTCTCTTTTTCTAAGTGGGGCTGTGAACATCCTATCTAATAAAAGACAAAGATTGAAATTAACCATAACTCCACTATGCTTCCCATTGGCTAAACAGGGCGATATGCAAATTAACTGCCAACTAAGATGGCGGTTAACCGCCAACAACGATGCCGGCTAATTTGCATACTGCAGGCAGGGCAGGACAGCGCCATCCTGCCTGCCCTGCCGCCATCCAGGCCTGCTATCTGTGACCCGGGCGGCAGGTGTCCAGTATGGGACCCGACCCAGGGCTGGCAGGCGGGACCGCGGCAATCTGCCACCGGCCACGCCCCCAACCACCCTTCCAGGGGAAATCTGGGGCTGGTGGGCACTAAAGCACCAATCCGCCATCAGCCACACCCACAAACAGCCCTCCCACGGGGATCTGGGGCTGGCGGGTGCTAAGGCGCCAATCAGACACCAGCTGTTCCCCCAACCAGCCCTCCTGCGTTCGACCCAGGCGGCTGGGACAGCGTGGCTCCTCTGTCATCCCAGCTTCCTCATGACAGTTTTGGAAACTGACAGCAGGGAGGAGGAAGTCCCACCCCCACAGAATCATCCAGAATCAGCCGTTTGTCACACAGCTCTCAGTGGCCTCACAGGCAGGACTCTCATTCACTGCATCTCAGACCGTGTCAGTAGACAGGTAGGACTATGGCCAAAGAAAAACGGTTGATACAAGGTAGCTCTGCAGCCAAAAGGTGACGGCGTTATCGACAGAAAATGTCTGCTGAGCAACATGCGTCTGATCTTGAAAGAAGGCGGCGTCTGCAACAGAATGTATCTGAAGAGCAGCTACTGGAAAAACATCGCTCTGAAGCCGAAAAACAGGCGTCTTCGACAGAAAATGTCCAAAGACAAACGTGCCTTTGAATTTGAAAGAAGGCAGTGGCGATGACAGACTATGTCTAGAGAACAGTCAACAAGTACTACCAATACCGGTAGGAACTGCCTTCTCAGCGAAAATGGAGTACATGAGGATGCAATTCTCCAACATAGTTGTGTGGAGTGACTGTTCGATGTGAATTTTGCCTATCCCTAAATTTCTCGGATGAAAAACCATCTGATGGGAAATTTACTCAATGCTGTAGCAAAGGGAAAGTCTGTCCAAATGATATACATTGTCCAGATTACCCGTATATTTAAAAAGATTAATGACAAACGAAGATTCTGACAGTAAAAATTTTATGGAAAATATTCGATCCATAAATAGTTCTTTTGCTTTTGCTTCCATGGGTGCTAATATTGCATGGCCATCAGGATATGGGCCATACTGTATTAGAATACACGGCAAGTTTATCACCATACTGCAACTTTACACCTTTCAGATGGTGTTTCTTGGAAGTTTGCTCAACTCTATATTTTGGATACAGCTGAAGCTACAAGTAAAAGATTAGCAATGCCAGAAAATCAGGGCTGCTCAGAAAGACTCATGATCAACATCAACAACCTCATGCATGAAATCAATGAATTAACAAAATCGAACAAGATGCTACATGAGGTAGAAAAGGAAGCCCAATCTGAAGCAGCAGCAAAAGGTATTGCTCCCACAGAGGTAACAATGGCGATTAAATACGATCGGAACAGTGACCCGGGTAGATATAATTCTCCCCGTGTAACCGAGGTTGCTGTCATATTCAGAAACAAAGATGGAGAACCTCCTTTTGAAAGGGACTTGCTCATTCATTGTAAACCAGATCCTAATAATCCAAGTGCCACTAAAATGAAACAAGTCAATATCCTGTTGCCTACATTAGATGCAATGACATATCCTATTCTTTTCCCACATGGTGACAAAGGCTGGGGAACAGATATTGCATTAAGACTCAGAGACAACAGTGTAGTCGACAATAACACTAGACAAAATGTAAGGACACGAGTCACCCAAATGCAGTATTATGGATTTCATCTCTCTGTGAGGGACACGTTCAATCCTATTTTAAATGCAGGAAAATTAACTCAACAGTTTATTGTGGATTCGTATTCAAAAATGGAGGCCAATCTGATAAATTTCATTAAGGCAAACCAATCTAAATTGAGAGTTGAAAAATATAGTGGTTTGATGGATTATCTCAAATCTAGATCTGAAAATGACAATGTGCCGATTGGTAAAATGATAATACTTCCATCATCTTTTGAGGGTAGTCCCAGAAATATGCAGCAGCGATATCAGGATGCCATGGCAATTGTAACGAAGTATGGCAAGCCCGATTTATGCATAACCATGACATGCAACCCCAAATGGGCAGATATTACAAACAATTTACAACACTGGCAAAAAGTTGAAAACAGACCTGACTTGGTAGCCAGAGTTTTTAATATGAAGCTGAACGCTCTTTTAAATGATATATGTAAATTCCATTTATTTGGCAAAGTAATAGCTAAGATTCATGTCATTGAATTTCAGAAACGCGGACTGCCTCACGTTCACATATTATTGATATTAGATAATGAGTCCAAATTACGTTCAGAAGATGACATTGACCATATAGCTAAGGCAGAAATTCCAGATGAGAACCAGTGTCCTCGACTTTTTCAAATTGTCAACTCAAATATGATACATGGACCATGTGGAATGCAAAATCCAAGTAGTCCATGTATGGAAAATGGAAAATGTTCAAAGGGATGTCCAAAAGAATTTCAAAATGCCACCATTGGAAATTTCTTAATAGTATTGCTCCTTCGGGAATGCCGTGTCATAAATTAAAATTGAAAGTGGGTGCAATCATCATGCTATTGAGAAATCTCAATAGTAAATGGGGTCTTTGTAATGGTACCAGATTTATTATCAAAAGATTACGACCTAACATTATCGAAGCTGAAGTATTAACTGGATCTGCAGAGGGAGAGGTTGATCTGATTCCAAGAACTGATTTGTCCCCATCTGACACTGGTCTCCCATTTAAATTAAGTCAACATCAGTTTCCTGTGATGCCAGCATTTGCAATGACTATTAATAAATCACAAGGACAAACTCTAGACAGAGTAGGAATATTCCTACCTGAACCCCTTTTCACACATGGTCAATTATATGTTGCTTTCTCTCAAGTTCACAGATCGTGTGATGTTAAAGTTAAAGTTATAAATACTTGCCGAACCGTTTTGGCTCAGTGGATAGAGCGTCGGCCTGTGGACTCAAGGGTCCCGGGTTCGATTCCGGTCAAGGGCATGTACCCTTGTTGCGGGCACATCCCCAGTGGGGGGCGTGCAGGAGGCAGCTGATCGATCTCTCTCATCAATGTTTCTAACTCTCTATCCCTCTCCCTTCTTCTCTGTAAAAAATCAATAAAATATATTTAAAAAAATAAAGTTATAAATACTTTATCCTGCCAAAACTGGTTTGGCTCAGTGGATAGAGCGTCGGCCTGCGGACTGAAAGGTCCCAGGTTCAATTCCGGTCAAGGGCATGTACCTGGGTTGTGGGCACATCCCCAGTGGGAGATGTGCAGGAGGCAGCTTATCGATGTTTCTCTCTCATCGATGTTTCTAACTCTCTATCTCTCTCCCTTCCTCTCTGTAAAAAATCAATAAAATATATTTTTTTTAAAAATAAAAATATATATATAAATACTTTATCCCAATGGAAATTGTCAAGCACTCAAAGTGTTTTTACTCTTAATGTGGTATACAGGGAGATATTAGAATAAGTTTAGTCACTTTATCATTCATTATTTGCATCAGTGTTGTTTTTATATCATGAGTTTGTTGTTGTTATATCATTTTATTGTTTATTTATTAATAAAATTATGTATTATTTTCATATACATTTTACTCATTTCCTTTTCTCTCTCACACTTTTATTATAGAGAAAGGGCAAATAGCAATATTAAAATATTTCCTCTAATTAATTCCCTTTCAATGTGCATGAATTTCGTGCACCAGGCCACTAGTTTTGCTATAATTGCCCATATTTTGGGCTGAGAACCACATGGCTCACAGAGGTGAAGACACTTGCCCAAAATCACACAGGTGTCTAGGACTCAAGTTCCGGCCTAGATTCTCCGACCCAGGGGCCTGCTAGTCTCCCCTGCTCTGTGTCCCTTCCCCATCCCAGGCCAAGGAGCAGCAGCTGGCCCTGCCTGAATGGCAGACAGAAGCCTGAGAAGGAAGCAAAGGACCTCTCACCCTGAAGGTCTGCTGTCCCAGATCAAGACACGGAAAGTGTGTGTTAGGAGAGGAGGTTGGGGTAGGAGTGAGGAGTGGAGGTGATGCCACAGGAACTGAGCTTTGATTTTCCTCAAGGTAGCCAGGAAACATGGGTTGTGCTTGTCTGCCGTCTCCCAGCATCCCACGTGAGACTGCATCTGGGGGACCTGCTTGTGCGTTTGCTGGTACAGCCGGTCCGGCTCGGCTTCCTCCAAACCTGATTCTGCTTCTTGAGTGTGTCCCTTATGCATGGGAGGAGGTGAAATCTGCAGTTTGTTGGGTTGGGCTGCAAAAGTGCAGGTGGTTCCTTTTGTGCCACCAGCACAGCTTGGGCGGGGATGTAAATTGCGTAGGGCGGGGTCTCCGGGAGTCCCCAGGGCGGGGCAAGGGGCAATGGCGTTTCCAAGACTCCTCGCCTCCCCAGGACTCTGCCTCTGCGTTTCCGGGTCCCGAGTGCAGGCGAGCAGCTCCCTGAGAACGCCACCCCTCCCACCCCGCGCATCGCAGCCCCACGGCTTCTGCAAAGACCTGTTTTCCAGCTTGAAATCTAAGGACGCCAAGAAATCTAAGGATGCTAAACACCCCAAGAGAGCCGACAACGGCACAAAAGCTCCCCCCAGTGGGGGCTTTTGAAAGCCAGGAAACCCCCACCAGCAACCGCCACCAGCCGCCCTCCACCGAACCCCGCGACCCCGCTGAATCCCACTAACCCCGCACCGCGGGGCGCCACGAAACCCTGACCACCCAGCTCCTCCCAGGGTCCCAGGTAGGAGAGCCGGGCACAGCCGGCACCAACCAGTCAGGAGCCTCGGAACTGGGGGCAGATTGGGCGGGAGCGAGAGGAAGAACTGGGGAGCAGGGGTACCAGGGCCACAGGGACTTCCTTCTCCGGGCTGGGCTTTCACCTCCAGATGCCCGACTCAAGTCTCCTCGCGGGGCCCACCCATCTCCTTCATTTTTTTATGAGAGGGGCCCTAACTCCTCCCATCCCACCCCCCAGTGAGAACAATAAAGAGAAATGGAATGTCTGTTGCTTCGGTGACCAATGTGGGCCCTGGACAGGAAGGGACCCTCCTGCCTGCAAGGGAGAGAGGACCCTGGAGCTCCTGCTGGGGAAAAGGCCTGGCTTTAGGGGCTCCCCTGCCGGCTCCTGCAGCCCATCCACCTCACACACATACCCCACGGCCAGGAGAGGCAGAGCAGAGCGACAGAAGCCCATTCCAGCAACCGCAAAGGGGGGGCTTCAGCCAGACCCCCACCCCAAGTTTCTGCACAGCAGGGCGGCGCTATCTCCATGACGGGCCCGGGACCTCAGTGTTGGTACATGAACAAGCGGCAGCCCCTTAGTGTGTACAGCAGTGGTTCTCAACCCTCCTAATGCCGCGACCCTTTAATACAGTTCCTCATGTTGTGGTGACCCCCATTTTCATTGTTACAAATGGAACATAATTAAAGCATAGTGATTAATCACAAAAACAATATGCAATTATATATGTATTTTCCGATGGTCTTAGGCAACCCCTGTGAAAGGGTCGTTTGACCCCCAAAGGGGTCACGACCCACAGGTTGAGAACCCCTGGTATAGAGCATAAGGTCCTGCCTTTGCCTCCTGAACCCTGCCAGCCCCCCTGGCAGCAAGCAGAGCAGGGGGAGGGGTGGGAGCCCAGCCAGGCCTGTTCCTGGGAAGCTGGTGAGAGGGTGGCGTTCTCCTCCAGAAGCTGGTGGCCATCAGAGAGGCCTGGGCAGGGGCAGATCCAACTCACAGGTGTGTCCTGGGCAGGGTCCTAATTCTTAATGCTGGGAAGTGTCTACACCTCTCCCTACTCAGAACCCATCCTCTCAGCTGCCAGAGAACATTCTGGGGCAGGTCTTCAGGCTCCATCATCTAGACCCAAATTCTGATCTGCTGGAACCAGCCCCCCTCCTGGACACGCCCTTGGACTTAAGAATCAGCCTGAGACATGCATTTGCCTGGCAGCTGCTTCCTCTCCAGCCCTTGCCTCTTAGGGCCTGGTTCCACTCTCAGGTCCTTTGCACACACCAGACACAGCCAGACTGGAAGGGAAACATCATGTGGTGTCATGGCTGTGAGTCAGTGTGAGGAGCTGAGCCCAGGAATGTGCTTCCCCTCATCCACCAAGCCCACAGGCCCCATCCCTGCAGGCTGAGCATGTGAGGGGGGCAGGAGAAGCCATTCCAGAAACCAGGAAAGTTCTAATTCTCTCACTTCTCCCTCCCACCCCTACCCCCATGACTCTCCCTTATCCACAGGTGCTCCTAGCCCAGGAAAGGGGTAGAGACAAGCCCAGATACACACACACACACACACACGCTCCCTTCTGGGCCCTCCCAGAGCTGCAGTGTGGAATCCACAGGTAGCCCACTCCCTGGAACCTGAATTCCCCATGGCCCCCCTCCCGTCCCCTCCCTCCCTCCTGAATGGCTCCTGCACCCAGGAGTTCACAATCTCTCAGGACAAGTTCTTCCCAATTTTCTGGTTCTTCAAAGACACTAAACTATAGGGAAGAATGGGAGGGGGTACATTTGGGCACAGGGCTGTTATTGGGCCAATGATCAGGAGAGTCTATAGGTGCTGAAATGGAAGATTCAGGCTCCAGCGCCACTTCACTGACTCGCTGAGTGACCCTGGGGGAGTCGCTGCCTCCCTCTGGGCCACACTTGCCCCTCCGTGAAGTGGAGCTGAGCTCAATGGCTCCGATGGCCCCATAGACGGTCTGACCATTCCTAACACCCTTCTGTCCCTTCCCCTCCGTCCCCTCCCCCTTTCTGCCTGTGGCTACTCCTGATGCACCAGGGTCCACAGAGACACGCAGAGAGAGGCAATGTCTTTGATTTGCTTTATTCAGCCTGTGGGAGTGGGGAGCAAGCTTTGGCCAGAGCCACGGGTGTGGAGGAGAGACCTGGGCCGGCACTGCCCTTGGAGAGGGAGGAGGCGGGGGTGGCTTACACGTCCATCTGGGTGAGCTCCCTGTGGGGAGAGGGCCGCACATGGCAGGGGGAGTGGGCAGTCTTCTCCCCCCAAACCCCCAACTCACCTCCACCCCCATTTCAGCCCCAGGGAGCTGGCACACAGGACAGGGAACCAAACCTACCTGGGGGCAACTTTGTCTGGGGCTCCCCACTCCAAGAAGTTCAGCGGCGTTTCTTCTTGGTCTCTTTTCCCGTATCTGGGAGGGGAGAGGCAGCTGGGGCAAGCGAGCACTGTGCCCAGGTGCCAGCCCAATGCCTCCTGCCCGCCCTTGGGTACCATCCTCTAGGGGCACACGGTCCCAGGCCTGGTCAGTAGAGTGGTTCTGCTTTCCCAAGAATGTGGAAGGGGCAGGAGCCGGGACCGCTCCCCTCCCTCTGGTACACACCTGGGCCTGGTCAGCATGTTGATGTATCTGCGGAGCTCGGCCGCATACTGGGCCAACTGCTCTGGTGTGGCGTTGTCCCCTGGGTACTCTGGCTCCAGTGGGGCCCCCGAGACACCCAGCGGTGGCTGCAGCAACAGAGCCACACACGTGGACAGGAAGAGCAGGGAGAGGCAGTGGCGTGCAGCAGCCATCTGAGGAGCAAGGAGTGGGAGGGCATTGGAGACAGAACAGAGCCCACCCACCCAGCCCCTCGCCCATCACCTACTTCTCCAAGCCTGGGGACAAGAGGGTGAAGCAAAGAGCCGCTGGGACCTGACCACCCCACCCCTAGGGCCTAGGCCAGCCATGAGCAAACTAAGGCCCGCAGGCTGGATCCGGCCCGTTTGAAATGAATAAAACTAAAAAAAAAAAAAGACCGTACCCTTTTATGTAATGATGTTTACTTTGAATTTATATTAGTTCACACAAACACTCCATCCATGCTTTTGTTCCGGCCCTCCGGTCCAGTTTAAGAACCCATTGTGGCCCTCGAGTCAAAAAGTTTGCCCACCCCTGGCCTAGGCACTGCCTCTGCAAGTGTGGACAGCTCCTTCCGTAGCAGTGCAGCAGCCAGAGCTCAGCCAGGACCTCAACAAAGTAGAAAATGGGAGCAGAGAAGGTGGGACATGGGGCAGGAGGCACAGATGCATGAAGTCCAGGCCCGATGGCTCTGAGTAGGCAGGTGTGGGGGAGGGGCTGGAGGGAAGGGGTTGGTGGGAAGTGTGCTCCTGCGGTTCACTACCCACCGACCCCCCAGCCCCCGTCCACCAGGGAGAGACATGCAGACTCAGAAGGTCACGGTCATACACACACACACACACACACACACACACACACACGGATCCCAATCACTCACAAGCTCAGAGGCACTCACACATTTGTGTTCACAGCCACCACCAACCACTCCCCACACACATTTGCAGTCCAGTCACGGACTGCTCTTCCAGGTGCGAGGTTTGTCCAGATGTAGAGCCAGACCCACACAGGACCTCAGGCCTCCAGAGGCCCCCCGTCCTGCCAACCATCAATTCTTCCCCCCATCCCAGGCCCTAGGCCCAGGGAGTCCCCCAGGCCTTGGGGCAGGCTGAGCCCACTTACCCTGAGTCCTGAGCAAGCGGGCCCTAGACCAAGCAGG
The DNA here is from genome assembly GCF_000147115.1 of Myotis lucifugus. Taxonomy (NCBI): domain Eukaryota; kingdom Metazoa; phylum Chordata; class Mammalia; order Chiroptera; family Vespertilionidae; genus Myotis; species Myotis lucifugus. Next base: position 466,575 of record NW_005871148.1, on the reverse strand, counting down.
TGCCTGCCTCCGGCTGGATGCGTCCCCTGCTCACCTTCTTGCCCCTTTATAGTCCTCAGCCCCCAGAGTCCCCGCCTTCTGTCAACCCCTCTCCCTCCCCAGCCCTCACACCCTCCTCCCCCTGGTCACCCTGGTACCTGCAAGGCCAGCCAGCTCACTGGGGCCAGGGACAGGGCGGGACAGGGCAGTGCTGTGAGGGCCAGACTGAGCAGTGTAACGGGTAGAAGTGAACTACAGTGAGTCTCCTGTGGGCCCCCATCTGCCATTGGGCACCAAGAGCAGGCTTGGTCCAAGGAGGACGGCGTTCTGGGCCCTCAGGGTGAATGAAAGGTCCTGGTGGCAGCACCCCTTCCCAAGGATTAGCCCGAAGCATCAATAGAATTCTTTCAGGGCAGAAGATTGAGGCTGGGGTTCTGAGATCAGGGCTGAGGGGTGAGACTCAGGACTCCCTTCCCAGTCTGTTCTTAGAACAAGGTGGGAATGGGGGAGGTGCCTCAGGTAACTAGGAAATATGAAAAGGAGTGGGGGCCCGGGTAAGGAGAAACCCACTCTCTGGCTGGTGTGTAGGATGCAAATTAGAACGATGTGCCTGGGTTCAGGAGAACTGGGGGTGTCAGTTTCTGGAGCCACCTCAGAGCCCCATTCCAGGGGGCTGACTGATAAAAATCACCATCATTTGTAAAACCTTGCATTTTCCAGAGTGCTCCCAGTTCAATCACCTCACTGAGCCCCTACAACAACCCATTTTACAGATTCAGAAACTAAGGCTCAGAGCCATTAAGTCTGACATAACTGGTCAGTGGTAGATTCAGGGTTTGAAGTAAAGTCTAACTCCAAAACCTGGACTCTCTTTTTCTAAGTGGGCTGTCAACGTTTCGCTATAATTGCCCACTTTTGGGCTGAGAACCATGAGGCTCACAGAGGTGAAGACACTTGCCCAAGACCACACAGGTGTCTAGGACTCAAGTTCCGGCCTAGATTCCCAGCCCCAGGGGCCTGCAAGTCTCCCCTGCTCTGTGTCCCTTCCCCACCCCAGGCCAAGGAGCAGCAGCTGGCCCTGCCTGAATGGCAGACAGAGTCTGAGAAGAAGCAAAGGACCTCTCACCCTGAAGGTCTGCTGTCCCAGATCAAGACACGGAAAGTGTGTGTTAGGAGAGGAGGTTGGGGTAGGAGTGAGGAGTGGAGGTGATGCCACAGGATCTGAGCTTTGATTTTCCTCAAGGTGGCCAGGAAACATCGGTTCTGCTTGTTCCTCTCGATTCTGATTTCCGGCAACAAGAACAATATGCTTCACCCGACCACTTACTTTCCACAAAGCAAATATGGAGGTGGTTCTGTCTCCACCAGCCCCTGCCTTTCTCTGGTCCTGGGCTCAGCAGAGGCGGCAGCGTGCCACCAGGGGGCGCTAGGCTCCAACCGCAGTTGGCAGGGTCTGAGCTCCCACAGGACTATAGCCCGGTGGGACCCGTTCTGGCCACTGTCCTGGTCAGGCCCCAGCCCCCACAGACAGATGGTGGATCTGGGGATTGACTCAAGTGCTGAGGCCATTTATAGTTTTGTAAACAGCTTTGTCACTGCCTAAGAGATGACAGGCACTTCACAATGTCAACTGAACCTATAGCTTTCATCTCTCTCCTTTGCAAACAACAGATTCATCTTCTGGGTCCTCTCCGGATGTTGTGACAATCGGATGTGATTTCTAAACAGTATGGCCATGTCCGGAACAGTGATGGTTGGCTCCCCCTCATCTTCATAAGTTCCCAGGACTTGTCCTGGAGCCCTGCTTAGAGAGGCACCAAGTGCTTACCTGCAGGTGGGCTAAATGAAAGTGACAGTGGCCCCTCTCCCCTGCCCACCTTCAGGACAGGGTAATGGCCATTGGGCAGTGTTGAGGATGGAGTGAGGGTTGAGACTAGGAAAGGAACACCCAAGACCCCTGGGGTCACCGGATAAAGACAAGTGTACAGCCCTAGCCAGTTTGTCTCAGTGGATAGAGTGTCGGCCTGTGGACTGAAAGGTCCCAGGTTCAATTCTGGCCAAGGGCACATGCCCGGGTTGCAGGCTCTGTCCACAGTAGGGGGTGTGCAGGAGGCAGCCAATCAATGATTCTCTCCCATCATTGATGTTTCTCTCTCTCTCTCCCTCTCCCTTTCTCTCTAAAATCAATAAACATATTTTTTAAAAATAACATAAAATGGGATATACTGTATACTGTGGTTAGGCTTGCTTTTTTCTTTTTCTTCTTTCTTTTAATCCTCACCTGAGGATAGTTTTTTCCATTGATTTCCAGGTAGAATCTCAAACTTTACTGGGACCTATGTCTTCTGCTAGGTCACATCCTAGGTCATGGCCCCAGATGGTGTGAGCCAAGCAGCAGGGAATCAGCGTGAAGAGTCCTGGTCATCCCTGGAGGGGTGAAGTGAGGTGGGGCAGATGGGGGGGGCGGTCTAGGCTCACTTTAGGGAGCACAGGGTCCCATAGCTGCTCAGAGTTCAGCTCTGGAGTCAGACAAATCCTGGTTCAAACTCTGCGTTAGCCGCTCACCCAGCCTCTGTGGCCAGAGCCAGTTATTTCATCTCTGAGCCTCAGCTCTGTCATGTGAAAAGTAGATCATAAAAGTCCTTGCAAAGGGTTATGAGGATTTAATGATATGACGCCTGTAAGATGCTCTGCACCATTGCCAGCTCATTGAAAGCGCTCAGCTCACTGTAAGTGCCCAGTAAAATGCTACCTTTCATTGCTATTATTTGCAATAAAGAGATTGGCAGATAGAATTGCACACTTGAGACCTACTAGTATATAATTTTATTAACCAATGTCACCTCAATAAAATGTTTTAAAGAGATGGGCAGGATGCACCCTAAATGTGAACAGTGGATTTACCTTTGGTGGTGGGATATCTATCCCCAACATTTTATTATGAAAATTTCAAAGTTACAGCAAGTGGAAAGGACTGTTCAGTGAGTGTTGTTTGTGAGATTTAGGCTGTTTTTTTCTTCCTTTTTGCCGACCTATAGCTTATATATTTCTACAGCAGACATATGTGACCTGGGTAATTAAAAAAATGTTAACCAGAACAGAACCAAAGACAGACAGCACCACAGTCCAAAGTTACTGCCTCGCACTGACAGGCTCGCTCGGTTCTGCCATCGACGGTCATTAGAATCTGCCCCATCTCATTAGCAATCCTTCCAGCCATTGAGCCATTTCCCCACACATCACCTTGTGTCCACAGGACGTCAGGAGAGGTTTTGCCAAAGGCCTTCTTGAAGTCCAGAGTCCAGACACAAGGAGGCTATGGCACCTCCACCCCCAACCAAGTAATTCCATGAACAGGGCAAATCAGATAAACCCAGAGTAACCTGTTCTTCCCTTTCCACGTATTCGTGGACCAGGGATAGTGGGAAAGAGCCTGGATTCCGGGGTCTCGCTGCTCTGGGTTTGCATTTCACTTGCCTTTCTCAGCTGTGTGACTTTGGGAAGGTTGCCTGACCCCTCTGAGCCTGACTGTAAAAGAGGAACAATAAAGCTTGTGTCATAGGCTGCTTTTGACAATGAAAATAATGGATAGATCTGTCTCCCTCTCCATCCAAACTGTAGTCTCCTCAGCCTGGGGCTTCCTACCCAGTGTCTGGTGCAGGGGGGACCCTAACTTCGCCCCCGACCCCCAGGTATCCCTTCCCCTCTCCCAATCTCTCCCCGCCTTTCTCCACCATCTCACCAACTCCCTCTCTACATACTTTCCTCTCCTCCTTCACCCTGTGCCTCCCCCGTCTCTCCCCCCACTCCCTTGCCCAGCTCCAGTGACAGGCTCCATCCGCCGCCCGGTTCCATGTCCCCAGAGCCCATGTGCAGCCTGTGGCCTGCTCCATGCCCCTGGTGGAGGGGCTGGGGGTGGGGAGAGGGATAAAGTGGTGTTGACTCATTTACGGAATTACTGTCAGCAGCTTCATTAGTTCTGAGGACTCCACAGAAAGCCATTAGTAGTGACAGTCTGTGTCATCCATCAAGAGGGGGTGGAGGTGACTGCGGAGAGAGGAGACGTCAAAAACACCCCAACTCCTACCCTCCTGGTGCCTCCCGGGGAGACCAAGGCCCTGGCCAGAAGCACAGAAACTGGGGTCTTGGGGCCTCACCTGACACCCCTCGCACCAGGACTTTCACCTCTTACAGCACATAGTGGGGTGCCCCCAACTGGAGGACGCGGGCCTGAAGCCTGTTCTGATGAGGGTGGTGACCCCGAGTTTGTAGCCTCCAGCAGCATGTTGCAGGCCTGCAGGCAGCTGGCAGCAAAAAAGAGGGGCCAACGAGGAGTTTGGGGGCAGAACTGACAGCCCATGGATGAAGGAGGCCGAGGGGGTTCCCTTCCCCGGCTCTCCCGCCAGGGCCCCGCCTGAGGGAGCCCCGCTCTGGGGCCCGCTCCTGTCCCGCTGACCCCACCCCCGGGACCCAGGCCTCGCTGCCTGCCCCGGGGGACCAGGGTGCGGTCTGTTAGGGAGCAGCGGAGAGAGGGCCCTGTGAGGAGCGGCCTGGCTGCGGGGGGCACCGCGGGGGCACTGGGAGGGCTGTGCCAGGGGCCACCCCACAGGGTCCCCGCTGCCCACCCTCCCTCCACAGCTCGGGCACCGAACTCTCACCCCCAGGCGCCTAGAGGCTGCCCGTGACCCCAGCCTCCACCCCCAAAACACAACGCGAGATCATGGACAAAATTCCGTACAGAACCAAACGGGGGGGGCTTGGAGCCCACCCGACCGCGCCACTCGCGGCCCCCACGGCCCAGACGACCCCTTTCACTCACCCCACCCCCGACTCTGACCACACCTACGGGCTCGCGAGCCCATCCCGCGCCCCACGCTCCTCCCGCGCCCCCTTCCACACCCCCCACCCTTAAGCCCGCACGCTCCGCTCTGTGGGGGCAGTCACTGTCGCCTGCCCCCCTCCCCCGGGGGCCTCCCCCACCGGGCGGCGGGGCCGGGGCGCGGCGAGCGGCGGGCGGTGTTTGCGCAGCGAAGTGCGGTCTGTGTACCGAGCGGCCGGCGCGGGGCGGGCGCTTCTCTCCGCAAACAGGGCGCCCGCGGCCGCAGCTCCATTAGCGCCGCCGGATCCGGCCGCCGCTGATAAGGCCCGAGGGAGCAGCGGGGACCCCCTCCGGCCCCCCGCCCCCCCCCCAGCCGCCTCCTGTCGCCCTGCAGATCCGGAGAGAGGACGAGGTCGCTATTAGGGGCCCCACCCAGGGGAGACCGGGACCCTCTCCAGCGCCTCCCTCTGCTGCCAGCTGCTCAGTCGGCCCCTCCCCCGGGGGCCCCACCTGTCTGTCCTGCCCCCACCCCCACCCCCACCCCGGGGTCAGCTACACAGTCAGGGACCCACGTCTTTTGGGGGTTTAATATATTTGTATTGATTTCAGAGAGGAAGGGAGAGGGGGAGAGAGAAAGAAACATCAATGATGAGAATCTCTGATCGGCTGCCTCCTGCACGCCCCACACTGGGGATCGAGCCCGCAACCCGGGCATGTGCCCTGACCGGAATCGAACCGTGACCTCCTGGTTCACAGGTGGATGCTCAGCCACTGAGCCACCCCGGCCGGGCCAGGGACACAGCCTGGACCTGGACTCCCAGCAGGTGGGAGCAGGTGGGAGCAGGCGGCCCCCCGCGTTCCTGAACACGACCACCACCCCTGCTACTGCTGCTAACACCTAACCGGGCTGAGGCTTCACTGGGGCTCAGGGCAGCCTGAGAAGCAGGGCTGTCATTTGATTTCATTTTCCCAACAGCTCAGGGGCACTGTTAGTCCCCATCGGACAGAGCGGGCGCTGCCTCCTTGGAGAGGCTGAAGCCTGAGCACATGGGTGTGACCCTGGTGCTGCCTGAACCCAGAGCCTGCGCTGACCTCCTCCTAGGACACCAGCCTCACCCGCTTACTGACGAGGAAACTGCGGCACAGCCGGTGGGCAGGCCCCTGTGAGGCCACCCTGTGCCCTGCCCACTGCATCTGGGCAGCAGGCCCTGGGGGCACCCTGAGGGCACTGCAATGGGTTGTCTGAGGTCTAGACCAGCCCCTGGGGGATCCTTACATCTCGATTTTGCTCCCAGTTAAATCCAGCCTGTTGGCAGGAGGCGGTGGTCCTGGGCATGGTACTGCTTCTCCTCCAAACTTGTAGGAAAGTGGTTCTACGGCTTTTATAATGAAAAAGAGAAGGCCCTTCTAAATACCGAAACAAATAAAAGATTCTCCAGGATTAGGCACCTGAGTGGGGACACCCCCTTGGCCCATAAAGAGAGGTGAGTGTCCGGGTCTTTCTCTCCTGGAGACACCTGCCCAAGTGTATGTTCAGGAGGGATGGCATTTGTGCCCATTGTCCCCCATCATTCACCCCAGGACTGGGTCACGGGATTTCTGTGTCTGGTGCACCCGGAGTTTCCACAGTCTTGCAGCCAGAAGGCAAGGATCATTTGAGGACTGTGACAGGAGACAAGCGGAAACTGGAATCCCAGCTCTACAGCTACCGACTTTCAACAAGACCCCTTGCTCTCCGGGCCTCGGCTTCCTCGTCTGTACCTGGGAAACTTTACCCTGCAATTCGCTGTACGGACCACAGATCACGGAGAGCCGGCCAGAGTAGGTGTCCAGCACCCCGTCCCTGAGGCTCTAGGCCTGTCCCTGGGCTCGGCACCCTGGGCCGTTGTCAGGGGAGCCCCCTGCTCCTGCCCCTCTGCCCAGTCACCCACGCACACGTGGGTCTCGTGCCCGGCGGCACCAGCTTCTCTTTCAATCCCAGCTCTGCGTGTGTTTGCTTCATGGCAGGCACATTGCTAAGCATTTCACATTTCCTCTCCAGAGCCGTCCTACGAGGTCCGAGTCCTTAGCTCCATTCTACAGGTAAGGAAACTGAGGCTGAGAGCAGCCTGCCCCAGGTTCCACAGCAGGTGAATGGCAACACCTGAGCGCCTGGGGCATCTGGCTCCGGCCTGAGCGCCTTCCTCTAGCTCAGGCTGCCTCATGGAGCCCGTTGCCAGCACATTGCTCCGGCCCCTGTGTCCACTCCTCCTCTACGGTCAGCACAGAGGTGGGTGACTGTGGCCCTGAGCCACGTCTCTATTACCGATATCCCCAGACGGGGCAGGGCTCTCCCCTCCCTGCCCTTATTAATTGCACAGGAGCCTCCTGAGAAAATCAATCCTCCCCCCCTCCTCCCCCGGCTCTCTGGATTAATTACTTCTCCTCCTGGCTGTAATGAATGTCTCTGAGCCCCTGAGACAGGAAACTTCAGCAGGAGCAGTGCCTCCATGACTCAGCCCCACCGCCCCCAGGCCTGTCCTTTGAACCCAGACACAGGCCCAGCCCCAGCTTCAGCCACCGAGGGCATCTGTGTGTGAGACTCCCAGCCCCTCGACCTCCCTGCCCCGGGTGGAATGCAGACCCTAAGATCAGACCATGAAGAGTCCGCTCTAGACTGGGGGCCCAGACCCCCAGCCCCTCACCCAGCAATCTGCCCACAGGCATGGGAGCAGGCAGCTGGGAGCACACCCCACAGGGCCAGCACCAACAGGCCGCTCTTTCCTCTTATTCATTCAGCCCAGTATTCCTTGAGCACCTGCTCTGTGCCAGCCCCTGCTTCAGGCACTGGGAATAGGACAGGGAGACAGACGGACAAGGTGTTTGCACGCCAGGAGCTTGTTGTCTAGCAAGAGCACAGCCCAAAACAAGTGAACAAACAATAAATAAAATGTTTCACACGGAGGGGAAAGCAAGAGGAGAGAGAGAGCAAGCTTGGGTAGCAGGGGGTGAGCAGGGAAAGATGGCACATATACCTCCATCCCACCATGTTTAATTCCATGTTGAAAATCCTTACTACGGTCTGCATCCCCCATTCTTCAAGGCCAACATGGTCTTACTGGATCATCACCTCCAATCACCCAGGTTTCAGCCACATACCCAGCTCACCCCGTCACCTACAACAACCACAGGGGGGACAGAGGGTGAACGCGGGAGCCCCAGGGCCATCAAGTCGAGAAGGAGGGCAGCTGCCCAATCCTCCCTCCCTTTCTTTCTTTCTTTCTTTCTTTCTTTCTTTCTTTCTTTCTTTCTTTCTTTCAAAGAGGGATTCTTTTTTTATTATTATTGATTTCAGAGAGAAAGGGAGAGAAAGATATAAACATCAATGATGAGAGAGAATCATTGATCGGCTGCCTCCTGCACGCCCCACACTGGGGACCGAGCCCACAACCCAGGCATGTGCCCTGACCGGGAATCAAACCGTGACCTCCTGGTTCATAGGTTGACACTCACCACTGAGCCACGCCAGCTGGGCCCAGCCCTCCCTTTATGCTTCTCCACCCTTCCACCAGGGTCCCTTATCCCCCTACCAATCACCAAAATAATTTCTGGGCAGATTAAAGAGCTAAATGTAAAAATAAACGGACTCATAGAAAACCAAGAAGGAATAAAATGGTCAGGCACCTTGATGAATGTGCAAACACCGAAAGCAATCAATCACAAAGAGAACGTCAACAGTCTTCCTGCGTACGCATTAAATGTGTGTGCTGGTCACAAGCACCAAACTGAAAATAGGAGCTGACCCACCTCTCCTAATTCGTCCGAGATGCAGATCCACAAGGAACTCTCCGTGACTGCCCCCACCGCTGCCTCAAGACTCTGAGTTGTCTGCTGCCCCTGACGGCTCCCTGCACCGCTGCTCGAATCCCCACAAAGCCAAGATGAAATTGTGCTGTGAATGTTGGTTTCTATTTCCACCTTCATGGTCCATGGGCCCCTTGACATCTTAGCATTTTCATGTTCTCCATGCCCAGCACAGAGATACTTTATACAGAGTGGAACTCAGTAACTTTTTTTTTTTGGTGGATATCTGTTATGTTTTCCAATTACATAGCTTTTGGTAAAAATTGTAGTTAAAATACACATCACATAAAATTTACCATCTTCATTTTTTGAGGAACTGCCATATTATTTTCATAGCCCTACCAGTTTACCTCCCCACCAACAGTGCACAAGGTTCCAATTTCTCCTCATCCTTACCAACACTTGTTATTTTCTGGGTTTTTTATAGTAGCCATCCTAATGAGTGGCATTTTGCTGATGTTTTGATTTGCATTTCCCAATAAGTATTTTTTTAATATATTTTTATTAATTTCAGAGAGGAAGGGAGAAGGAGAGAGAAATATCAATGATGAGAGAGAATCATTGATTGGCTGCCTCCTGCACACCCCACACGGGTTGGAGCCCACAACCTGGGCGTGTGCCCTGATGGGGAATCAAACCGTGACCTCGTTTTATAGGTCGACACTCAACCACTGAGCCACACCAGCCGGGCCCAATAGTATGTTTGTTGTTTTTGTTTTTTTAATGAAAGAGCAGGCTAAAAAAAAAAAAAAAAATCCATATGACAGCAATGATGAAGGTTTACTATCTTTTTTTTTTAAATATATTTTATTGATTTTTCACAGAGAGGATGGGAGAGGGGTAGAGAGCTAGAAACATCGATGAGAGAGAAACATCGATCAGCTGCCTCCTGCACACCCCCCAATGGGAATGTGCCCGCAACCAAGGCACATGCCCTTAGCCGGAATCGAACCTGGGACCCTTCAGTCCGCAGGCTGACCTCCATCCACTGAGCCAAACTGGTTAGGGCGGGTTACTATCTTTTAGATGTAAAATGATTATACAAATCTCTAAGTAAAATATTAGGATCCCCAAAAGATAAATGGACATGGACAACTCCAAAAGAGGAAAGACAGCGTAAGAACAAATAGTCAGCATCACATGTAACCAAAAAGGACAAAACATGATGCCATGTTTTACCTGGTAAGATAGTAAAGATAAAAAAATAAAGAGCCCGGCTGGTGCGGATCTCCGCGCTGCTGACTGACCACTCCTGCACTGAGGGCTCACCCAGGCCAACATTACCCCCTTGTGGCAATAGTGTGAAACTACAACCTGCCGGATGCCGGATGGAATCTCCGTCTTCTACCCACTGAAGAACAGAACAGGTAGTTTAGGATCTAGACCTGAGTTCCCTTCGTCCAAGAAGCTGAACTTCATTCATCAAACTATGACAGCTTCCTGAGCCCTGATACCCCCAGTCCCCTACCTACACATTAATCTTACCTTGAGATATGCACACCATAGGATTAACCATATGAACTTTCCGGTAGCTGACCGTTCGCATTTAACATGTAAAAACACACAGAAACATACAAGAGATACACACGAACATTGCCCCAGACCTCACAGACACACACACAGAGACATGCAATACCTCCACACACTCCTCTCCTCTGGGGAGCACACAGATGGATAGCCCTCAGAGAGCTGTCAGCCATGGGTCAGGAACTACCACCGAGCTCTACACGACCTCACCACTATCTAATTCACACACAACACCCCTTCGTCAGCTCCACTGCGGTATCGTCACCTCTCCCTTTCCACCTCCTCCTTGGCCTCAAACTCACTAGGGACATCCCATGTTGAATGCCACCTCTTTAATCTCTAGGGACCAGCCCACATCTCTGCCCCACTATTTTTTGTACTTAGTACACCCCGGGGTCTAGTTAAAATGCAGGTTCCCATTCAGTAGGCCGAAGGTGGGCCCCAGATTCTGAATTTCTAACCAGGTCTTAGGTGGTGCCATGGGCCACACGTTGAGTCACAGGCTTTGCTTCTTTCTCTGGCCACCATCTCCCCAGGATTCCATGCTCTGGTCTCATCCCAGGCCCCTCCCCAGCCCTCTGCCGCCTGGCTTCCCCACCCCAGCACCCCACCAGTCCACTGACTCCAAAGAGTCACTGCTGAGTGAAGCCAATGGCCTTGCCCCAGGCTGTGAGTGTCTACATTTGGGCTGCCCCTTCCTGCCTGAAACATCTCCGCCTGTAGATTCTGGGTGATGCCTGGTGGGCCTCCTTTTCTGCATCCTTCTGACACCCCTTGTGGGCTCTGTGGCAGCTCATGCCCACACTCAGGGGCTGCTAGGAAGCTCCGCCTGTGCCCTAACAGTTCCTTATCGCCACTTGTCTAAGACCAGCCTCCTTGGATCGCTGTAATAATGGCAACGCCTATTTCATGGCATGATTGTGAGAATTAAATAAGTTAATACATATCACGTGCTTGGAACAGTACTCGAGGAAGAGTTTGCTATTATTACCTTCAAGATAGTAGCCTTTGCTATGCCCTGACTGGTTTGGCTCAGTGGATAGAGCATCACCTGCGGACTGAAAGGTCCCAGGTTCAATTCTGGTCAAGGGCATGTACCTTGGTTGCGGGCACATCCCCAGTGGGGGGTGTGCAGGAGGCAGCTGATTGATGTTTCTCTCTCATCGATGTTTCTAACTCTCTATCCTTCTCCCTTCCTCTCTGTAAAAAAATCAATAAAATATATATTTTTTAAAAAGATAGTAGCCTTTGCTAAATTCCCCAAATCTCCAGAGATTGTAACCTGAAGGAAGACCTTCCTACCATAGGGTTGTGGACTAATTCTTTTTTTTTTTTAATCCTCACCCGAAGATATGTTTACTGATTTTTAAAGAGAGAGGGCGGGGGAGAGAGAAATATCGATGTGATAGAGGTACATTGGTTGGTTGCCTCCCATACCTGCCCCGCCCAGGGATTGATCTCAAAACTTAGGTATGCACTCTGACCGGGGATCAAACCCACAACCTTTTGGTGTATGGGATGAGGCTCCAGCCAACTGAGCCACTGGCCAGGGCTGGACAAATTCTTTTACCTCCCTACCTACCTATTTATCTCTTTTCTCCTAAATATCTCTGAGAGGTCTCTATTGAGATGCTAATCTCTCAGCAATATCTCTCTTACACGTCTTTTTTTAAAATATTTTTTTATTTATTTCAGAGAGGAAGGGAGAGGGAGAGAGAGATAGAAACATCAATATGAGAGAATCATTGATCGGCTGCCTCATGCACACCCCCTATTGGGGATCAAGCTCGCAACCCAGGCATGTGCCCTTGATGGGAATTGAACCCATGACCCATTGACTTTATCCACTGAGCCAAATTGGCTAGGGCTCTCTTACACTTCTGAAAATCTCTTCCTTTTAACAACCCCAGAGCAATAGCCAGATAGAGAAGCAGAGAGTAGGGAGCCCCCTGCTGGACAAGAGGCTCATAGCAACTTGGAACTGAACATCTTAAATCAGTGAGTAAGAGGGCTCCCTCCTCTACCTTGTACTATGTATCTGTGCAATATTTAGTATTTCACAGGTTTATGACTTGGAGGAAAACTATACCTCGAAGAAGCAAGCTAACTTTACATTATGTCAGACTGGGAACTTTCACATACAGCAATTCTTTGAATCGTTTTTATTTTGAAGATGTTGAAGCTTATATAAAAGTGGAGAGGGCCCTAGCCAGTTTGGCTCAGTGGATAGAGCATGGACCTGGGGACCGAAGGGTTCCAGGTTCGATTCTGGTTAAGGGTATAGACCTTGGTTGCAGGCTCCTCCCTGGCCAGGCCCTGGTCAGGGTTCGTGTAGGAGGCAACCAATCAATGTATTTCTCTGACTTTCCCTCTCTCTTTCACTCTCTGTAAAAATCAATGGAAAAATATCCTCAAGTGAGGATTTTTAAAAATCTATTTTATTCTTGATTTTTAGAGTGGAAGGGAGAGGGAGAGAGAGAAAGAAACATCAATGATGAGAGAGAATCATTGATCGGCTGCCTCCTGCAAACCCCACACTGGGGATTGAGCCCACAACCCAGGCATGTGCCCTGACCTCCTGGTTCACAGGTCGACACTCAACCACTGAGCCACACTAAAAACACATTTTTAAATATATACATATTCATCTTTCCCACTCCTTTTATTTATTTGTTTATTTTGCAATATGTTTGTTGAAGAAACCAGGTCATTTGTCCTGTAAAGTTCCCCACAGTCTGAACTTGCTGACTGCATGCCCACGGAGAACTCCTTTTCACCACAATGCAATCAGATGAAGTTTTATTCTCTTTCCCCCATTTCACAGGTGAGAAAACTGGGGAGTTAAATGCTCAGAGAAGCCGAGTGCCTCGCCCAAACCGTGGCAGCCTGGGAAGTGGCAGCGCCCAGGCTGTTGACTTCCAGCCAGGAAAAACAGGACGGCATCCTCGGAGCCCCGGGCTCGGCACCGGCACGCAGCATGTGCTCAGACAACTGCGGTTGAGTGAGAAGACCTCCGTACACGCCCCTTTCCCACCTTCCAGGTCCCGCTCTGAGACAGTGCCCACCGGCCTCCACCTCCTCACCGATGGAAGGGCCGCCTGGCCAGTCCCAGGGCCAACCCCACAAACACAGAGTCTACAGACCCTGCAAACCAGAGCCAAGCTCCCCTTCCCGCAGGCCCCACTTCTTTCTACTGGTATGTCCTCTCCTCATTCATTCATTCAATACGTATTTACTGAGCACAGCTCACACGCCAGAGAGGTGTTTGGCATGTGCATGCGTGTGGCCAAGTGCCTCTGTACGTGGACAGATGGGTATGGTCTCAGGGGGGATGTGTCTGCTTCTAACGCTGTATGGTGTGTGTGTGTGTGTGTGTGTGTGTGTGTGTTTACACAAGTATACAGTCATGTCCCCAGATCTAAGTGTTCCTGTAGTTGTCAATGACTACAGCTGGGTGTACATTTGTGTGTTCTCAGTATCTTTCCATGTATGTGCGAGTGTTCCTACGTATGACACAGTGGCTGAGAAAGCCTGTGTAGACGTGCACAATTCTGCATGCAAACTTGTGTCTGAGAGAACCTGAGCCTGCACAGCTGTGTATCTACACACACATCTCTATGTGCCGGAGTCTGTGTGACTATAGGTGGTATGCAGTCTGTGTATCTCTGTACACCTGTGTGTCCACACACCTGTGTCTCTGTGTGCCTCTCGGTAGATGGCGTGGGTCTCTACATTTGTGTTCTCTGTACCTGTGGCTGTGTCTCCCCTCAGATGCTGCGATTGGGACTCTCAGTTGTCAACCTGGCCCCTCACCTGCCCAGATTCCTGTCACCCCCATGCGCACCGACTGAGTGGCAGCCAAGGAGGCTCTGATAAAAGGGAAACCTGGGCCCTTCCAGCCAGGTCCTGTGCCCAGGGCCGAGGCCCCTACTGAGGGCAGGTGTCTGGAGGGGTTGGAAGGCTGTGTCTGCTCCCAGCATCTCCAACGCCCAAGGCCTGGGGGCAGCCTGGTGAAAAGCCAGAAACCCGATTTTGGGCACATTGACAACATTTGCTCTGAAAAACAAAACAACAGCCAGCGTCAGAGAGGAAAAAAGAAAAATAGAGTGGAACTACAGCCCAACAATGACCCTATAGGCCTTCAGGTCAGAGGGGTGTGGTCAGGGTTGGGTGTCGACCTCATACACCTATCGATGCTCATCTCCTCCAGAAAGCAGGACCGGTACCCCAACCAGGCTACTGGCCTTCTCCAGGGAGAGGCAGTGGGGACACAGTGGACCCAGGGTCACTTGCTGGGCCTGCAGTTAATCATCTACTTGGGGTATCCCTGTGCCCCATTGGCTGCCTAGGGCCACAGCCCTCTGGGCTGAAGCCCAGAGTGGGAAGTAGCTCTCCAGCCAGTGTCCGCCCCATGTCCTGGGGAAATGGGCTGATGTTATTGGCTAGTGAAATGGGTGAGCCCTCGGGAAGCCCCCCACCTCTGAGAAGGGCGACATCAACCCTGCCCTCAGGGAGCCCCAGTGTGAAGGGAGAGACCATCCTTGCCCTCACTGGAACCCCCGAGTTGGCAGGAGGCAGGACTCAGCCACAGCTGGGGAGAAGGACTGGAAGGGGTGTACATTTAGGTGGGAAGGGGCAGAGAAAAGCCAGTGCAGGGGCAGAGACCCAGAGAAGCAAAGGGGAGGGGCTGAGGAGGAATCCTGAGGGGTGGGGGGCGGGGAAGGTGGATGGACATTCTGGTTAGGGGCTCCCACAGAAAGCCCAGGAGGGGGCACATCTGAGGCTGGGGCTCCGAGGGCAACGAGGAGGAAAATGATTGTGCCCCCGGGGCTAGGACCACCTCATCTGGTGGGTTCTGGGAAGTGTGTGTGTGTGTGTGTGTGTGTGTGTGTGTGTGTGTGTGTGTGTTGGGGTGGAGGGAGGAGCAGCAGTGAAGCAGGAAGAAAAAGAAAGCCCTGGAGGTGGCCCTACAGGGTAGGGGTACAGACCCTCCATACCATTGCCTCACTTCCTTAAGGGGCCAAGGATTTCTAAGTAGGAAAATGAAGACGTTAATGGAGGAGCCCACAAAGGTCAGCCCCCGGCAAAGGTCTGCCTGTGAGTGCATGTGCACGCATGCACGTGTGTTGCTGGGGAATCCCCAGAAGGGGTCGGTGTACTCTCCCAGCATCCTCTGGGATACTCAGGAGAGACAACAGCCCAGGCCATCGATCCCCATTCAGGCAGAGCCCGGGGAGGCCTATCTCCCGGCTCCGAGAAGGAAGGAGCAGGGGTGGGAATGTGGGATGCCTAGGACCTGGCCATGACGTGACGCTGTGTGACCCTGGCCGAGACACCGCCCTCTACAGGTGCCTTTCCTCCTCTACAACAACAGAGGGGGGACCCCATGGATCGGCATGTCCCCGGGGTAGGATGTGGACAACTGGAAGTACACCAGGTGTTTGAGCAGCACAAGGATACAGCAATAAGGAACAATGAATCACATCCTCTGAAAGTCTGCAAATCCTTTCTAATTCTTGCTTCAGAGCATGGATGGGGAGCAGAACTGCTTTGTTTCAAAGACCAGCTCCACCGCTTCTGAGCGGAGTGACCTTGGCCCTCACACATTTCTGTGCTCAGATTCCTCATCTGTAAAATGGGGATGATAATAATAATAATAATGCCCATCCTGGGTTGCCAGGAGAGGAGGTAACACTTTCTGGCTGGAATTTAATAACATTGTTTTGTTCTTACTTTATTCTTAAGACTTTCTTCTGGCCCGGCCGGTGTGGCTCAGTGGTTGAGTGTTGACCTATGAACCAGGAGGTTAGGGTTCAAGATGTTTCTATCTCTCTCTCCTCTCTAAAGTCAATAAAAAATATTTTTTTAAAAAAACTTCATTCTGGCCCTAACTGGTTTGGCTCAGTGGATAGAGCGTCAGCCTGTGGACTGAAGGGTCCCAGGTTCAATTCGGGTCAAGGGCATGTACCTTGGTTGCCAGCACATCCCCAGTTGGGGGTGTGCAGGAGGCAGCTGATCGATGTTTCTTTCTGGTTGATGTTTCTAACTCTCTATCCCTCTCCCTCCCTCTCTGTAAAAAAATCAATTTTATATATATATATGACTTTATTCTGTATATGGTCAGTGATTCTGGCCTTTTAGCTACAGTTTTAGATATGAATAAATTTTAAAAGTTTAAAGAAAAAATTTAATGCTAATAAGGAGTGATTTGAGGATATGACAAAAATATTCCAGGTCGAACTCAGTGGCTGGTGTGCGAATAACCCTGGTAACTTCATGATTCCAAACGGCTTTGAGCTGGGACAACAGGACAGAGCCCTCTCGACCCCCAGCAGGACTGGCTCTCCCCCACCTCGGTGCCCTCCCTCGGTCGGGGCAGGAGTCACTGCCACCTGCTCTCCCCTCGGGCCTTAGTCAGACTCCCCTGTAATCATCCAAGACCCCGCAGGCCCCCCGAAGTCACCCCCCGGGTCCGCTGAGCCCTTCCTGAAACCCCGCCTTGGCCGCAGATCAAAGACGCCGCCACCCTTATCTCGGTCATGTGACCCCGGCTAAAGGGTTCCATCCGACCCCCCCCCAGGGGCGGGGGAGCCTGTGGGCCCGCCCACCGACCCGAGGTCTGACCCAGCGGCGACACCGAGCCCACTGCCAGCCCCGCCCGCCCCGCGGCCGGTTAAGAGTCCCCCCGAGCACGAAGCTCGGGACAGACGGCCACTCGTGGGGGCGAGCTGGCGTGGGTGTCGCGGCGATGATGCGGTGGGCTTGGGCGGTGCGGACCACCGCAGGGGCCGGGCTGCTCCAGGTCCTATATGAACTTTACGATTCGGTTGGGGAGATTGAGAAGTAAAATAGGCTAGCAAATTCAAAAAACTCGCACAAGCTTTTTGAGAGGTGGAATTATGACAATACAAGAAGGCATAAC
Source organism: Myotis lucifugus (assembly GCF_000147115.1). Taxonomy (NCBI): domain Eukaryota; kingdom Metazoa; phylum Chordata; class Mammalia; order Chiroptera; family Vespertilionidae; genus Myotis; species Myotis lucifugus. The sequence continues at coordinate 449,485 of NW_005871148.1, read as the reverse complement.
AATTGGACAATTTTTTATGTTAATTAACCATACCCTGCCCCTAACATGTCATTTCCCGTGAGGAACCAGTAATCACTTATCCTAAGATTTGGGACAGAATACCGTCTTAGGTGCTAGAGTTTTGAAACGTAAGGTAAATTTATCCCATATTCAATCACGTAATACTACTAGCTGCATTACACATCTAAATAAGGAGGTTTTTTAGGGCATAATATTATGATGAATGAATGTACTATATTATGTTGCCATTCCCCAATTTAGTGGTATTTAGTTTCACTATTGGAAGTAACTTTCTTTGCAGAAAGATATTTCAACATGAGAGGTTGTGGAGCAATCACCACTCTAAACGCACACTCACGCAGGGCCCATATATCACGACGTGAAAGTCCGGAGCCTCCAAGGCCATCGGGGGGCCGCTCCCTGGTGCAGCGGGACATCCACTCATACCTGAACTATTGCGGGGCCAGCCGCGGGGAGGCGCGCCACTGGCTCTCCCAGTTCCAGACCTGCCACCCCTCCGCCGACAGGCCCTTCGCTGTGATCGAGGTGAGAGGAGCCGCCGCGGGCCGTGCCACGGCGGGGGCCTGGGGTTGAGCGGCGACAGGTCGCCGGGCAGGCAGGACCGGCAGCAGACTCTGCACGGCGGAACCGGGAAGGGGGCCCCAGGACCGGGCGAGGCTTTGAGCTCTCCCCAGAGTCTGGCGCCCAGTCCGAGAGCGGAACCGCCAAGGGTGATGCGCTGGAGAAGGCCCCCACCATGGGCACAGTTAGGGGTTCCGATGGCAAGTGGGGAACCTGGGCGGGAGTCGCTCCCGTCACCCCTCCCCCCAGTGTCCTAGAGTCCAAGGTCGCAGGGAGGAGCGAGGGAGGAACACTAGAGTGAGATAAGGGGATGGCAAGACCCAACGGGGCAAAGGGCGGAGCAGGTGGGCCCCGGTAGCCAGAAATGGGGCCTGGGCAGGGGCGGGGGAGGGGGACTCCTAGGGGGCCCTGAAGGCCAGGCCGCGGGACCAAGCGGGTGCGGCAGGAGTCCGGCCGGTGCGGCTCTCTGACCGCCCGCTCCTCCGCAGGTGGACGAGGAGGTGCTCAAGTGCCAGCAGGACGTATCCAGCCTGGCCTTCGCACTGGCCTTCCTGCAGCGCATGGACATGAAGCCGCTGGTGGTGCTGGGGCTGCCGGCTCCCACAGCGCCCTCTGGCTGTCTTTCCTTCTGGGAGGCCAAGGCACAGCTTGCTCAGAGCTGCAAGGTGCTGGTGGACGCGCTCCGGCAAAACGCCGCTACAGCTGTGCCCTTTTTTGGTGGCGGGTCGGTGCTGAGCGCGGCTGAGCCAGCCCCGCACGCTAGGTCAGTGCAGCCCTGCCTGCCCCTTAGTGCTCAGATCACATGGCCCGTCTGCTCGGCCCCAGCCCAGCGGGCCTGGAGGAGGCCCTCTTGAACACCACGTCTGGCCCACAGCTATGGGGGCACCATCTCGGTGGAGACCGACCTGCTGCAGTGGTGCCTGGAGTCGGGCAGCATCCCCATCCTGTGCCCCATTGGGGAGACAGCCGCGCGCCGCTCCGTGCTCCTGGACTCGCTGGAGGTGACGGCCGCCCTGGCCAAGGCGCTGCAGCCCACCAAAATCATCTTCCTCAACAACACAGGCGGCCTGCGGGACAGCAGCCACAAGGTGTGTCCCCTTCCTTCGGGCTTCACCCACGACTGCTGGCCTCGCTGAGCCCCCTCAAGCCGAGAGTGGAGGGTCCGGGAGGGGCTCAGCCCGGCTGGTGCCCAGATTTGAGCCCTCGCTGGCCAAGGATTCTGGGAGGTGGTGAGGGCAAAGGGGTCAGCGAGAAGAGGTCCCTGGGGCAGGGTGGTCCATGGCCGGCTGCGGGTCGGAGGCTCAATTCCTAGCCCCGACGCAGGTCCTGAGTAACGTGAATCTGCCCGCTGACCTGGACCTGGTGACCAGTGCGGAGTGGGTGAGCGCCAAGGAGCGGCAGCAGATTCGGCTCATCGTGGAGGTGCTCAGCCGCCTGCCCCACCACTCCTCGGCCGCCATCACTGCCGCCAGCACGCTGCTCACCGAGCTCTTCAGCAACAAGGGTAAAGGCAGCAGCAAGGGGGTGGGGGGCGAGCAAGAGAGGACTGGGCCCCGGGAGTGAGCGCAGGCCCCCGGGGTGGGGGAAGCAGGCCGCAGGGGACTCCTCGGCACAGGCTCTCAGCTGTGGCGGAACCTGGCGGAGGTCAGCCAGGTGCGGGAGAATGAGCGGGAAGTTGAATGGAACCAGAGAGATGGGCGTGACTTGGGAGACTGTGGCAACTCCGTAGAGGGCGGAGCTTGGAGGGCAACACGAAGGGGAATGGACCGGACTAGGAGGGTGGGCGGGGCGGGGGCGGGACTAGGTGAAGTAGGTGGGACTCCAGGCCGTGGGCTGAACGGCAGGGACAATCAGCCTGGGAAATGCATTTCCCTGGGAGAAAATCACCTTCAAATCTATGCAGACCACTGAACGCATTTCGCCGGGGCGATCTCCCAAAGCGGGAGATTGTCCCATCCGCCCCCGGCCTATCTGGAGCCCCCAGGCTGCCCCAACGGAGTGGATGAGACCTCGCTCTCGGGCTGAACTAACCCCTCCTCCTTCGTCCCACCCCAGGGTCCGGGACCCTCTTCAAGAACGCGGAGCGGTTGCTGCGAGTGCGCAGCCTGGACAGCCTGGACCAGGGCCGCCTGGTGAACCTGGTCAACACCAGCTTCGGCAAGAAGCTCCGCGAGGACTACCTGGCCTCGCTGCGCCCGCGGCTGCACTCTGTCTACGTCTCCGAGGGGTGAGCCTGGGGGCCCCAGAGGGCAGAGGCCCCGGGACACAGCCCGGCCCTTCGGACCAAGGAGAAGTCCCAGCCTGACTTTCCCCGCTGCGCCAGGTACAACGCTGCCGCCATCCTGACCACGGAGCCCGTACTGGGGGGCACCCCGTATCTGGACAAGTTTGTGGTGAACTCCAGCCGCCAGGGCCAAGGCTCCGGCCAGATGCTGTGGGAGTGTCTGCGGCGGGACCTGCAGACGCTTTTCTGGCGCTCCAGAGTGACGAACCCCATCAATCCCTGGTAGGTTCTGCCCCTCCCAGCCCGGAGCTGGGCACCATCCCCCTCCCTCACCAGCCCTCGCCAGCCACACCCCGGGTCCACCAGGCAGGAAGGCGAGGCGGCCCCTTCTTTCACTAGCTGTCCTTCCCCAGGGAAAGGCCCCGCCCACTGTGGCCCACTTTCCAGGACCACACAGGGAGCCTGAGATTTCCTCCCAGGCAGAGGACACAGAACAACCCCCCTTCCACCCCCGCCCTGCAGCAGTGGATTCCTGGAAGCAAGTGACAGCCCCTCCCCCACCCCCATCTCTCCCAGGGTCCTGAGAAATTCTGATCATTCAGGCTCTACTCCAGGCCCAATTGCCCGCTCGGACTTAAGGCCTAGCAGAACCCCCACTCCTCTCTTTCCTTCAGCAACTCTCCCCTCACTCCCCATTACTCTGCTCTGTGGGCACCAAGTGGTGAACAAGAACCTCTTCCCTGGCTGCACAGCCAAGGCAGTGTGGAGAGAGCAAGGGGTGTCCTCATGCTCACCCTCGCTGTGAGACTCTGGCAAGCTACCCCGCTCCTCTGAGCCTTGGCTGCTTCCCTGTGAAAGCACACCACCACCAGGCTCTTAGCTGCTGAGGATAAAATCAGGTAACAGACCGCAAGTCCCAGCAGGGTGTCTGGTATGTAGGAGGTCCTCAGTAAATGAACCAGTGAGAAATGAGCACTGGCCTGGCACTAAAAGCTCCCACCACCACCACCAGGTACTTCAAGCACTGTGATGGCAGCTTTTCCAACAAGCAGTGGATCTTCTTCTGGTTTGGCCTGGCTGATATCCGAGACTCCTATGAGCTGGTCAACCATGCCAAGGGGCTGCCGGACTCCTTTTGCAAGCCAGCGTCTGACCCAGGCAGCTGACCCTCACCACCAGCCCTGCAGGCCCTGGGACAGCCAGGGTGGACCGAAAGCCATGTCTGCCGGAGGTGACTCCAGGCAGCCACAGGCTGGACCAGGTTTGTTGGCAGAGTGATCTGGAGGAGGAAGCAGCCCCTCCTCGACTCTACCTGAGGCGGGAGGCGAAGTGGGACAAGCACAGGAAGAGTCCATCCAAGACCTCCACTTGCTCGAAAGCCACCACCAGATGGCCTTCCACCAGAGTCTAGGGATCTGGGGGGTAGGGGAGGGGTTGCCTTCCCGGGCTCTACTCAGGGCTAAACTTTAGAGTAGGTCAGTTTCTGTGGCTTCTGTGCTGTGTTTTGAGGCTTCCTCGCCCAAAACACAGCACAGAGGCCCTGTCTGCCTGACCTTCTACCACTCATTTTCATTCCTTTGGGTGTTGCAACTTTTCAGGAGGCCTTGATTAAAATGAAAATACTTGTCTGAGAGTCAGCTCACACTTGAAAGGAGCAGTGGCTCTCTGGGAGCAAGATCTTGTGGGCTGAGGAACCAGGGGACTTCTAGAGAGAGCAGAGGAGCTAAATGAGATGGAGGGCCCCCACGATGAATGCTGCCACCATGTCCCTCAATGCAACCCCCTGAGGGGCTCCCCTATTCCTAAGTTGGGGAACATCCTCCATTCCACAGACCAGACCGACAGCAGTCCCAGCTCCCTTTCAGGCAGGGCACAGAACCCCTGCAGCCCCCTAGAGGCTGTGTCCCCATCTTTGTGGGAGCAGACAGGCAGTAGCCCAAAGCTGGAGGTTTCATTGAATATTTTTGACGCCCATGATGTTCCAGGTACCACACTGGTTGCTGAGACTACCTTCTGCCAGGGGGTGCATGGATGAGTGGGGAGAGGGCCCATTAAGAGGCCTCCATAGCACAGCAGGGACTGTGAACCAAACCCCAAGAGCAGCCCGTCTTCCCTCAGAAGGTGATGTTCAGTATACATCTGGGCGATGGCATCACACAGCCTGACCTGCAATCCAGCTCTGAGGCTGGGTTTGCCCTGTGGCTTGAGGCAAGCTGCTGACCTTCTCTGAGTCTCCATTTCCCTACCTGTAAGATGTAAATCCCTTGGCCTCACAGTGGACACTTAATGTTAGTTCTCCCCCTCAAGGTTGCTCTCATTAAGGATTTATTCAAAAACAGCTGACATCAATGCGGAGGAAAAATAAGCTACAATAAGGATTGAGGTGAGAGGTCAAAAGAACATACTACAGGGAGGATGAGATCCTTGAAGAGAGCCGAAGGACTGTGGGAACTCTCAGAATAGGGGCAAGATTACGGCAGGGCCTTGATGGAGCTTAACCAGATATGTTCTTTCAAGAAACCCAAGATCAATCCCAGCCAATGGCAAAGTGTCCCGTGGGGAGAACAGAGAAGCAAAGCCAATGTCTGTATAAAATGTTTATTTTTGGAGGACTGTGTGGTCTGGTGTTTGGGAGGGCACTCACCCCACCAGGCCATCCATGGAGCTGGAAACAGAAGGCAGGAAGCGGAGTTGGCCGCTGCCTACCCCACCCCTTCACACCCGAGGAGACTGTGGCCTGCTCTGCTCTCAAACTAGTGTTATTTCTGCCCCTGGCACATCCTGAGAACCCATGTGACTTCTGTGGCTCGACCAGCCCCTCTGCTCCTCCAGGGCCTGATCCACTTGTCAGCGGTTCGCATAGCCTAGCTGCCTCTGCCAGTTCAAAAGGAATTTTTCACTTTTGCTCTCTTCCAGTTCTTAGGTCTTCCTTCCTGTCTCCCACACCCAGTACCCCTACCCTAGTGCTGCCTTACTCTCTTCTCTGGCCTCACCTCTCCTCCTAACAAATGGAGAAAAACCCTGTAAGGCATCATCATGAGGGCTCCCCCATCAAGGGCTGAGCCCAGGAACTGGGGAACAGACCTGTCTCTTACCAACACACCCACATACACACAGAGCAAAGAATCAAACAAACAGACCAAAAAGCATAAATAAACATAACCGGGCCAGCAAGAAAGGTAGGGTGACCCTCAGCGGCTCCCTGCACCCATTTCAGCTTCTCCCAGTGCAACTCAGCCATCAGTGGCTAGGATGACAGCGGCCCCAAAGATGCCCACACTCTCTCCAAGGAGCTTCATCTGGTTCCAGAACTCCACACGCCGTGTGTGGTGCCAGTAGGCAACATTGCCGTCAATGAGCAGCATGACCGGGGGCAGCAGTACAGCCAGGATCTGGGCAGCCAGGGTCACGTAGTAGCCAGACAGGAAGGCGAGGGCCAGGATGCCATACAGCAGGAAGAACAGCTGGACCATGAGCTCCCCTCCTGGTAGATGGTTCAGATATGCCAGCCGGTCCTCCTTGCTGTGCTGCAGTGAGTAGGCCTAGAGACAAACCATCTTTTAAGACTGTCCAACAAGCTGAGGAGCCTGTCGGAAGCCCACCCGAGATGGCACCTGCAAGTCAGCCTCTGCAAGGTGGGCTTCTGACTCCTCTCTCTCAGACTTGGGGCTCTCTGAAAGTGGGACCTACATCTCCCCCTCAGACTAGGGAGCTACATGAAATGAAGGTCTATGTCTTTCCTATCTCGGGGAGCTTAGAAGATAGCCGGGGCTCTCACCTCTGAATCCAGAGCTCTGCCCTGGAATATGGTGCCCAGTAACTAAGATGAGGGCAAGGAGCCTGGGGCCTGTTCATGTCCCCATCCACACTGGCCTCCCTTAAGGGTACTAGGGACAACCATAATTGGCTAACTAGGCATCCCCCATCAGTTCTTTTTCTTTTAAATCCTCAGCTGAGGATTTATTTACTGATTTGAGAGAGAGAGGAAGGGAGAGAAACATCGATCTGAGAGAAAAACATCAATTGGTTGCCTCCCATACATGCCTCGACAGGGGATCAAACCCACAACCTAGGTAAGTGCCTGACTGGGAATTGAACCCACACCTTTTTGGTGTACAGGACAGCACTCCAACCGAGCCAGCTGACCCAGGCTTTTTTTTTTAATTCAATCCCCATCAGTTCTAAGTGGCACAGTCCCAGCTGCTGCCTGAACCCACCAAACCTCTCCTTTGTCTCCTCTCCCAGTCCTCTAGAGCTGGAGCTGAGAGGAACAATCCATCTTGTTCTCCTGCCTCTCAGGCTTGGGAGTGAATGGCCAATTCAACCTTTTCTCCCCCTGGTGGCTGTAATATTGGAAGAATACTGGCCAGGTCTCAGGCCCTTGGAGGGCCTCTGAGGCATGGCCATCAGGATCTACAGGCCCACCTCCCTGAGTTCTGCCAAGCATGGGCACACGTTTTACTCCCAGTCAAGCACCTCCAGCCAACAGTCCCTCAACCTACCACACAGATGAGGTAGATGCCCAGGAAGACCTGGCCCGTGGACTGGAGGGAACGGCTGCGGGGTTTCCGACGGTAGAGCTCCCCAGCACCGCTAGCCAGCACAAGGAATCCGCCAATGATGGCAACTGTGCGTGAGTACATACGGACCTAGGCCAAGGCAAGGGGACTCCAGTCAGGAACTGCAACTGCCACATATTTCCTGACTGCACAGAGCACAGAACTTCCTCTCTATACATTCCCTTCCATGTGATGAACCCTCTTACCATTTCCAAGTGTGGTGGGCAGGTACAGCAGAGACAGATAATTCTTTTTATCAGAAGTGGCCCAAAGGGGTTAATTAAATTGTTCAAGATCCTACAGAAAGTGGCAGAACCCAGTTACCAAGTGTTGTCCCCTTCCCACCCCCAGGCCTGCAGCCCAGAATCCCCATGTTCTTTCTGCTATTTAGTATAGTCTGTTCCATAAAAAACCCATTGATCTCACTTTCCTGTAGCCCTCACACAGCTGCCTCCCCTCCTGGACAGACAGCCTTCCTTAAGGTCAGTGCCTTTGTCCAGGCCTCTCTCCAAGCCCAAAATGCCTGGCAGGGGTTCTGGCATTTACAGGCTTGTGTGCTGCACTAGGATTACTTAAATTTCACAAAATTACATCTTTGGACCAGACACCTCCAAGGTTCCTTTAGCCCTCTGAGTCCGAGATTACTAAACTAACGGTTTAAAGGGTCCTGGAAACCAGGTGAGCTAGTCCTGGCTCCACCTGCGATGGTAACTGTGGTGTGACTTGGGGTAAGTCTGTTTCCCATCCGTGGACCTCGGCTCCCACACTCTGGAAGGAAGGTTTGTGGGGTCTCTCGGGTCCGTCCATTGCAGTCTGTAAAACCCCCGCACGCCCAAGGCCAAGTCCTCCGCAGGCCGGCCGCTCACCTTCAGCCAGTCCCCGTAGTGGACGTAGCCCCCGACGTAGGCGGCGTAGGTGCTGACGGCCAGCTGCAGGGCGGCCCCCAGCGCGAACCAGCGCCGCTTCACCCCGAAGGACATGAAGCTGGCGCACAGCACGGCCGCCCCCATGTCGAAGTACAGGTAGGGCACTGGTATGTCGGGCTTCCTGCAAGCCGGGAGGGGCAAGCAAAGAGGTCAGAATGAAGAGGGGAGAAGAGCCTGGAGCCCCCCTGACTTCCCGCCAGCTCCACTGCTCCTCCAAACCGGAAACCCCGCTCATGGCCGTGACCCCCGCACTACGCTCGATGTCCACCGTGCTCCGGACCAGAGCCCCTAACAGTCTGAGATCCCAGGTCCTCCCAGCCCCAGGCCCAACTCCTTCCCCACCTCACCGCAGCCTCCCACCGCGGGGGCCCGCTCACCGGCGCGCCTCGGCCCTCTCGGCGTACAGCATGAGCTGGCTGAAGCAGCCCCAGAAGGGGCAGCGTGTGAGCAACACCGAGCCCAACTGCATGAGCAGCTGCAGTAGCCACCGTCGCGAACCCACCTTCGACGCCATCTTGGGGAAGGGCAGTCCGCCGCGGCCTCAACCGGGTCTGGGAGGCCGGGGCGGGGGTGCGACACGCAACTTCCGGTCTCGCGGGGTTTGTTTTTACCTCTTCCGTTGGGAAACAAGGCTCTCGTCCTGTAGTTCTGGACCGAAGATGTTCTAGCAACAGAGTTCAGCCTTTCCCTCTGCCCATGGAGGCTTACGGCCCCCTCTCTGTAGATGCAAAATTGAAAACTAGACTAAAGGAAGGAACAGTGGGAAGCCTTGAGTCATAAACTTAATGAAGCGAACTAGTCTTGGAATGCAGCTAGATCCTAACTCCAACCCTGTTACTTAGGGCATATTGGCTGTACTTCCCAAGATTCCTCTGTGAGATAGAAATGACTTCTACTGTAGGGTTGCTGTGAGGTTTAAATGTGACCGTGTTGGTGCTAGCACATAATAGGGGTTCAGTAAATGCTGTGCATACGCAAGCCTGAGGAAATCCTCTGCTTTTGTTTAAATTCAAAGTAAGGGGTTCTCCAAAGTTACCTGTAGAGAAGTATGGTCTTGGTCTGCCTTTCTTACGTCCCCTAAGAGAGAGATCTGAGGTGTATATATGGGACATCTCACTATCAGTCCATATTCTTCAATTGCCACACTCCCAATCTAGCCCAAACTACCATCTTTTGTAGGTTTAACTGCAGCAGGTTTCCAACTGGTCTCCCCCACTTCTCCTTTGGTCTCGTTTGTTCTCAGCTTCCTATTTTATTTTCATAACCATCAGGCACTCTTCCTTTGAATCACTTGGCACACAGGCAATTATGTATCTGTAATTCTTCTGTTAATGATTAGATTAACACTAGTTTGTGAGCTCCAGGCCAAGGACAGTGTCTGGTGTCTGTTTACTACTATATTCGCAGGCCCTAGTATACAAAATGCATTCAGGACGTATGTGCTGAATAAAGTGAACAAGAGATGTTGCCACTATCCTATTCATCATAGGTACTTAGTAATTATTTGTTGGATAAGTAAATGGGCAAAAGTTCTGGGCATTCTGGCATTGCCACCACAAAGCTGCCCCCGCATAGCTTCCTGCACCCCACCCACCACCCTATAATATAAATTTATCTTCCAATACTGAAGTTAAGATTCTATAAGCACTCCCACTAGGCCATTTAATTCAGGTCTGTTTCTAGTTCCCTTGGGGGAAAAGGGGCCTCACGTCCAAACAGCATTCTGATCATGTGAATTAAAAATTTCCCATCAGCCCAGCAGGCGTGGCTCAGTGGCTGAGGGTCGCCCTATGAACCAGGAGGTCACAGTTCGATTCTGATCAGGGCACATGCCTGGGTTGTGGGTTCGGTCCCCAGTGCAGGGCGTGCAGGAGGTCGCCGATCAATTATTCTCTCTCATCATTGATGTTTCTATCTCTCTCTCCTTCTCCCTTCCACTCTGAAATCAATAAAATTCTATTAAAAAAATAAAAACTTCTGATCAGCCAGTAAAAGCTAGACTACAAACACTTTTTCATATTTAACTTTTTACAAAGTCACTAGGATAAAGCCTGGGTATGTTAGAATGTGAGAGAGGGATATATCCATGCAAAAAAAAAAAAAAAAAAAAAAAAAACAGAAACAAAAAAATCCTAGGGAATGGAATTATGTAGGTGTATGGTGGGGCAGAGGGTGGGGAGGTAGGGTCTCCAGGTAAGAGGAATGAGAAAAAGCCTGGATTAAAGGTCATTTTGGCTCTAGCTGGGTTGCTCAGTGGTTGGAGCGGTAGCAGGTTAGATTCCGATCAAGGGCACGTACCTCAGTTGCAGACTTTAGTTGGGGCAAGAGCGGGAGGCAACCAATGGGTGTCTCTCTCTGTCTCCTCCGCCCCCCTTCCACTCTGTCTAAAAACCAATGGAAAAAATATCCTCGGGTGAGGATTAACAACAAAAGTCATTTTGCCTACCTTCCCTGCCCACCAGTGACAACTACGAGAAAGTTTTCATCACCATAACACAAGCACATAGTACAGAATAAACTTTCCAATGGACTTTATTTCCTAATCTCCTCACCCATCCCTGATTCAAATGGGACAAGATACACAACCTTGGGAAGGAGCTAAGGTATTGAGGACTGGAAATGGGATCATACATGTCCATGAATAGTTTTAGGAGCCTGCACCTGGAACAGTCCCCTACCCCAGACCACACCTTCCGATTAAGCCCCCCAAAACAGACGGCAGGGACATGTATGAAGGAGAATAGGATTAATGAAGTTTTTTCCCTTGTTACCCATCCCATCCCAATTCCCTCTGGTGTTCAGTCTCTATCTTTTATTGCTTTCTCCCCAGAGGGGTACTGAGGGCTAGAGGCCAAGTCCCTCTTTATAGGGCTAGGAAAGATGCTGGCATTGTGCTAGGTCAGAAGTGGTAAATAAGTGAGTAGTGGGGTTCTAAGACCTGAGATGAACATAGCCATTTGTCCTTCCTCCCTCCACCCCTGCCTGGACAGACAACAGCCCCTAAGACTTCTGAGGAACATTCCTTCTCCTCGGTCCACCTGCCCTCCCCAATCCAGCTGCCTCCGCTTCCCTCTAGAGCACACCCTACCTCTCCAGAGGGCTTCCCTGTTCCTCTGGGGCACCCCCTCCTGCACTTGCCCTCAGCCATGACCACAGCACCATGGTGACTAGCATGGTGCCTATGATACCCAGCTCAGTAACTGTCTCAGATAAGCAAAGCCAGGCCTCCACACTACTCAGCTATGCCCCCTACAGCCTCCCAGGTCCAGCACAAGTCGCACTGCCCAGGTTGGCCACATACAAGTGCCACAGATGGCCCAGCTTCTGGAAAGCCTGCTGCAGAGATGATTGGCCAGCAGCAGCCGTGTGCACGCTGTCCGGATGCCCGCCATCACCTTAAATTCGAGGTGCTGTTGCCTACTAGAGAAAGGAGGCCCAGCATGCACAGAGCTGCAAAGGCCTCAGCCTCTAGCTTGCTGATGTCATTCCCAGCCAGAGGACCTCCAGGCCTGGCATGGTGGCCAGGGCCACATCCCCAACTTGCTGCAGCTGGTTCCCAGTGAGCAAGAGCCAGTGTAGGCAGAAGTGGCCCCCAAACTGTGGCCAGGCTGTGGCTCAGGTCAAGCTGTTCCAGGTTTCCCAGGCCCCACAGGCTGCAGGGGTCCACATTGGCAAGCAGGTTGTGAGAGGTGTAGGCGGAGCAGAGCCCAGGGTGGCCGAGAAGTCCATGGACAGGTGGACCAGCTGGTTGTAGCTGACATCCAGCTGCTCCAGAAAAACCCAGGCCAGCCAGTGCTCTACCAGCCAGATCCCATAGGACATTGTGAGAAAGCAGCAGCACTTGCAGTCCCCACAGGCCCTGGAAGGAGCCGCCTGGCAGGTGGCTGGATTATTGTGGCTCAATTCCAAGAGCCAGACTGTCAGGAAGCCTGGGAGGGAGACTGAGCAGGTGGAGGCCTCCACAGTCCACCACTCAGTGGCTAGCCAGGTGCATGGTACTGGGTATGCTGCCACCAGATTCCCAAGCAAGGCTGATGCTACTATTGTAGCCATGGGAGGAATGGCCACACCTGCCCTGTCCTTGCCCCACGAGGGGCTGGGGTGAGGATGGCCTCAGGTGCTCATGGATGCTGAGACCTTTATGCTTCACTCCTCCACCCAGAACCCTGGGCAAGCATGGGCGCTAGGAGGGAAAAATAAAAGCAGACACCATCAGGGGTCTTTTCACTTTCCGGGCCCCCCAACGTGGTCTCAAGGAATCTTCCCTCCATCCCCTCTGATTTACCTCCTACCTAGGTTCCGGCAAGTCATCTCAGCTGGAAACCCCAGCATCCTGATCCCCTACCCCCAGACACTCTCATTCCCTTATTCCTACTCGAATGAAAAGCTATCAGGGAAGATGGACTTTTTAATCCTTCGGGTCCCTTTTTCACTCCAATTTCACACTTCACCTCCCTTATTTCCCATCCAGTCCCAGTAGAAATGCCTTCTCCTGCCTGCAGAGTAGAGCCCTGGCTAGATCCTGGCCTAATTTAGCCACTGAGCTTGTCAAGGCCTCAGGCCTCAGAAACCCAGGGCACTCACCTGTATTCCTGCCACCATCTGCTGAATGCAGTCCCAGCCCAAGAATGGCAATGGGAAGAATCTCAGCTCTAGTTACCTGCCCTCTTGGCCTCAGGCCGGAGCCCCACCCCCAAAAGCTGTAGAGAGGTCAGCTTTCAGGGAAGCCATAGCCCTGAGAGTGGGGATGAGATACAGGCTGAGGAAATCGCCAAGGCCTTGTGGTCTTATATCCTGCCCTGTTGCTCTAAGAACAGGTCCACCCCCTCCCCTTTCTCCCTCCTGGAACCCCACACCCTGCTCTATTTCATATCAGAATAGCAGCTTGAGGCTCCTTGGAGCCCACTCTCAAGTCAGGAAGGAGCTAGGTGTCTCATTCTATACTGCCTGCCTCATAAATCTGCCATCTTCTATATAATTCACCTAAGTCTTGTCTAGATGCAAAGGAAGGGCATGCTCTCTTGTTCTCACTAGTTCAAAGGTCAAAATACTCAACTCTGGTTTTCAAAGAGAGCCCAGCATCTCCTTCTGAAACAAAGAGGGCTCTGGGGCCAGGTGTCTGTACCCAGTGCTTCTGCCTGGGCCCAGGAGGCCAAACAAATTACTTTCTATGTTCCCCAGTGTGCTCATTAGCTCCACCCAGCAAATTCTTCAAAGAATAATGACATTTGGAGGAGATGGTTACTCAAGGCCAAGCATCTCATTAAAGGCTTCATTTAATACTCAAACGAGACGCTCATTTTACAGATGAGGAAACTGATGCTAGGCAAAGTTAGCTAAGTTGCAAAGTCATACTGCTAATTAGTGGCAGAGATGAAATCTGACACAACTCAGACCTGTCTGAATCCAGCTATGCTCCTAACCACTAAGCTACAATGCCCCAAAGACAGGGCCACTGTCCCTCATGCCAGCCAAACACCCCTCTAAGAAATCATCTATAATAATAAACGTGTCTTATGCTAATTAGACCAGATGTCCTTCCTTCTGGACAAAGCGGCAGCGGGCAGGGGCCGAGGCAGAGGCAGCAGACGCCCCCCAGCCGCAGTGGGCGGGGGCCAGGGCCAAGGCCCTTGCATGAGTTTCGTGCATCGGGCCTCTAGTGTCTACAGACTGTCCCCTGAATGACAAGAGCAGCTGAGCCACCACCAACCTAGGATATGAATCTGAGCCTCTGGTTGATCAAACTGAGCTGCTCTGAATTAATTCAAGTAATCTGGTTCAGCAAATTATACTGGAAAAACTTGAGGAATCACTGCCAATATTCTTTGAGAAAACATTACAGAAGATTGCCAGAGACTTGAGCTCAGCCCGAGTTCCAATTTTCAAGTCAGACAAGTAAGTGTTAACAACAAAATTCAAAAAGGGCTCATTGAACATGTTGACTAGTCAGCTAAACATGATGACCACCAGGTGCCCACATGACTTCATTAAAAATAAGTGATTCTCAAACAACTTGATTTCCTTTTTTAACAGGGTTACTGGGTGGTTGTCATAGACAAACATCTGGAGCTTATTAAAGTCTTTCATGATATCCCTTTGGAAGACAGTTTGTAAAAATTGGAACTGACACAGCATTGGGAAGGATAACTAGTATATTTTAGAATCAAGATTTGTAAAAAGCTCTTAATAGGCTGGAATAGTTGGCTAAAAATAAGCCATTTAACTGAAGACAAGACAGTTCCCAGTCATTTCTGCCAGTGTAGCAACTCCTCTGACCCTCACCCAAGAGCTGCGAGACAAAGGAAACATCCTAAAGGGCAAGTACTTGCATGCAGTTCTAGAAATGAGCAGCTGCTTGGAGGACAAATGGGCACAATACAGCTATCACATGTTGTTTCTCAAAACAGTAAGCTCCTCATCAACCAAAGTGCTCAAGCAGGGGCCGTCTGTGGCTGAAGCTAGAGATATCGTAACTGGGAGGCTGGACTGTTTCACATGAGCTCCAAGATCCCGGGCATCTCTAAGTGCTGGGACATTTGTCTGAGCTTCCCATACCACACCTGCGCCGGCCCTGGCACTAGAAGGATCCTATATTTTTGCACTTTCACATACTGACTCCTGGATTTACATGGCTGCCTATCTTTCCTGTAGCCAGTACAGGGGGGATGACAGCAAGACACTTTCAGAATGGCTAATCTGAACAAAAACGGAAGTGTCTGATGACAGCATCCATCTGTAGGGATGAAGGGTCTATCACTGTGACTACTCCCTTGCAAATACCATCAGCTGAAATCCCTTCCCCCTCCATACCAGCGGTTCTCAACCTGTGGGTCGCGACCCCTTTAGCGGTCGAACGACCCTTTCACAGGGGTCGCCTAAGACCATCCTGCATATCAGATATTTACATGACATTTCATAACAGTAGCAACAATAATTTTATGGTTGGGTCACAACATGAGGAACTGTATTTAAAGGGCCAGAAGGTTGAGAACCACTGCTCTATACAGACCTGATTAACACCCTGGTTGTACCCAACTATCCACCTTCTGTGTCTTCAGCCAAGTCACTTAACACAAGTCACACAATGGACACCTGGCTGGCTGCACCCTAAATGCATGAGCACACACCTCTAAGGGGAACTCAGCTATTTTACGTACTTCCTTATGTGTTTAGGACACATCCTCCCTCACCCTCACCTCCCTGCTAAATGTGCAAACTCACCTTCAACTGTACTACTGTCTTCTTCCTTCCTATCAGAGGCCAAAATATCTACTGTGGCCATAGATCTCATCCCCCATCTCCATGGAGTTCATGACAAGGTAACAACTAAATGTCTAGCTCTAGCCCAGTCCTCTCCTCTGAATTCCAGGCTCATTATCCAGCTGCCTTCTGCTCTTCAGTGTTTCATTAGCAAGACAAAATGGCAAAACAGAACTCTTGGTTTTTCCTCTCCCATTGTTCAACATCCACCTCGAAGTCATTCTTACGTTTCTCTTTCCCTCACATCCAATACATCAGCAAGACCTATCAGTCCTGAAATCACTTCAGTCACTACCATCTCCTGCCTACATATTGCAACCATCTAACACAACTGTCTTCCTGCTTCCACTGTTGCCACCTAACATCAGATTAAATCCCTGACAGCTTAACACCCTCCAACAGCTTCCCCACTGTGCCAAGAGCAGATTCCAGTCCCTACAATGGCTACAAGGCCCTGCATGAAGTGGCTCCTGCCCACTGCTCCATCCTGACTTCGCTTCAGCCACCTTTCTTCTAGCAGTTCCTAAACATCCGAAGCTCCTGTCAACCTCAACTTCAGCACTTACTGTTCCTTCTATCTGAGCACTCTCTGCAGGCACCTTGTTCTTCAAATTTCAGCTTAAATCACACCTCAGAGGCCATCCCAGAATATTCTCTTTAAAGCGGTACACACACCTTCTTAAAGCATAAGCAACTACTTCAAGCCAGAGACCAGAATAAAAGGGACCAGGTTAGAAAAAGAAACCATTTGTTAGTCCCTCCACTGAAGACTACCTGCTGGAATTAGCATCAGAATGATTAGTTGGGGGAAAAGGGAGAAGAGGTTACTTAAGTCACTAGAAATATGCCTTACCTTCATCTCACCAGTTCAGAAATAAACTTTGTTCCACTTCAGACTTTTCAACAAAATTGAAAATTAAAAGAAGGGGGTCAAGAGTGGACTGGAGGGGGTCAATGGGGGGAAAAGAGGGGGACATATGTAATACTTTCAATAATATTTATAAAAATAAAAAGAGAGAGCCCTCGCCGGTTTGCTCAGTGGATAGAGCATCAGCCTGCGGACTGAAGGGTCCCAGGTTCGATTCTGGTCAAGGACACATGCCCAGGTTGCGGGCTCGATCCCCAGTAGGGGACATGCAGGAGGCAGCCCATCAGTGATTCTCTCTCATCATTGATGTTTCTATCTCTCCCTCTCTGAAATCAATAAAAATATTTTTTTAAAAAAAGGAAGAAAAAATTAAAGGAAAATGGGACAAAGAGGCCACAATCTGACCAGCCTTGGCCCCAGTTACCCAAATCTGCTCTGGAGAAACCTGGGGGAAAGCCCCGCTGCTTCTCAAGCTGGAATGAGGTGCACTTCCCTTCCCATCCCCTCCCATGTCTTTTACTGGTCTCCTGTTCTCTTTCCAAACCTGACTTCAAGCTTTCTTCAAAACCCAGTCAGTCCTGGATCACTTTTTACTGTGGCTCAGGCAACTCCAGTTATTAAACTGATGGCTTCCAAACTTCTACCTTCATTCTTATCTCAATGGCTGGGTCATAGGGAATAATAACAAAAATGTGTAAGCCATAATCCTTGCCTTAGAGTCTCAAAATCCCCATTAGGCCACTAAAGATAAACCTAAACAAGTAACTATATTACAAGTCATACATGCCACAACTATAATAAAAGCATAATATGCTAATTAGACCGGA
The DNA here is from genome assembly GCF_000147115.1 of Myotis lucifugus. NCBI lineage: Eukaryota > Metazoa > Chordata > Mammalia > Chiroptera > Vespertilionidae > Myotis > Myotis lucifugus. The sequence goes on along the minus strand of NW_005871148.1, from coordinate 432,239 downwards.
CATCCTTCCGGATGAAGCCATGGCTGCGAGGGAAGCCTGGGTTCCAGGTGCCAGAGGGAAGCCAGTGCCGCCAGCCAGGGGAAGGAAGGCCTATTCTTGCACTAATTTCGTGCATTGGGCCTCTAGTATGATATAAAATTACGGGAATCACTTTCCATTTTAATTGTTAAGGATGACTTCAGAGGTGACTCTGAAGCAAGGCATTGCAGAATAAGTCAAAGATAGAACTAATTATTGAGGAAGTAATCTCAGAGACCACCCAGCCTCATACCTTTTATATATAACATCTAACAGATTATAGAGTGCACCTTGTGGGCTAGAAATGAAGGAGTTGACAAGTTTCTTCTGACATTGTGAAGTGCACTGCATTTTCAGCAATGCAAGAGATAGTAAGCTGGGGGGAGGTCAATGGGGGAAAAAAAGGAGACATATATACTATTTGCAATACCTTAAACAATAAAACATAACAAAAGAGATAGGAAGCATCATCTTAGAACAGTGGTTTTCAACCTTGGCTGCACATTAGAATCACCTGGGAATCTTTTTAAAATCCTGATTTCTGGGCCTCATCCTCCAGAAATTCTGTTTCTTTGTTACTAATGTTGTAGCCCCACCCCATAACAAAGAAACAGACTTTCCGGAGGATGAGGCCCAGAAATCAGGATTTTAAAAAGATTCCCAGGTGATGCTAATGTGCAGCCAAGGTTGAGAACCACTGTCTTAGAACCTAGAAGATAAGAAATATGTTAACAATGTCTTATGTGGTTGATGAAAAAATTTTGCCTTATTTCCTAATTTTCCTGTAATGAGCCATATAAAAACACAAATGAACTTGTTTTGAAACTTTATAACCCAGCAGCAGTCCATCATCAGTGGATGGCAGCCCAATAGCACCCCTTTTTCACCTGTAAGGTACTCATGGTGTTAAACCCCTGAAGTTTACGTGGTACGGACTGATGATTCCAAGTTTCGTACTTAAAGGGAATTCTCTGGTACCCAGACTGCAGCAATGATGGGAAAACAAACCCACCACGTAAACAATGATCATTTTCCAAATGACATGACCTTGCCACACATCTTGTACATTGTAACTTCTAACACTATACATTCTCACCACAGTATCCTGTCAATAGGACAGTAGATTCTATTTCTGTATATGACTGAAAACTCTCTACTCCTTCCTTAACCAGCATATCTTAAGAAGAGATTTTTTTTTTTTGGTTAATCTTCACCCCACGATATTTTTTCCATTGAATTTTTTTAGAGTGGAAGAAGGAAGAGAAACATGGGTGTGACAGACACATTGACTGGCTGCCTCCCACACACCTCAACCGGGCCAGGTATCAAACCTGCAACCCAGGTACGTGCCCTTGACAAGAATCAAACTCTCGAGACCCTGCTGTGAGTCGGTGCTCTAAACACTGAGCACACGGGCCAGGTAGAAGAACATATTTTGACACACACATTCTTCAAAAATGTAAGGAACCTTTACCTTGTATCAGTGGTTCCCAGGTTAGAGCCCCTGAACTAATATTGAAGTGCTTGAGCAATCTTCATGTTTTCTAAACACTAATCAGTAATGAGCTACTCAACTTACATGGCAGATACTGTATCAACTCAGTGTGGTAAGGCTGTTTATACCAAAGGAACTGGATGCTCTGAAAAGCAGTGAAGGCATATGTGGCAATGAGGGGGTAATCGGGTGCTGGGGTATAGAGCTGTGTGTGTGTATTTGGAGAAATGTCTCAAAGCCAAGACAACAGTGCAAAACTACCTGTATGTTTCGTCATAAATGGAAGATTTCCGGCACCACACTCTTCAACCGTCCAATGTTCTTTCAAACTAGGGGGCAATTTCTGCCACTCTCCTGTCTCCTCTGTGTTCTACCCTAAACCTGGCAAACCAATGTGAGCAGTACACATACCGATAGTTTGGAAACTCACAAAGCAATAGTAAGAGCCCACGGATTTTGTTCCAGCTCTGCCACCACAGGCAGCAGTGGTACTCTCAACAGGTCCCTCACCCAGGTGGAGCTCTTCCTATAAAATGAGTGGTTTTCAAATTATAGTCAAAGAAATTCCTCAGGGGCTCCAGGCAAGAGGTGGGGATGAGATCTGTGAGAGACAAGAGGGTAGGGCTCTGGCGCCCCTACCCTACCCCTGCCCAAATGTGTGTGTGTTTTTTTTACATATTAGCCTTACTTAAAATGCCATCTAAACAGACTTCTAAAACCAAGTTGAAGCCTCTGGAAATCATCTAATCCAATCTCATCTCCAGATTTAACTATCCCAGGACCAACCTAACATTTATATTAATATTTACACAGCACCTTCGAAGAATTAGGCATTTTAAATATCTTATTTAACCCTTAATACCAATTCTAGGAGATGGGTATTAGTTCCATATTTAAGATTCAGACGGGTGAAATGACTTATCTACAGTCAAAGTGAGGAAATAAAGATGTGAGCCCTGGCCAGTGTGGCTCAGTTGGTTGGGGTGTCATCCTGTAATCCAAAAGTTGTGGGTTCGATCTCTGATCTGGGAACATGTGAGAGGCAGCCGATAGATGTTTCTCACATCAATGTTTCTTTCTCTCCTTTCCTCTCTCTAAAAATCAATTTTAATATATATATATATATTTAAAAGATGTAAGGATGTGAACCCAACTATTTGTCTACACCTCACTGCCTGTCTTTCCTACCATACTAACTCTATCTCTTAAATTGCTTAAAGTTCCCACACAGGACTTCATAAACTAAAACAAGAGTCAAAAGTGCTTCCTACCAGAAACAGTACTGTCTCCCAGGGACCGATAGGGCGGTGATAACACGAGACAGAGTGCTTCCCCCTGGGCTTGCTATTTCCCATTAATCACTTTCACTCCTTTAATCATACCTCTTAGGTTTTCTAGATCTTACAAGGCCTCTTTCCCCTCTTTTACCTTCTCCAGAAGTCTACATTTCTGTGCATACTAACTCAAAGGCATGGGACTTCAAATGGTTTTATGCATATACCCAGCCTCTTTATTCTGCTACTCCACTTACCCACAACTCCCAACCCTGGATGCCCTTCTTAAATTACACACTTTGTACCGTATTTCTGGGTGAATTCTCAAGGAGTGGAGGAGAGAGGGTTAAGAGTAGAAAGCAAAGAAACTAAATGGAAAAGTCAAACCAAACACACATACTCTCAGATTCTCTCCCTCTGGGGCCTCTAAAGCATACACAAACCCGAGACATGAGTGATGGTTAAAAAAATTTGGGTTTTTATTGTTTTTTGCTAAACAATACTAAAAAAAATTTCATTTTGAAGGCAGGGCTTGAATTATTTAATTTTGATCCATTTATTTAATTAAAAAAAAAAGGAAGGGGAAAGAGATCATGGCCAAAAAAATAGTAGTTAACCCCCACCCCACCCCCAAAGCTCTAGCCAGTCACATGAGCATCACCCACATCCCACTCAGTGCCCGATACTCAGCTGGTGGCACACTCTGCCCCATTGGACGGCCCTGAAGGCATGGGACAACAGGTGCCAGTTTTGGCTCTCAGCAGGTTATCAAACCAGACAAACTGGTGGGCTAAAGTCCAGAATTCTTTTCAGGTTTTCTGCCCAATGGCTGAGCACATACAAACTGTCATAAGCTTGTAAAATTTAAAGGGAGTGGGCATGGGCATAAGAGAAGGAAGTTGTCAGAAGAGAAACTATAGGCAACCCAGGCTTTCTCCTGGGCTGTTGACTCTGGATACACACTTAAAGAGAGGTGGAGATCGGTGGATTCCAGGTTTCTGATAAAAGAATATCATCCCTCAAGGAGGAGCCGAATGTGCCATGCAAAATAGTTCTGCAGAGGACACTGGAGAAAAGGGCAGCTGACGCTCTCATGTAGGAGACAGGAGAGTAGTGAGGAGGTTCTTCTAGTACCATGAAGTAAGACAAAAGGCAGAAGGAGAATCCTGAGGTTTCAGCCAAATGTGAGACTGGAACACACACAAAGACTAAAAGCCATCAGGAACCCTCAAAGCCAACTCCCATCTGCACACACTGGCTCTACAAAGTGCTGCCGGAGATTCTTGCTGTGAACTAAGCCAAGTTAGTTGCCTGGCTATGGATGGTGGTGGGGAGGGCAATACATTTTTATTTTCAGAGGGATGAGGTGGGAAGAGTGGCCATGATCTAGTAAAAAGAGACCTGCAAGAAGCAGAAAATATTTAGAGAACATTTTAATATATATTTTCATATATATATTTAAAGTTAAGAAAAATAAAACTAATTCAAGCCATGCCCTGTGCAAAAAAAGAAAAAGAAAAAAAGGGGGGGGGGGAATTTAAAGTGAGACCTCTGTCTGCTGTTCTCAACTTAAGTATCACAGTCAGCTTGTTACTTTTATTTTGGAAGATGTAAAAGTTTCTTTCAATCATTCACAAGGTAAGTGTAGCCACTTATAAAAACAGAATGACAGGGACAGACTAGGAAATGAAAGTCAGAGGTGAAAGGGTAGAGCCAGAAAGAAATGTTCAAAAATAAATTTAACAAGGTGACTGTTCCAGAAGGGAGCTGTGAAAAGGACATGGTGGACCAAAGTCTGTTAGTCAAGTAATGATTCAACTTTTAAATTATTCTCTTGTTCTTTTTGTTGGGTGTTTTGTTTGTTCAAGTCTAAGATTTAGAGACGCTGACCCTCTGTTAACAAGAGCCAACAGGAAATATAGGATCCCTTCCCTCCCCCGGCCTGCCTCCGCTGAAGCCACCACCATCGCCTCCTTGGCTGGATGCTGGAAGAGTCCTCCATGTATGTGGACTCAGGATGACAGGGCAGCCTCCTTCTGTGGTTGTTGGGCTTGTGAACGCTGCAGTATCTTTTGGCTTTCCACATCTCTAAAATGTTTTTCAACCTGAAAGAGACCAGTCAGCCTAGGTCAGAAAAGGAGTTCGGCACACAAGGCCTCTCAAACAGTCCACTCCAGGTTTCGACAGCCCCCTCCTGGCCGACCAGCCCATAGATCATTCAGGCGCCTTTGCTTTTGCTGTCTGATGTGGGGTCACTTGTTTCAGCCACAATTTTTGCAGCTTCAGCTAAGACTGGCTAAAATAAGATGACTCTATAAACTAAAATAGAAACTGAAAAGAGACTATTATGATCCAAAAATCCCTCTCCCCTCTTCAGACAAGTACAGAACAGAAAGCTGGTGGGGAATTAGTCTTAAACTTTTCACATCCACAATGTTGGTCTTTCAGTGCTGTTTGTTTTTATAAATGCTACAACTCAATCTAAAAAGTCAGGTGACATATGCAGGGTCAGAGACGCCAATGGCAACTGATTTATACCAGCCAGCCCTTCCTGAGAAGAACCCTGCCTGAGGTGAGAGGAACTGCTCAGGCCAATATCATGCAATTCCCAAAAGCCACACACTAAAAGGATCACACTGCAAATGACCACTCGAGTTACTCCACACTACCCAGTGGTTCCACCCCTGCAGGAGTGTCTAAGCCACAGCTGCAGAGCAGCACACTGCATGGAGGAAGGTGGCAAAGCAGGCCTATTCACAAGGTGGCTGTGTCAGAGGAGGCAGGACTTGCAGCACACTGTCCTGCCCTGATGCTGGAGGGTGAAGGCCAGGGAATCATTCTCTACTTCAAGTTTCATGGCTCCTTTATACTTACTATTTTGCGTACATGGCTCAGTGCACTCCCCTCTTTGCCTTTACAGTTTTCCACTTGATATGGGGGTGTAATAACAACTTCTTCCATGACTATGATGTTTTTTTCTTGCCATTTACAATCTTTAATGCTGGAAGGGAGAGAGAACAGGTGAAAGTTACCTCTTGCAGGCATCCCACACCTCCTGCTGACCCCAAGTTCCCAGCTCACCACTCAGGCAACACTAGCTGCCAGCAGCCCATGGAGAGGAGTAGCCAGGAAACATTTCCTGGGCATCCTAGGAGCAGCAAGGAAACGGATGCACATTTACTCGGAGGAGGACCCAGAAAAGTTGCTCTGCAGCATTAGGGACCTGGAAACCCATAGAAAACTTAGTGGCAGCCCCAGAAGTCCCAGCCAAATTGAGTTCAGCTGGGCTCAGGCCACTAGATTCAACCTGGTAAATTTTTTATATAAAAGGTCAGATAGCAAATTTTTAAGCTTTGCAGGCCATACAATCTCTGTCACTACCACAAAAGCAGCCACAGATGATATATAAACAAATAAGCAGAGTTGGCCTGCTGGCTGTAGTTTGCCAGCCTTTGGCCGAGGGGGAAATGGCACCTTTAGGAAGACAGAACAAATTCCCCACCTTGTTGTGATCTGTACTCTGCCCACCACCTAAAATGGAAGCTGCTCCTCAAAATGGTCCTTCTCAATTATCAGACAGCTGGGCACTTGCTAGACTGGGAAGACCCATTCCAGTTCACACTTTGGGAGACCCAGGACAGCTGATACTACTAAGAGAATTCCTTCACATACCTGTAAATGTTCAGAGACTCACACCATGGACTCAAACAGCTCTGATGCCAGCTGCCATCTGTGCACCAGACCCAGGTGGTTAAATAGGGTAACAGAAGGCAGCAGGGGGGAGGAGGAGTGTCAAATGTTCAGTTTTTCAGCAACTAGGGAAGCTAGTGGAGTCAAATGACTTCTGCTGTGACAAAATGTCTTTTAGAAGGTGGTGATAAAGTGGCCTTCTGCTCTCCCTAACTCCCTATGTTCACCCCAATGTACCAATGGGATGGGCAAGAGAGAGATAACTTTTCCTTAATAAAACTGCATAAGCTGCCCTGCCCGGTTTGGCTCAGTGGATAGAGCATCGGCCTGGGGACTCAAGGGTCTCAGGTTCGATTCCGGTCAAGGGCATGTACCTTGGTTGCGGGCACATCCCTAGTGGGGAGTGTGCAGGAGACAGCTGATGGATGTTTCTCTCTCATGGATGTTTCTAACTCTCTATCCCTCTCCCCTCCTCTCTGTAAGAAATCAATAAAATATATTTTTTTAAAAACCAAAAAACTGCATAAGCTTTTAGAGAAAGGTACAAGATAAAATAATAAAAGACAAATAGATCACTAGTTCTAAATTATGGAATACTAGGTATGGAAGGGACCCTCAGGGATAACCTAATCGAAAACTAAGTCTTACAGATGAAGAAACTGAAGCCCAGAGAAGACAATTTGTCCACAATTACACCATTTTCTCTATGGAAAGGCAACAAGTACCCATATCCCTGGATGTCGAGGTATTGCCAACACACTACCCAGCTTCCCTGGTGACTTTCAGGAACACAACTACCTAAAGTCAGCCACCAGACAGCACAGCCAGGCAGCACCACCCCCGGGACAAGGGATCTCTATGCTCCCCCAACTCACGTCTTGTGAATGGTCTGGAAGAGCTGCTGGCCCTCTAGGGAGACCCCAGCGCTGATTGCATAGGCCTGGCTCAGCTTCTCCTCCTTCTCTGTCCGTGCTTTGCTGGCAAGCTAAAGTGGGGGAGAGGAGAGAGACTCAGAAAAGCATTCACCTTCATTCTTTCCAACTGTCAAGCCAAAATTGAGGAAAGGAGGCCGGAAAAGACAGGTTTGGGTAGATTCAGTTTTCTCAGAGATCAAAAGTGAAACAAATACACACAATATACCTGAATAATTACTGCTTTTCCTGGCAAACATTCCTTCCTCCCAATATTTTGAATGTCTACCATGTGCCAGGCATTCACTATGTTAAGCTAGAGATACAGCATTGAAGGGAGGGAGTGGAGATAAGACGATAAACAAAAATATAAACCAGGTTAACTTTACACAGTGGTAAGTGCTAGGAAGGAAACAGAGCAGGGTAATGTGATAGAGTATGATTGTGGAGCTACCTCATGGGAAAGTGGCAGTCAGAGTTAAAAGGTAATACAAACATTTTTATGAAAGGAGAGAATAAGGAATATTTATCAGCTACTGTGCTAGAGCCTCGGGTTTGAAATTAATGTCTCACCCTGCCTCTGAGTTTCAGAGACTATCTGAGGGAGGAGGGGAACTGAGCACAAAAGACTCTACCTTTCCAGCACCATTATCTGTGCTCATACAAGTAAACCTAACCCTGGATATTGTCCATCTTCAGCTTGAGCTGAAGAGCGATCCTGCTCTTTAGAAAAAGGGCCAGCATTTTACTTCATGTCAGTCCTTAATTGCCATCTAGTGAAACAATCACAAACTGATCAAACAAAATTCTACTAAAACATAGGAAATTCCTCCGAACGGGGTGGGGCCCCCTGTCGATCCTGTTGCTCCTCTAATACATTTTTTACCCCCACCCCACAATATTGGTTGCTAGAGACTTGGAGTAGAAATCTGTTTGCGTATAAGACAAAATAAATAGGCTGGGCAAGATGGTTAAAACAAACAAAAGACAGATAATGCGTCTGAAAGTCAAATGATTTGGAGATTTTCAGACACATGAACAGTTTAGTATTGATGCTACAGCACATTAAAAACATGTGCAAACACACAATTTGTCCTGACACACTAGCTCCTTAAATACAAAGAGAGGTAATCATACCTCCAGCACATTCGCAAAGTACCTAGATGCTTGGAATTCTTAAACATCTGTATTCTGTTTTAACAGTGACCCTTCAAACCGTAAACCAAATATTGTTCTACTGGCAGAAAGTAAGCAAAGTATCTAACTGTTTGCTGGTAAAATGAAGCACTTCATTGAGGCATGGGTTTGACTATGAAGATGAGAACAGGAGGCCTTCAACTGGATGATGAGGAACTGGGGAGTCTCATCCCTGCATCTGAGTTTCAGAGACTGGCTGAGGAAGGAGGGGAAGTGAGCACAGAAGAGCAAACTCAGAAACACTATCATTTCAGTCTCCCTAAGTCAAAGAGGGAAGAAAAGCCAAGACTGCAGTGATCTGAAGCCGGAGCTCCGTTTTCACGTGGTCCCCAGGACATGGAGAGACAGACAGCAGCAAATAATCTTTCAAGCCCAGTCCTGCCATTTAGCCCCACCAAGCTACAACTTCACAAAGAAATAAATGCACAGGGCTGACAGCAATCCTCTGATAGTGACAATCCCACCTGTAGCGAGAAAGCACCAGTTTCTATGGAAAAAGAACTCTTGGTGGTATATTTTAAGTAACAACAAGCAAAGTTTATTCAGTCACCAAGAAAACCCTGGTAATAGGAGTTTTCTTGAGTCTCACTTTCCCAACAACCCTGTAGAAAATCGGAAATCTCCAAGGAAAGAAGAAAAATCACAAGGGCAGCAGAGCTTCCCTGGATTAACCAAGCTCCTGCAGAGCTCCTGGGAAGAAGCGCCCGGTGGTCAGGCAGATGTTTACCCCATGAGCATGCAGGAGGATCTCACTTTGAGGTCTTTTTAAAAATGCTTATCCCTGAAAACCAAAGCATCTCCCAATGTTGGGTCAGACAAAGCTGCTCCTACAGAGCTTATGATAATTAGATAGTCTGGGTTCTCAAAGTAAAATATCCTTGCCACCTCCATAGTAGGTTAAAAACATAACATCACCCATTCAGTAAAAGAGAAGAGTTGGCTCAGAGAAACCAGGCATTTATGCAGAATGTTTAAAAATAAAACTCATAGCCCTAGCTGGTTTGGCTCAGTGGATAGAGCATCGGCCTGCAGACTGAAGGGTCCAGGTTCGATTCTGGTCAAGGGCACATGCCTGTGTTGCAGGCTCGATCCCCAGTAGGGAGCGTGCAGGAGGCAGCTGATCAATGATTCTCTCTCATCGTTGATGTTTCTATCTCTCTCTCCCTCTCCCTCATATATAATTAATAAAAATATATATATTTTAAAGAAGAATAGAACTCATAAATCAAGCCAAAAGAACACAGGGAGGGGAGCCACTTTTTGGTAGAGGCAGAATAAAATGGATATACATTTCAGCCAGAAGTGATTAATTTGGACAGCCTGAATAACAGCAACACAATGGTTACAGAACAATTATTTCAAAATACACACACACACCTCAAAATACCAGCTGCACAATCTCTTCTAAAAGCTCTGAAAGCAAAGGAGAAAAGATGATTCTCCGTGTCAACTCATAGTGCAAACAGATCCCAAATGCTACATGACATGAGAGCCTTGGACAAGTCAGCAGAAATCAGTGTAAGTTGACTGTATTTAAATTTGCTCCGATATCCTCTACCTGTACCTACATTTGTGCTTTGGGCAGACTGGACTCACAGCAAACCCTGACAACTCCAGTTGTCAGTTTACAGACTATATTTTCATGGCAATCTGAAAAATGCTTGTATCTGATGTTCAACAGATCAGCTTTCACCAGCAAGTTGTACGGGGTAAATTTCTTCCACAGAGGACCCCATAAACTAGGCACGAAGAAGATTATCCTCACAAAAAGAATCTAAAAGTGTTTCTTCTCAAAACGGAGTAAGAGCAGAGGGAGATTACTTTGTTCTTTTATGACATGTTCCTAAAAACTGATGAAAAATGTGGGTAAGCTTCCTTTGGTAAAGCAAGTGGCTATCACTCTACCCTCATTAGCTGTTATACAGATCTAAATTTCCCCACATCATATTTTTGTAAATTAACACATATCCGTATATGGTCCACTTATTCTAAGTTAGTAAGTTTATGGTCATTGTCAAACTGCTAGAGGGAACCAATAAGCTGCCCTTAGTAGAGAAGGTGGGAGGGTCATCAGGACCCACCTTAGCTTGGAAAGGTGGCTCAGTCACGAGGACTACAATTTTTTCCCCCTCACCCGAGGATATGTTTGATTGATTCTTTTTTTTTGAGAGAGGATGGGAGAGGGAGGGAGGGAGGGAGAGAGGGAGAGAGAGAGAGAGAGAGAGAGAGAGAGAGAGAGAGAGAAACATCGATGTGAGAAACATTGATTGGTTGCTTCTCGTACATGCTCCGGGGGGCCAAACCGCCCCCCCCTCCCCAACCCCGGATATGTGCCCTGACCGGGAACTGAACCCATCACCATCACTGTTTGGTGTGCGGGACGACGTTCCAACCAACTGGGACACACTAGACAGGGCAGGATGACAATGTTTTAAATTCAATGGCTAGCACCATACTACATTCAGTTTCAATGCAAATATGTAGACTGTTGGCCTCTCCCAATCAAAACTGAAGCACTATGTGGTTAGAATCTCGAAGAATATTAAAAGCACCAACTTTAAGAGTACACTGGGTTCAGGCAAACCGAGAAACACAAACCTACAAAGATTTGTTACTAATGTGCATGCAGATGAATTGAAACGACTGCACAAGACAACTTGTACTTACCTGCCTCTCTTTATTTTGTGTTCCCCAGTAAAAAAAGTTATTCCTAGTCTACTAACCTGTGCTTCTTCCTGTGGCCATTTTACATATAGCACCTTGGTGTGGGCAACGGAGATAAGTGCATGAACTTGATATCAAAGCACATTAATATTAAAAGGCTTCTAGTCATGCCTGCTGTTGGCTACCCCTGGAGTCAATGAATTAATGAACACCAACGGAACACATCTCTTCCTGCACTCAGTGACATGAAGAGGAAGCAGACACAACAAAACCCAAACAATATACACTTCATCTTGTTATTTAGTAACCAGCGAGGCCATTTTATTTCCACACACCCAGTCCAGGAGAGCACAGGTGCTGTGGGAAATCCAGGGGGAGTCTTACTGCAAATATTTAGCAGGCTGTGACAGCTGATACAACATGGGAAGGAGAGCCCAGAGAGGAACCTGCTGGATGGGACCTATGGCTCCAATGAGCCACACAGTTTGTCTTCTGTGTGCATTCGGGCCTTCCAACCAGCTGCCCTCACAGAGGGGTTAGGAAGCACTGCAGCTGCTGCCCTGGAACTGCCGGTGCTGCCTGCAACGCTGGTGGAGGCTGAGGGATGGCAGACCAGAGCAGCCAAGAACAACTGTCATCCTACGGGCCCATGCTTGCTCCTACTGTTTCAATTGAGGTGCACTCTTGGAAAGCCCTCATTCTTAGCAACAAGCAGTCTCTTAAAGTATTTCTTCCAACCCAGCTGGGTGGTTCAGTTGGTTGGAGTGTCCTCATCACATACACCAAAAAGGTTGTGGGTTCGATCCCTGGCCAGGGTGTGAATGGGAGGCAACTGATCGATGTTTGTTTGTTTCTCTCTCAAAATCAATAAACACATCCTCAGGTAAAGATTAAAAAAAAAAGTATTTCTTCCAACTATCAATATCTCCAAGTCTTCTTATTCCCTAACTGCAAACTCCTGTCTGAAAGTTTCTAATAAAACTATTCTTTACAACCTTGGATAGTTGGGAACTAAAAAATTGAGTACCCCACCTGAAGTTGTGTTCTAGAATACATAAAAATTAATCAAAACATTGAATCAAACACGGGAATGGTGGAGCAAAAAAGGTGTGGTAGTGAACACTAAAATTCTAAGAGCTAAACTTGTTGAACAAGAGTTTACTCCATGGTAGGCACCAAGCTACACACTTGGCTTGTATTAAGCATTTTATCTGCACAACAATCCTATGCAATGGGGACTAAAATTACTCCTACCAAATAGATCAGGGGTCCTCAAACTACGGCCCGCGGGCCACATGCAAATACAAATATTGTATTTGTTCCCGTTTTGTTTTTTTACTTCAAAATAAGATATGTGCAGTGTGCATAGGAATTTGTCCATCTTTTTTTTAAAACTATAGTCCGGCCCTCCAACGGTCTGAGGGACAGTGAACTGGCCCCCTGTTTAAAAAGTTTGAGGACCCCTGAAATAGATGAAGAAACTAGGCACAGCTGTTCAGAACTTGCCCAAGTTTACCAAGCTACAAGTGGGAAAGTGGATTTGAACCCAGTCTGATTCTGGAGGCTGTGTTCTTAACCCTGCAGTACACTCAAACAGTTCCACCTAAGAGAAACAAGCCTAAATTATTGTTGAAAATAGTTATAAATTTGAATCAAAAGAAAATATTTTTAAGAGAATAAGTATCTTTTTGTTATTGTGGTTAATCCTCACCCGAGGATACTCTTCCATTGACTTTTAGAGAGAATGGAAAGGAGGGGGAGAGACAAACATCAATGAGAGAGACACATCGATTGGTTGCCTCCTGCATGCGCCCCAACCAGGGCCAGGGATCAAGCCTACAACTGAAGTATGTGCCCTTGACTGCAATCGAACCTGGGACCCTTCTGTCCACAGGCTGACACTCTATCCACTGAGCCAACCCGGTTAGGGCGAGAATAAATATCTTAAGACTCAGCTGCCATCATCTCTTTTTATCAGTGAATTCTGGCATTTCCATCAATGTCCCCAGTACAAAACACAGTTGTCTGCCTCTCAGTGAAGGGCCTCTCCTTTCTGAAAAGGGCCCCAATCTCACCCTAAACCTCAAGGACATCTTTATTTCTTTTGTCAAAGGTTAATTCACAGGAATACTTTCAAGAACAGATCCTGTGTAAGAAAGCATTTTAAGTCAATACTGATAGGCATTTCCTAAACAAGCCTAAATTATTGGATCCACCATTTTCTGATGTGCCAAGACTAGAGAAGTCAAATAACTCCCCTAAACTAGAATGTTAAGATATGTTGAGTGCTTTTAGGTATGATGAATAGCTCAAATCCAGGGGCTACAGCACCACCTCAATCTCCAGACTTTAACACGGTACTTGTCAAACCAGCATATTGCTGCTATACAATACAGACCAGCCTCTAGTCAGTCAGTATATCCTATAGACAAAGTTTTAACTTTCACAGGTAGTTTGCCCACAGCCTGTGAGTCATATTCAGCCAACCACCTGTTTTAGTTAAGTTTTATTGGAATGGCCATGCCCATTTATTTACATACTAGAGGCCCGGTGCACAAATTCGTGCATGGGTGAGGTCCCTCGGCCAGGCCAGCGTCAGTGCAGATCTCTTGCCCAGTCCCAATCTGATCGGGGATGGCCGGCCAGGGGAGGGACCGCTGGAGGTTGGCTGGCCACAGGAGGTTGGCTGTGGGAGCACACTGACCACCTGGCCAGGGGAGGGTCGGCGAGACGTTGGCCAGATGCTTGTTGGCGGTGAGCACGCACTGACCACGAGGGGGCAGCACCTGCATTGAGCGTCTGCCCCTGGTGATCAGTGTGCATCATAGTGACCCGTCAAGTATCGATCGGTCATAACAGTTGCTTAGGCTTTTATATATATAGTTTATCTATGGCTGCTTTTGCTACAAAGGCAAAGTTGAGTAGTTGTGACAGATAATGTGTAGTTCACAAAGTCTGAAGTATTTACTATCAGGATCTTTATAGAAAAAGTTTGCTTCCCTATCATAGCACCTCCACTAACACTGATCCTGCCATATTGTTACCATTAAGATAAGTGTTGCTGTCCCTCACTACTCCCAACATGAGATTCTTAAGGGCAAAGGCAGTGTCTTAATCATCCTATATTCCTAGCACCTGGGAGGAGAAAAGAGGGGGAAGGTGGATAAAAGGTAGAGAAACCTTGACTGTCAGTGATTCATAGAGTTCTCAGAGGTTAAGTGACTGACACAGGCCACACAATTCATTAGCAGCCCAGCTGTAAAAAGAACCCAGTTCTTCATACTCCCTACATTCTACCACACCATTAGCTCCTGGTGTACTAGGTCGGTCCTTTAAATTTCTAGTTGAAGTGAAATTTGCTTGTCTCTCTAGGATAGTTTCTGGTACTTACCTAAGTTAGTCTCAAAATTCCAGCCTCCATGCCTATTCTCTGCCAGGAAAATTAAAGCAGTTAAATGCCCCCTTCTTAACACTGGAAGAGATACCACTGCTGACCCAACAGTAAAGTCCTTATTTTGATTCGTCTCCGTGTCAAAGAGGTAGAGTGCAGAAGTGGCTGCAACAGCACACCTATGGCACCCAGTGTACTTGAGCTCAGCAATTTGTCTTCCCAGATCCCTATAATATCAAGAAAGCTCCCTTCAGAACCAAATCCTTGACCTAATGAGGGAGAGCCCTCAGTACTGAGTCAGCTGGCTGCCATGCACTATAGCCTGAACTTAGTCATGAGCCCTAGAGCACTGTACCCCCAACTATGGCTGTCAGTTTGACCCCAAAGTTTGAATGCCACTGAGTGTGACCTGCTTCAAAAGGCTGCTTTTTTTAAATGCCAACCATTCTACCTCTCTGACTTGATCTGACAAACACTACTTAACATGCTCCATCACTCAGCAGCAGTGAACTCTTCCTCTTCACCCCCATTTGTATCTTCATAATACTTCCGTTACGGAAAGAGCTGTCTGTTCAAAGCCAGGTGCAAAACTGAGAGGTGGACTCTAACCTGGGACTGTGGCCTTGACAACATATTCTAATTAAGTGAGCCAACAGGTTATATAGTATAGCTTCTAGAAGCCAGAAAAATTTTATCTAAAAAAAGTCTTGCTTTCGCTAGACAGTAGTTATTTCCCTTCCCACATTTACACCTAATATACCCACATTTACACATAAACACCTCCTACCTCCTACCAATATACACATACCTAAACATAAGGTGGCCAAGTCATCTGATTTTCCTTGGAGATGGTAACTCCATATCTCAACACATTAGGGTCAAGATATACGGTCAAGGGCCCAGCTAACAGGATACATCCATGAATATAGGCCACAATGCAGTGTTTATCAACTACCCCAGGAATTTACTCATACTTGAGAATTAATCCTCAAATAACCAGAAAGTCTTAAGATTATGCTAAATCTTAGCTTTGAAAATGGTAGAACTCATACTTCCCTCAGTGTGACATCCTACCTACAGGTAAGGCACTCATGTCCATTTATTTTATTATTTTAATGTTGCTGTTAATCCTCACTCAAGGATATTTTTTTCCATTGATTTTTAGAGCGAGTGGAAGGGAGGGAGGAAAGCGAGATAAAGAAACATTGGTGTGAGAGAGATACATGGATTGGCTGCCTCCCACAGGGGCCCAACCAGGGCAGGGATTGAACCTGCAACCCAGGTACACACCCTTGACCAGGAATCAAACTTCAGTGCATAGGCCAACACTAGCCAGGGCATCATTTCTTTTAAAAGTGAACTTTTGTGTATCTTCTTTCTTTTTTAAATGTTTTTTTATTGATTTCAGAGGGAAGAAGGGAGATCCATCAGCTGCCTCCTGAACTATTGGGGATCGAGCCCACAACCCAGGCATGTGCCCTGAGGGGGAATTGAATCGTAACTTTCTGGTTCATGGGTTGACGTTCAACCACTGAGGAACACTGTCCAGGGTGTCCATTTCTTTTGAAAGTGAACTTTGTCTCTTCTATTTTCTCAGCCTTACCAAACCCCTCCACTCACTGACCAATCTCCAAATACATTTTTAGCCAAAGGTAGCCAACTCATTCTTCATGACCAGGAACTTATGATAAGCTCTTTGAATCTCTTTCTGGTTCCATTTGATCATTCACTTTATGTTTGTTTGTAAGAGGCTGACAGTTTATCTGTGGATTTCAGTTTTCTATGCTTTGCCCCTTTTCCTGCCTCCCCCAACACACTAATATCTCCTCCAGAAAGTCTTCTCCAACTCAGCAAAGTGAGAAGACTTACATCTCGTTCAATGCACTGGATCCATTTATCGAAACAAATGGATTCATCCACTTGCCGTGGCTGTGTCAAAGAGTTCCTTCCTAAGAGTCTCAGAGGTTGAAAGCATAGTCTCCTAGGTTCTGTGACTGCTCACTCCAACCGCCAGTACTCAGGCAAGTGTTCACTTAACTATGCCACCTCGTAACATTGCCCTGGAAATTCAAGTTAATTCTGGACACCACCAAGAAGAGGTCGCCTAAAAACATCTCTTAATTATTAGATATTACATGTTAATGGTATCTAATACAACTTTGACTAAAAACATCTCTTAATTATTAGATATTACATGTTAATGGTATCTAATACAACTTTGACTTTTCCCAATTTGAGGTTGGCAAGTTCCAATATCTGAACAAATGTAGATCCAATGCCAGGAAAGACGGACATAGTAATAGCACCAATGTTCTTGGCTGTCTCCCTTTAACATACTGCTCCCCTTCCCCCATCTTACCCCTTATCCCATAATTAAAGGAGCATCAGTTGGCTACACAGAGCTGATGAGGAAGAATAAAACTGACATCTGCCAAGGCTAGTCAACTTGACCTAATTCTTGAAACAACTCTGAGATAGGTACTAACATCCCATAGTTACAGAGAGCAAACGCATGCTCAGTAAGAGTAAGCGGCAGAGAAGTGACTTTAAAAACTTATCTGCTTGGTCCCAATATTCCTTCTACTAGACCACACTGCTCCTGACCACACAACACAGATGTTTCTCTTTATTTAGAAACATTATTTAGGATTACAGATATTTAGGTACTCATTTCACTAAACTACTCTATAAGCTCCCTAGGCTAAAAACACGGACGTAGAAAAAACAATGGGACTTTGCCATTAAAATATCAGACCAGAGTTCAAATCCCAGCTCTATTACTTACTAGTTGTATTCCCTTAAGCTAGTGACTCATCCTCTGTTGTTAGGATTGAATGAGATGTCTAACGATTGCTAGTTCAGAGGGTGGCATGTGAAAATATTAGTTCCCACACTACTTACTAGCCATATAACTTTGAACAAGTCACTTAAATGGGTAAGACTACTTTTTCATCTGTTGAAAGGAAAAGAATACACTCTAAAGCTCACACAGTGTGGTTGTGAGGATGAAATGAGATGTCATAAAAATTATTTTCAATAAAAGAAATAAATATGGAAAGAAATGAGATGTCAAAGTTCTCTGTAAACTTTAGCACTGAAAAACATAAGGTATGGTCCCCAGCAGAGCTTACCACAATGCCTTGCATAAGAGATTTCAGTAAATGTTTGATACATGCTACATAAAAGAGAACTCTGTTCACGTTGACATGCCCAAATCATCTTTTGAGAGCACTATCAAGCCATGCGCAATCTATCCCCAGAGAACAAGCAGCGAAGTCAATTCAAAGGACCTTAAGAATCACCTTAATTCACCCAACCACGAGGACCCTAGGGCTCTCATCCTCCAGCAATATGTAAGCTTTCCTCATGGCAGAGTAAACTATAAGCTACATGGCAAATAAACTGAACCTCACTTATGATTGGCTTTGGTGTGCTTTTGTACTTTTATTTAAATGCTTTTTTCTTATAGTCAGAAAATTTGGAACATTTTAAGAGGTACAATGTTACTGTGGAGAAGATAAAAGTGATATTCAAAACTTCCGTTACTGTGGAGAAAATGATATTCAAAACTTCCACCTTCTGCAACTCCACTGTCCTCTTCCAAGCTTCCTCTTACATCCCACTGTTGTGGATAGACATAGGACTTCTTAGCCTGCAGTGAACTGCCAATAGAAAGCAAAACAGGCTCATCTCCAATTGCTAGTTCATACCTTCTCTAGTTGGGCTGGAATTTAGTATTTCCTTTAAAAGGCCTTCTCTTCCATTTCCTGCTGGGTCGGAGTAAACAAATATACAGTTTATATCAACAGGTTTAATTAAACAGAGCAATTACTACGTCAGCAAGATGAGCCAACATGTGATGGATCTTCCACTGGAAGTGGAAGTCACAGGTAGTGCTCCCCTAGACTATGAGTATCAACAGTTTTCTTTTAGGGGTCTCAGGGCACGTTAGTTCTCGTCTAACATGCTTAAACAATCCTCCATTTTAAAAAACCCTAAGTCCATGCTCTTAAATGAAATGAACTTTTCATGTCATCTAAGCAACATGTTAACAGCTGCCCAGGTTAGCTGCTTTCAGTAACAGCCCAGCAGGCTCTTCTAATCCTAACTGAATTCAAAAAGGAATCACAAAACAGCTTCAAAGGTTGGTTTCAAGGGAAAGCCAATAGAGCTTACTCATAAACATTTCTACAAATGGAAGAATTAGAAAGAAATCCAAAGACAGCCCTCCAACCTAATTTTAGTTTTTAGTTTCTGACTTTTCTTCCCAGCAAACTATTTTCAAGACTTGGCAAGCAGGCCACAATGTAAGGAAAGTAAAGATTTATGGTATTCCTCAATCTATTACTTCCTATTTCTTTCTTGAATGAGTAGCTAAACTATTAGTTTACAACAATGTTAGTAAACAACTAAAACTGACCAGCAGAAAGCAAAATCATAAAAGCAAAGATAATCCACAGTCAATAACCACAAACTACAGGGTGGGGCAAAAGTAGATTTACAGTTATGAGTATGCGAAACAATTTATTCTTGTATTATTATTTTTTTTTAATTGGGAGATTGGGCAGTTTATTTACAAATAAATAAATAAATAAATATTTTTAAAAATTGATTTCAGAGAGGAAGGGAGAGGGAGAGATTGAAACATCAATGATGAGAGAGAATTATTGATCGGCTGCCTCCTGCACGCCCACATTGGGGATCGAGCCCACAACCCGGGCATGTTGCCCTGACCAGGAATTGAACCGTGACCTCCTGGTTCATAGTTGGACGCTCAACCACTGGGCCATGCCGGCCAGGCATATTATTATTTATTAACTACTGTATTACTTTCCATAAGAACAACTGTAAACTTACTTCTGCCCCACCCTGTATTTATATTTGAGGTAAAATATATGAGATCTTCTTAACAATCCTTCCCATACCACTCCAAGCCCGCTCAGATATTTGGTAGCACTTAATTGGTCACAGAGCAGAAAATAGTATCTTGTAAATTTGAAAAAATCATCTCTCAGGTAATCTTTACTACTCACTAAAGGTCCATTTATTTAGTGACAGACTTCATATACCATATAAATACTAAAGAATAACTTAAAGCCTATTTCTCTCGACATACTAGCAATAAACTATTTCACTTGAATCTTTTTAAAATCTCTTCAGCTAATAGAAAACCACCCAAAGAGTTCCTATACTCTAGTAGGAGGTACCTGACTAAACCAGGGCTTCAAAAATCATTCTATTTCTAAGAATGGGATGTTACATATACAACAGCCTTTAATATGAAACCTAAGACCCTTTCGAATCTGTCCTCAGCCATCACTAAAAAACATGTGGTACTTCCCTGGAAAGGGAGCTCTGTATCTGAGTAACCACATTCTGCTAGCCTCAGTTACCCTCTACTGTTTCAACTGCCCGAGTATTCCCTTGCTTTGTTCAATTCTTAGCAAACACACCATATTCCCAAGACAGGCAAGAGAACATACATTATTACAAGACTCCTCTAGAGGGAAAAACTTCCACCACACTAATTCAAGAGACTTAAGGAAAGGCAGCTGCTACTAAAATCAAAAGCCTAACTTATTCATTCAACGAATATTTATTAAACACCTACTCTGTGCAAGGCTCTGTATATTCAGTGATGAACAAAACAGGTATAGTTCCCATCCTGACAAAAGAAAGTTTGGTGAGATAGAAAAGTAAACATATGGTATACAATTATAATTACAAAAAGGCTATGAATAGGCTAACATTAGTCCCAATGTGCCCAGGGCACCCTGATCTATACTTGTCCCAGTGTAAAACAAAAGCAGTCCCCTTTACTCTATGAAATGTCCCAGGTTGGACGCTAAAGGCTATGTTACCTTAGCTTGAAGGATAAGGTACTCTGAGAGAGAATAATGGGAGCAAATTACTTTAGCCTGGGTCATCAAAGACTTCCTAGAGGAGGTGCCATTTAAGTCCTGATGGAGAAGGCTCCAGTCACTTTGGAAGGAGTGTTCCAAGTATACGGGATAGCAAAGGCTACAACAAGTCTTGGGATAATATTATTAATCAACATGAACTCTAACAGAATTGAAGAGTCAAAAAAGTAATTTGGGGGTTCCCAGAGATCAATTTGTACATCTAAAATTAAAATATCCTAAGCCTCTAATTTTGTTTAGAACTCAAAAATTCAAACATAAAGACCAAAATGAAGCTCTAAAGCAGTGGTTTTCAAATTTTTATAGATCATGAATCCCTGAGAATCTGAAGAATATTCATATCTTCACCCAGGACAAACATATACATATTCATGTGTGCACACATATGCAATTTCAGGTTGCACAGGCCACACCCCTACCCAACCCCACCAATTCCAGAAGTTCACGCACAGACTCCAGAGTTTTTTAAAAAGCCCTCTTTCATAAAAGACTAAAGCAAGCTCTCAATTCTATTTGGGCATTAATATGTTTTTTAAAGTCTTCTGAAGACATCCAGGAATAAAACTGAACATATTTTTTAAAAAGATATCAGAACATGCAATTGTAAGTCAATGACAAAATGAAAAACAATGGACAATGTGTATATTTCCAAGAGTCAGTGAGACTCAATTTTCCCACCGTTTTTGGAGAACCAGAACTACCCTCAAGTCCTTACCTTACTAACATTGAGTGAAGCTAGGGGAGGTGGGGTTTCTGTTCGGTCATTAATTATTTCCACTTCTGAAACATACTGTAAGTTTATGAGCAAGATGTCTGCATGGTTGGGCTTTCCACTGGAAGAGGGACATTCTGGTGAAAAAATAAAGTTAAGGAAAACGGGCAAGCAGAGCACTGACAACATACCAAAAGGAGCATTAAAAAAACACAATTCTCACAAGGCCTATGTAAAAGGTGTGCCTCAAGCAAGAGGGGGGAGCCTTACAAGAAGCACAACTCTCCCCAGGAAATCTCTGCCTGCCACCTTCCTCCTGTGCTACCCATAAGATCACAAGCTTTTCGAAGCCATATACAATTCAAAACTGGAAGCCTCAGAAGGATTTCTGTCACCTTCTCTCTACCAGGTTTATGGAGACGCATATGCAGTTTTAATGCCCATGCGTGCTGTTTGTTTTGAACCGAATGAACCACACAGAAGAGGCAGAGCTCTCTGCTCTTGGTGTAATACTTCTTTTATCTGTACAGTACTCTTATCACTTTTCAGATGTGACATTTCCCATTTTGCAGAGGAGAAAACTATAGCACTAGAAAAGAAGCTGACCCAAGGTGACCCAGCAAGTTAAACCATTTATTCACTCAATCATTCTCCAACCATTTATTAAGAGCACACTGCATGCCAATTAAAAGCAGAGTAATTCCTCATTCCCAAACCCTTCCAACTAAACCACTAATGTAAAAAGTAAAAAGGTCTTATCTGGTCCAGGTATGAATTCTTGTATTAAAACAAACAAAACAAAACAAAACAAAACAAAAAACGTCCTGGCCGGATAGCTCATTTGGTTAGAGTCTCAACTGGATACACCAAAGTTGGTGGTTCAATCCCCAGTCAGGGCACATACAAGAATCAACCAATGAATGCATAAATAAGTGGACAAATAGATGTTTCTCTCTCCTCCCCCCCCCCCTTCTCTCTCCCTCTAAAATCGATAATTTTTTTTAAAAACGCAACTATTGCCCTGACCAGTTTGGCTCAGTGGATAGAGCGTCGCCTGCGGACTGAAGGGTCCCTGGTTCGATTCCGGTCAAGGGCATGTACCTTGGTTGCGGGCACATCCCCAGTAGGGGGTGTGCAGGAGGCAGCTGATCGATGCCTCTCTCTCATCAATGTTTCTAACTCTCTATCCCTCTCCCTTCCTCTCTGAAAAAAAATCAATAAAAAAATATTTTTTTTTAAAAACACGAAACTATTCTTGCTGTATTAGTGTCAAAGGCCATCTTCCTAAGCTAGAACTCTACGACTAGTGGTAAATGAATTAAAATACTTGCCACTCAAATGCAGCAGACTCAGTAGAAAACCTCCTTTTGAAAGATGCTAGTATAAAGGATTATTCCTCAAAAAAAATGCAAATAAACCCACCTGTGGCTCAAATAAAAGACGAAAGGGTGGCACATTTATTACAACCAGGAAGCATTTTCTTTCCAAGACTGAATCTCCTGGAGTAATTCAGAAATCATTTCCACCCCAAAGCAGCAGGCCACCTTTTCCATTCTGTGAACTACTGCGACTTTCAAAAGGGGAGGCGATTTCTATGGAAAAGCCAGGACTCCATGTGTGCTCGGCTGAGCAAGAGAACACAACTCACTCCTTCACCTGTAACCCACACATCCCTACAGAAGTCCCTGAAAAACGTGTTCCTCTATCTGGGCCAGTTTTCCAATGCAAACATCCCCCTAAGAGCAATTTTCAAATGACTGAGAAACCTAAAATTCAGCACTCCCTCCCCCGACCATGACACCACGCATACGCACACAAACCAGAAAAAGAGAAAAGAACAGAAAAGAAACAAGCGCCCAGCCCCGATTTAGATACAAACTCTGCCTTAAGGGTACT
>NW_005871148.1:365131-408970 GCF_000147115.1 Myotis lucifugus | reverse complement strand
ACTCCACTCACCCCCTCCCCACTTGATTTTATCAGCCCCCCTTCCATCCGGGAACCCCCTCCCACAACAACCCCCTCCCACGACCACCTCCTCTCCCGATCACTGTGTCCCCTCTCACAGTGTCCCCACCGAAAAGCCATCCGCGTGTCCAGCACCCCCTCCGCCCACCGACTCTCGCGTGGGGCCCAGTTCCCACAAGGGGTGGGAGACAGAGTCCCCAAAGAGGACCGAGGGAGCCCCGAGAGGGGGAGGGGCGCGCAGGGCCGTGCGCATGCGCTTCGGGCTCCGCGGTGGCCGGTCGCCCCTAGGCCCGGAGAGGGCCCCAGCCTCCGCCGTCGTCCCCCACCCCCACCCCCACCTCCACCCCCACGACCACATACACGCCGGCCCGGCCTCGGGCTCCGCGCAGGGAAGGATACTTAAAGCCAGCATTTTGGACTGGTAGTCGAAAGCTACCACCTCGCCCTGCAGCCGCTGCTCCTGGCACGTCCGGCACGACACCTGGCTCCCAACACTGAAGTACTCGCCCGGAGGAGCCGCCATCTTGGGAGAGCAGCCGCGGCCGGCGGCGGCGGCGGCGGCAGCAGCGGCGAAAGCCGGGCGCCCAGTGAGCGCCGCGACGCGACGCACGGGACGTGCTGACATCCCCCGCCGAGGCGTGGCCTGGTGCTGGGTGGGGCGGGAGCCTAGGTGAAGAGGAAGGAAGAAATAAAGGAGACTGAGTGGTTATGTCCAGCCGTGGTACCGTGGTCGCAGGGTCCGTTTTAGAAGTTAGAGACAAATGACCTACAGGAATGAAAAGGGCAAGGAGGAGGGAACTGCAGTCGTCATTATGTGTACACCTGGACACAAGAGTTTGATGAATGAACTCTGTATTTTACACGTGAGGAATCCGAGGCCCCAACGACTTAACAGGAAACTTGCCCAAATGATTATACCTAGTTACAAAGTGGTAGTGTAAAGGATATTGGCTATGGAATTAGCTAAACCGGAATCAAAATCCTAGGTCTGCCACTTGCTAAATTACATGACCTTGAGCAAATGAAGAGAGTGGAAGGAAGGAAGGAACGAAGGGGGAAGAAGGGAGAAGAGAGAGACAGGAATAGAGAGAAACATCAATGTGAGAGAGAGACATCGATTGGTTGCCTCCCTCATACGCCCCACCAGGTACGTGCCCTGGACCCGGAATGGAACCAGAGACCCTTCCGGTGTGTGAGCTGACGCTCTAACCACTGAACCACCGGCCAGGGCTCCCACAGCTTTTTAATTCATGAAATTAATGTCTTTCCTAGAAGAACCCAGATTTGCATTCTCGTTTACATCCACTCATCAGAAAACTCTCCAAGAACAAAGTTGCTTGAGATAGGAAGGGACTGAGGAGTCACTTCCACAGCCTCCTCCCTCAACCCCCTGGTGCCTCTATGCAGGGCATTACCTAGAATAGCTGAGATTACAATTTTCTGTATGTGTTCCTCTATAAGATTATTCCAAATTTTGCCGTGGGTGTGTCCCCTCTTCCAACACACTATCTCATGGTTTTGGAAAGCAAGAGGATGCAAGGAGGGGGGGCAAGACAAACGTAGAAGTGGAATTATGACTTAGACAGTACTGTGTGTGTAAGCATTCACAAGTCTTTAGGAAAGACTCCTCAAAATCAAAAGGCTGATCTGTCAGCCACCAAATCAATAGTGGATTAATTAGGACCCGAGAGTCGCAGGCTTGCGGAGAAGTCAGGGACTGATTGCCGATGTATGTAAATTCAAGGTCCCACTCCAACGCCTAGGGACTATGCCTGGCGCCCCGGAGGAGAGGGTGTCCGCAGCACTCTCTTCAAGAGATCTCGGAATTTCCTTGGAGGGTAGCGGTACTGGAGAAGGGAGGTCCGATCTGGAAGCCATCTGGCCCTGGAGATCACACATCCATCTTCCAGCAGCAAAGCAAACCCCTGAGCGCGCCGATGAGCCCGTCCCTCGACCCGGAACAGCAGCGGTAGCCACCTCTGCTCCCGGAGCCCACGTGCGAGTAACAGCGGCCACGTGGGGCTCTGCGGAAACGCCTTCGCAGAGATTTGTCCCCTGCGCCGCCCAGTAGAAAGGAAAGCCGCAGACGACGGCCGGAGGAAACGCTCCAGGCAAGGGCCGGGCTCGCGGGAGCCGGGGACGGCCAGGGGCGGGGCGGGGGAAAGGGAGGGAGGGGGCGGGGCTTGTGCGGCCACCGGCGAAAGGGGCGTGGTCTGGGTCTCCCTGGGTGGGCTTTGGGCGGCGGTTGGTAGGCACGGCCCAGCTGCCGGGATTCCTCCGCTTCTGCGCTAGAGCAAACCCGGCTCCTAGGTCGCCATGGAGTCCGTGCTGAGCGCGGGCATCGCGATGGCGGAGGCGCTACAGAACCAGCTGCCCTGGCTGGAGAAAGTGTGGCTTTGGGTGACGTTTCTGGGCGATCCCAAGAGCCTCTTCCTCGTCTTCTTCCCCGCGGCCTACTACGCCTCTCGCCGCGTGGGCGTCGCCGTGCTCTGGATCAGCCTCATCACCGAGTGGCTCAACCTCGTCTGCAAGTGGTGAGATAGCGGAGCCCTCCGGCGCCCTGCTCTCCGGTCCCCCAGGGCCCGGAGTCCCGCGCGAGCCCTGACCACTCAGCAGGTGCCTCAGAGGCCCCCACCTCCCACCCGCACCAGCGAACTCCAGGGCCTTAAGTCCTCCCATCTTGGATTCAGACCTCAGGATCCCCGTCATACTCAGAAGAGTAGACCAGTGTTTCTCAAAAGGCCCTGATCACAAAGCCCCTGAGGGCAATGTTTAAAATGCAAATGGCCCGTCCCACCTCACAGGTACTGGTTTAGAAACTCCAGCGGAAGGGCTGGGAATCTGTATTCTAACCAATATCTATGGTGACTTAAGCAGCCTGTAGTCCTGCTTCTCAACTCACTTTCATTCATCTAGTCATTTATTTGGCATCGTTTGTTAAGAAGCATGCTCCGTGACCGGCTTCGCATTCCCTGCTGAGGTCAGAGGAGGCTTGCCAATGACTAGTAAGGTGTCGTCCTCAGAACATGACCAGCAGCATAGGGAGCCCTTGGAAACTTGATAGAGTATGTTCCAAAGACAGGGTTACTGTTTAAGGACAAAGGGAGCTTTGTATACATTCTTAAGGACCGTCCCCTTCCCCCCCCACCCCCCACCCCCATGGGGTGTAAAGTCTGAAAAGCCCTGAAATCAAGCACTGCCATCCAGGGAGCACGTTCTCTTCTTTTTTTCCACTCATTCACCGGTAGGCTCTTCACACAGACTGATAAGCCAGGAATCCCAGGCAAGTGGGTGGGGCTCTTGGGGCTGACCTCTGTGCCACCTGTTATACTTCTTGCTGGGCATGTAGCTGCACCTCCCTTCACCTCAGCCCCTGTTGCCAGATCCCCAGCCTGGCAGAGGGAAGGGAGGCTCATAGGAGACGCTTGAATGGGCTGGAATGTGTCGCTAAATAACGGTATTGGAGTTACCTTCCCTTGTACTCTTCTCTGCAAGGCTTTCACCTCTACTGTCAACGGAAAAGCCGTGTCTAATACTTTTCTTCTAATTGCCCTTTGCTTTGTGTTCTCTCCTCCTGAGAGTCTGTGTAAGCATCCCTCTCTAGTCCTGTTCCCCTGAGAATCAGACCACCTCCTTAGGTAGACACTCGTAATGACCCCCCCCCCCCCCACTTGACAAAACCCCCATTCATTTGCTAAGTATGTATTGAGCGCCTCGTTGGTGTGAGAACAAGGCTCGGTTTTTGGTGGAGAGCAGCAGTCCCTTCTGTACTTCCCTCCCCGGCACTTGATTTTCTGCCAGCCTCTCTTCTGCTCTCCCACCTCTTATCTTTCTGGCCACAGCAGCCTTCCCACTGTGGGATTTCACAGGGTCCGGCCAAGCATCTCCTAGGCCAGGGGATTTTGAATATTTTGTCTTCCTTATTCTTCCTCAGCCTCCTCTGCCCATTCCCCCTCCCATTTCCAGACACAAGAAACTTACCTCCTAAGTAATTCAGGTTGGAATTTGGGAAATGGAAAGAGGGAGAAGCAGGAGGCTCTGGGAGGAGCCCAGTGAGAGGTCCTGGGCTCTCTATGGATTAGAAGAGCAGAGCTGGTCCTGCAGTGGGAGGGGTAAAAAGAAGGACTTCTGAGCATCTCAGAGCATACACCCGCCCCCCACAATCTCTTACCTCCTTATCACTTTTTTAAAAATATGTGTTTTAATGGTGTTAGAGAGAGAGGGAGATAGAAACATCAATGCTGAGAGAGAATCATTGATTGGCTGCCTCCTGCAGGCCCCACACTGGGGATTGAGCCAACAACCTGGGCATGTGCCCTGACTAGGAATCGAACCGTGATCTCCTGGTTCATAGGTTGATGCTCAACCACTGAGCCATGCCAGCCGGGCTCCTTATCACTTTTTTAAAAATAGTGTGTTTTCTCCTGTTCCAAGGTAAATATCCATGGCAATGAAACAGCACAAAATTGGACTCCCTTTGTTTCTTTTCCTTTTTTTAATATATTTTTTAATTGATTTCAGAGAGGAAGGGAGAGAGTGAGATAGAAACATCAATGATGAAAGAGAATCATTGATCGGCTGCTTCCTGCATGCCCTCTACTGGGGATCAAGCCCACAATCCAGGCATGTGCCCTTGCTGGAATCGAACCCAGGACCATTCAATTCACAGGCTGACACTCTATCCACTGAGCCAAACCAGCTAGGCCTGGACTCCCTTTCTGACTCTATCTCTAGAGTACCCCCAGGTGTTCTGCCCCTCTCTTGTCCACCTGGCTCTATGTGAGCACAGTATCATCTTGCATCTGTTCTCCTCTAGGTTCCTTTTTGGAGACAGGCCATTTTGGTGGGTCCATGAGTCTGGGTATTACAGCCAGGCCCCAGCCCAGGTTCACCAGTTCCCCTCTTCTTGTGAAACTGGCCCAGGTAAGAAGCCTCAAACCTCCCTTTTCCTGTGTAGTTAGGATTCGTGTGAGTGTTTCGAGTACTTTTCAGCCAGGGTGGCCCAACTAAGAGGCCTACCTCACAATTACTGGGCCAGGGATTAAAAAAGCACTAGGAGGACCACGTTGAATTCTGGAAGGAGAGCACCTAGGCCAGTGTGCCAGCTACCCACCTTGTTTAGAGTAGAGCCAAACCTGAGAGCAGTGGCCACAGGGAGGAGTGAGGAAAGCTTCAGGGTGGAGGGAGCTATGGACAGTGCTGGGGAAAGGTTCTCTTATCAGCCATAGGGAGGTAGCTCTGTTGAGCTATCACCAGGGGCACCTGGGTTCCACCTCCATCCTCTCACCACAAGCTTCTGTTTCCCCCACAGGCAGCCCTTCTGGACACTGCATGATCACAGGCGCAGCCCTCTGGCCCATAATGACAGCCATCTCTTCCCAGGTGGCCACTCGGACCCACAGGTACACCTGGGCATTGCCCACCAGTGGGGTCAGAGGCAATGGTACCCTGGGCCCAAAAGGCCCAGCAACAGGGCAGCTTGGGAGCTGGAGTTCTGGAGCCCCTGGGCGTTTGTGCTGTGGGAAACTAAACTGTATCCAGATATCCCCTAGACCAGCGGTCGCCAGCCTTTTGCACCTCACCACCGGTTGGCGACCATTGCCCTAGACCATTTGCCTCTCTTCTTTCTAGCCGCTGGGTGAGGGTGATGCCGAGCCTGGCTTACTGCACCTTCCTACTGGCTGTCGGTCTGTCCCGAATCTTCGTCTTAGCACATTTCCCTCACCAGGTGTTGGCTGGCCTGATAACTGGTGAGCACCTGGAACAGGATGGGCCCAGAGGGTGCTGTCGGCAGTGGGAAGACCAATCTATTTTGCCAAACTGCATTGTAGCTCAGGGTGGCTCATGTCCCCAAACACATTGAAGCTGCTGTCACCCCACTCCTTCAGGTGCGGTCCTGGGCTGGCTGATGACCCCCCGGGTGCCCGCACAGCGGGAGCTAAGCTTCTACGGGTTGACTTCTCTGGGCCTCTTGCTGGGTGCCAGCCTCATCTATTGGATCCTCTTTACACTGGGCCTGGATCTTTCATGGTAAGTCCTGCTTTAAAGCCTGGGCAGGCTGGCCTGTCCTGCCTTGCCTGTACCTGGCCTGGTGGGTCTCTGGTTGACTATACTAAGAAAGGCCACATTACCTATTCACAAACATAGACTGTCCTGGGGTCTCAGAAGAACATGGGGGTGGAGTAGGCCCCAATGGGGATGAGAGCCATTGGCTCTCTAGGTTCTAGGCTGGGGGATATCTCTCCTGGCAAAGACTTTTCCTCCCAACAGGTCCATCAGCCTAGCCTCCAAGTGGTGTGAGCGGCCTGAGTGGGTGCACATGGACAGCCGGCCCTTTGCCTCTCTGAGCCGTGATTCAGGGGCCGCCCTGGGTCTGGGCATCGCCCTCCACTCTCCCTGCTATGCCCCAGTACGGCGAGCACACCTGGGAAACGGACAGAAGATAGCCTGCCTTCTGTTGGCCATGGTGCTGCTGGGCCCCCTGAATTGGCTGGGCTCCCCACCTCAGATCAGCCTTTTCTACATCTTCAATTTCCTCAAATATACCCTCTGGCCATGCTTGGTCCTGGCCCTTGTGCCCTGGGTGGTGCTCACATTCAGTGCCCAGGAAGCACCACCCATCCGCTCTTCCTGACTTCAGGTGCCTCCTTCAAAGCCAACACTCCGTGACCTCCACACTCCAGGAGGCAGCCCCATCCTCTTCCAGCCCCCCCAAAAGGCCCTGCTCATTTGAATTTCCCACTTCTCCCACCACCTGGCTTAGCGCCAAAGAAGGGCCTTCCCTTTCCCAGAAAGGCTAGCCCTCCTTCTGCCCTCCTTTCCAAGTCCCCAAAAAGCAAAGGCAAGAGCAAGACCAGTGAGTTCCTGCAACACTGTGAGGGGCTCAAAGTGGCCCCAATAAAGCCCTTAAACACTTCTGGACTCTCTTACCTACATGTACATGTCCACTAAACTTGTCCATGTGCACGAGAGTGGGATCCGGCTGGGCCCGCCTGTTCTCCACCCCGTTCCAACCCTGTTTCCACAGAGGCAGAGAGTCAAAAGGAGAGGGGAGGCTGTAAATTCATTTGAGACCTTCAGCCCTGGGCACCATCACCACCTCGGCCATATGAGAGGTCTTATGTGGTGCTGTGGCTACCTTCAGTGAAACCTTGTCTTTAACCTACTGGACAGAGATGCACCCAGCCTCCTGTTTCCTAAGCTGGTTAGTCCAGGGGCTGGAGAGAAGAGCAGTTTTTTTGGCCAAGAGGGGAAATACGAACCTCTGCTCCATTTGGGAGCCCAGAGGACAGAGACACTGGCTCCAGAAGGCACTGCCAGAAACAAATTTATTTACACAAGGACACACAATGTTATGGGTTACAAAATACTTTAACTGAAAACCATATCCAGGAGACAAAGCAAGGAGTGGGTTTACATGAGAACCAGACCAGCCACGGGAAGATGGGAGGTAAGGGGTCCAGAGCTGGGGCTCAGCATGGGGAGGCCTGTCACTGAGCCCAGCCCAATCCCCATCCCCCAGGAGGACCTAGGACACACAACACATAAGACAAGTGCACAATGGATTGATGGTGGTGGGACTCCTGCCCCTCCCCTGACTCCCTCAATCCTGCTCAGACCCCGTCAGGGTAATATGTAAACAGATTGGTGGGGCCCAAGGATGGGAAGAAAAAAAGTGTATGTGGTATTGGGAAGGAGGAGAGAGGAAGACTCACCCCCTAGGAGCCACTTCGCATCTTTGGTTTCCTACAGGCTGGACAGCATTCCCTAGAAGCCTTGTGGGGCCCCAGCCCCAAAAATGGGACTAGGCTGGGCTTCTGGGAAAGAGAAAGGGCGGCACCCCCTCCTGATCTTAGCTTCCTTGGGCTGGTGGCCCGCAAAGGAAGCCCAGGAGGAATGGAAGCTCCAGCTGAGGGCAGACTTCCGTGTTTCTGGTTCTGGCCCTGACCCTTCTAGAGCCCCCATTCTCACCATCCCCAGGCTTCAAAGCAAAAGGTCCCAGGAGAGAGGTGGGCCACGAACCCTCTGCTTGCAGCATGCTGGGTGACTAGGGAAATCTGGTCCTGAACAGCAGGGGCACTCACCAGCTTACAGTGCCCCCTGCAGGGACCACCTTCTTCCCCTCCCCAGTCTGTGCCAGCAGAGGGGCAGGAAGGCCAACAGAGTAAGTTGGAAAGCAGGCCTGGAGCTGAGGCTCTTCCAGGCCCCTCATAACCCAGGCGTCCAGCCCCATCCCTCCCACCCACTCCAGCCCCTGGAAGGGGAAATAGCCCCTAAGGAATGTAAAGCAAGACAGCCCTGCCGAAACCGGTTTGGCTCAGTGGATAGAGCGTCGGCCTGCGGACTGAAGGGTCCCGGGTTCGATTCCGGTCAAGGGCATGTACCTGGGTTGCGGGCACATCTCCAGTGGGAGATGTGCGGGAGGCGGCTGGTCGATGTTTCTCTCTCATTGATGTTTCTAACTCTCTATCTCTCTCCCTTCCTCTCTGTAAAAAATCAATAAAAATATATATTTAAAAAAAAAAAAAAAAAAAAAAAAAAAAAAAAAGACAGCCCTGCCCTAACTGGTTTGGCTCAGTGGATAGAGCATCGGCCTGCGGACTCAAGGGTCCCAGGTTTGATTCCGGTCAAGGGCATGTACCTTGGTTGTGGGCACATCCCCAGTAGGGTGTGTGCAGGAGGCAGCTGAATCGATGTTTCTCTCTCATCGATGTTTCTAACTCTCTATCCCTCTCCCTTCCTCTCTGTAAAAAATCAATAAAATATATTTAAAAAAAAAAAAAAAAGAGCCCTGCCAACAGACTCCAGGCCCACATCCCAGGGCATCAGCCTGCCCTTTGGTGCTGAGGCCAGGAGAAAGGCGGAGGAGAAAGCCGTCTGTGCAGAGATGGTGAGGACAACAGAGTGGGAAAAAGGGTGGGGAATCGTTGGGCAGGAGCCCACCTCCCCTCCACTCTACATCCTAGACCAGGGGTCCTCAAACTACGGCCCGCGGGCCACATGCAAATACAAATATTGTATTTGTTCCCGTTTTGTTTTTTTACTTCAAAATAAGATATGTGCAGTGTGCATAGGAATTTGTTCATAGTTTTTTTTTTAAACTATAGTCCGGCCCTCCAACGGTCTGAGGGACAGTGAACTGGCCCCCTGTTTAAAAAGTTTGAGGACCCCTGTCCTAGACGGTAGAGAGACCCTTCAGGACCTCCCAAGGCTAGAGAGGAGGAGGGTGAAATTAAGGCATTTCCCCCCCAAGTCAGCTGAAACCAAGGCACCAAACTTCCTGTTCCGTCCTCACTCAGGGAGACTCCAGAAACAAAAGGTACTGTCTGGCCCCCTCCCCACCTTGAGCTGGCCCAGGCTCCAAGGGGGAAAAGGATAGAATTTGGGAAAGTGGGTGTGAGATACCACATGGGGAGAGGCTGCAAAAGGTAGCTCCATATCCTACAGAGGAAGCAAACTTCTAGAGCTGAGATGTGGGCTACAGGGGAGGGGGCCTGAGACAGCTTAGAGGAGCAGGAGGGGCGAGGCTGAGAGACCCACACGGCACACGTCATTGAATGTGTGACTTTTTGTTTTTAATAGAAAAAATAAACAAAATCACAATGATGAAGCCCAGAGGACGGGGCCGGGGCGTCATAGGGCAGGCTCCTGCTCCATAGGTTCCTCTGCTGGCCTGTGGGGACAAGCACATGGAGGGGTACTGAGTGGGGTCCTCAGCGTAGGGGAGGGCAGAGAGGTGGGAGGAGCCTCACCTGGGGCTGTGCTCCCTGGCTGCGGCAGCCTGGGCCTGCTCGGCCCCCACTGACAGCAAGGCCATGGCGCTCACAGTCTCGGCCTCCTCCGTCTCCCCTGCCTGGGCCTCCCGCAGGGAACGACCCAGACCAGCAGCAAACCTCTGCACACAACTCCAGTGTTTGCCTGTGGATGAGAGACGAGCAGGAGGTCAGGGAGGGCAAAAACCACCTATGGATTTGTCCATCCCCAGCCCTGACACACCCCCCAGCTCCGCCCCCTGGTAAGGTCTGAGCCCCTCCACTTGTCCCACATACTCTGGATCTCGATGACTTTCTCTAGCGTGGCCACTGCGTTGATGTTGGGCTTTTGCTGTAAGACTGTCTCATCCAAGGGCTGTAGCTGGCAGTAGAAAGAAGAGAAGGCTTAGGGTGGGGAATGGGTGGTGGTGCCTGCCCTTCTAACCACCCCATTCAGCCTCAGACATCTCTCAGGATAGGAGGAACCCCCCTCAGAAAGTTCTTCCTGGCCTCTAGCTGTCCTCAGGACCCAGGAAACCTTCCCAAGGGCCCTCGGTACTGCCTGACCCAGGAAGGGGCCCTTCCTCCCAGCCTCGCAGACCCTGGCCTGCTGGCCCACACCCCCAGCCCCTCCCTCCACCCCTCACCTCCACGCTGAGCAGAGCCGAGACACAGGCCTCAGAGGCATCACAGATGGCGGTCAAGTCGTGGCCTCCCTCCAGGGCCAGCACCACCCGGCCCCCTGCCAACGTCATCAGCTGCCTGGTCAAGTGGCCAAAACCTTTAGGGATGAGTGAATAGAGATGAAATGGTAAAAAAAAAAGAAAAGAATTCAAGAGAAGGTAAGAAAGGAGAGAAATAGAAAACAAGAAGTGGGACAAACAGCACAAAATAAGATGGAAGACTTAAACTCAAATGTGTGTATATATCAATATTAAAATTTAATGCCAATGGACTAAATGCTCCATTAAAGACAAAACGTAACAGACAAGCTTAAAAAATGCAATCAGATGTCTTTTAAAGAACACCACTGAGAGAGGATGGATCAACCAGCTCCATGCCAAGGACTCCGGGAGGAGACACACCCTCTGCTACTCCCCCCACCTCCCTCCCTGCTTGCCTCTCAAGGCCAGGATTGGCAGAGGGAGACTTGGGGGCACTGCCAGGATTATTGCAAGTCTTGGCCCTGCCCCAGCTCTCCTCCCAACTGTGCAGTATCAGTCTCTACCTGCTCCACACCCCCACCTGACCCCATCCTTACTGTTCCACAGCCTCCCTTCATCCCCCAGCAGGCTCACATCTGGCGGTGACAGAGTAGCCACCCAGCGGAGACAGGTGTCCCTCAACAGCATCAAACCCGGCGGAGACTAGGACCATGTCAGGTGAGAACTCGTGGGCAATGGGCATCACCACTGTCCTGCAAAGGGAGGGCCCAAGCTGACCCTGGCAGGAGGCTGAGCCAGGCCTCGCCCCACTGTGCCCCCCAAGACAACCCCCTCCACCTACACCAAACTGCGTGTCTCTACCCGTCCCACGGCAGGGCCCGGGGGCTCCCACCCCTCCCTTGGCCCTTCTCAGTCTTCACCTGAAGGCTGTTAGGTATTCCACGTCTCCGATGGGGGGGTCCACACCTCCCGTCCATGCCACGTTCACATTGTACCCCATGCCCGGCCCTCCGCCAACCTGGCAGCACGGTGGGGGAGGGGTTATTCTCACTGCCTAGGGATCCCAGAAGTCGCCCCCACCCTCAGCCCTACCTCCAGCCCTCACTCCACTGACCTCTGCTCTGCATGGAAGGGCAGTTGGCCGGTGTGGTCCTCCCACTAGGAGCCCAGACTCCCCAGGTACCAGCACCACCAAGGGCCTCCAGGACTCCCTGCCAGGTCCCCTTCTGCTACCTCCCCGAGGGGCCCCACATTTGGGCCCAGGAGCTGTACCTCTTCAGGAGCCCCGGAGCCTGGAAAGAAGTTCCCGTTGTCATAGCGATGCAGGGAGATGTAGAGCACGGAGGGGTCGTTGTAGAACGCTTGCTGGGTGCCATTGCCATGGTGAATGTCCTAGTGGGAGGAGTGAAAGCATCAGGAAAATGGCCCGGGCTCTAGCCCAAAGGTAAAAATTCCCCTTGTCACCCCACTCCTCCCCGAATATGGTGAGCCTGGGGTACAGCCCACCACTAGCTACAGGGCATCTGTGTTCTGTTCACAACAGTATCACCCCATGCTTCTCTAACCGGGATCTGTGCAGGGTAGATGCAAAGCCATGAGGCGAATGTGGCTACTCTCCCCCAGGGCCCATTCTATACAACAGTGTGGAGGGCAACGTTAGGGCTAGTAAGCATTGGAAAACAAATAGAAATAGCGCAACCCGCATGGCTCAGTGGTTGAGCATCGACCTGTGAACCAGGTCATGGTCCGATTCCCAGTCAGGCACATGCCCGGGTTGCAGGCTGGATCCCCAGCGCGGGGTGTGCAGGAGGCAGCCAATCAAATGATTCTCTCATTGATGTTTCTATCTCTCTCTCCCTTCCTCTCTGAAATCAATAAAAATATATATTTTTAAAAAACACAAACAGATACATTCTGAAGAAAAATCCAACATTAACAATTTTTAAGCCAAAGTTGGTCTTCAAAGAGATGTCACCCTTGATGAGGATTGCTCATGGCTACTTCCCCAGCTCACAGGGAGTGGTGGGTGCCTTTCCCTCCGCCAAGAGAGACAGGGTTTGAGAAGCACTGTGTAGGAGCAAGAGTACAAGTGTTGGGGCCAGAAGGCCTGATCTGAAACCCAGTACCAACCTCCCCAACTAAGCGACCTTGGTTGGGTAAGTCACCCAACAGCTCAGTGTCTCCATATATAGAAATGGACATCCTAATTCTTCCTTCCTACATAAGGTGGCGTGAGTACACGGTGCCGTGATATCACGGGGGTATTGGTCTCTACGGTTTAAGGTAGGAAGTCCTTTCAGTTACTTGAAGCTGCAAGGTGGGGGCCAAGATGGACCAGGGGCTAAAACCACTGTCGAGTCTCCTAGTGAGGAGGGAGTCCCAAGGAAATGGAGGGTTGGGCTAATGCTCCAGGCGGAAGATGTAAAGTAAGCCATCAGGCCCAGCGCCAGCGTGGGCACCCGAGGAAGAGGAGGCAGGGTTGGGCGGGGGCTTCCTGAAGGGTGACCCTGGCCCCGGCAGCTCACTGCTCACCCAGTCCACGATGAGAACCTTGCCCACGTTCAGCTTCTGCTGCAAGAGTTTGGTTGTGATGGCTACGGAGTTGAAGAAGCAGAATCCCCTGAGGGAAGGGGGAGAAAGGGCGGGGAGGTCAGTGGTTTGCTCCATGAGCAGGATACATGCATCACCTTGGTGAGGGGGAAAAAGGGTGAGGACTGCAGGTCTAATGCAGGGCTGGGGTGGCACTCACATGGCTGTGGATTCCTCAGCATGGTGTCCTGGGGGCCGGATGATGGCAAATCCATTCTGAAAAGGTGCAGACAGGGGGACAGAGATAAGAGACAGACAGGCAGGCAAGGTGGCCACAGAGGGGTGGACACAGAAGGACAGAAACATAAGCCAAGCAGGGAAGAAAACACAGGTCAGAAACATGTATCATACACAACCGTGGCCAGCTGTGGGCCACGTGGGCAGACAGGCAGACCATCCCAGCTCTTGAGATGCCCATGAGAGCACCAGACACTAGTGCCACTTAGTTGGTCCCTCTTTACCCCTCATCCCCCAGCTGGCCTTAGAACTGTCACCTCCTCCCCACTCTGGCACCTGAAAGTTGGGGTTGCAAAGGACCATGCCTTACTGAAGGGAAAGCTAAGGCTGCCCCATTCTCGGCTCCTGAGGATACAAGACCAAGCCAAGCAGTGCTTAGCTCCCCCCTGCCAGTACTCACCTTAAGTTCTCCAGCTGCCACCTTGAAAGCCAGCTCCACCAGGCAGCCCACCGCCATGCGCACGGCACTGGAGGAGTGCATCTCATTCCATACAGTGTCACTGTCCACCTGCAGGGGCAGGAGAGCAGGCTTCAGCGTGCCCCCTGCAGGGGGAGGGCAAGAATGGGGATGGGCACTTGGACAGCCAGCAGCTATGTTGGGCAGGAGGGAGGGGCCAAAATTGGGAGAACCATTCACCAACCCCCACCGGTAGGTGCCCTACTCACCCCGATCCCCCCACAAGGCAGCATGGCGTACATCTTCTGGCTGATGGGGCCTGCAGGGAAGAGAAACAGAGCTACTCCACTGCCAAGGCTGTAGGCTGGGGTGTGCAAAGGGCAGTGAGCTCAGTCACAGAAAAAGACCCAAGCACAGGACAGTCTTCTGCAGCCCATACCAGTTGGGAGATGTCTGTGCCCTGTTCTGGGGGTACATCCTGCCTCTGGGGCAGACAGCGGGGAGAAAGGGGCAGAAGAGCAAATCCCTCCCCCATCACCAAGCCTGACCCCTCACCTTCCACTCTGCAATGCACTCCCACCAGCGTGCTCTGATAATGTCATATTCTACATGAACGGAGTCCCTTGGAGGCATGCAATACGGCACTGAACCACCTCTGCCTTGGGGGTGACCTGTGCTCAACAGGACCCACTTGCCTACCCTGGCCGAGCAGTTTTCCTGACAGCCCCCTATCCCACCCAGGCAGCGGACAAGGCCTGGCCCACACCTGCCCGTCAGCCTGCTGACTCACCAAGCAACTTCTTGCTGTCCAGCTTCTGTCGGTTGAGGGGGCTGGTCCCATAGAGCAGGGTATGGTACTCAGAGTGCACCGTCTGAATCTCGTCCAGGGTGGCTTTCCGACCGCGGATCCGCTGGCAGGGGAGATGAGGAGAAGGGTGGCACTGAAGGTCCAGCTCTCCTTGAAGCCCAGACCCTCTCTCTGCACCACAGCCTGGGGCACATGGAGCCACTTCTGACCTCAGGAGATCCAAAGGCTTTTAAGAAAATATAACCTACCCCCCGCCCCTGGGGACCCCCAGGCCAGGACCCTCCCCCCTTCAGTGGGGGGGCCATCGGGGAAAACAGGCTGTAAGGGATGGGGGGACTGGCCCTGACGGGGGGGTTGTACAGAGACACGGAAAGAGGCTTCACCAACAGGGAGACAAAAAGGCCTTCGCTGGGTTTGAGTTGGGGGCTGAAGGAAGGAGGGCTCCCTTACCTCACACTTGCTGAGCAGGCCCGTCTCCTGCAGCCGGGACCAGATGCTCTGGATCCGACCGGCGTGCTCAGGGTGCACGTGTGTGTTTCCGCACATGCACTGGTGCTTCAGCATGAATGTGTCATAAACCACGCCTGAGCCAGAGACATACCTGTCCGTCAGCTCTGCCCTGGGCCATGTGATCCTGGCCACCGCAATCCTCAGAAGAGCTCACTGAGCTCTCCCCAGCCCACCCCGCCACCCTCCCACACACCCACCCCTCTTCTCTCCTCCTGAAGTTTTTTCCTCCGTGACTGCCTGTCCAAACCTCCCTGCTCCTCAAACCTCAACGAGGCTGCCCTTGACACCCCCACTGGCTTTTATCTCTGCCCACTATGCCCCTGGCACCGCACCCTCATGGCACAGCCTCCTTTCCCCCTCCTGTGCTGCTCCCCCCACCCCACTCCCCGCCTGTGGCCATTATTATCATTTCAACATATAGTCAATATAAAGGTGAGACCATCCTCAGGCATCGGTGGCCCCAGCACAGGGCGGCGTCAAGTGGAAGGGCTTTCTAGAATGGACAGAGGCCTCACTCTTGCCCTCACAGGGAGACAGGGGAAGCTGGAAGGGCAGGATCTGACTGAGACAGCGGGCACTCTCCACCCACTGGAGGGCTGTGCGGTGATAGCACAAAATCGGGGGTCCCTCAGCAGCAGTGGGTGGGGGCCCTGAAAAAGACGCGGCCCCAGTGGGTATGGACGGGATCACCACGCTCCCTCGCAGTGGGGCAGAGGATGCCCCCTCTACCACAGGTGGCTGGTGGTGCACAGGGAGAGGACGAAGGCCTGCTTTCTCTCCCTGCAGGGCACTCTGAGGGCCCTGGCAATCCCTCAGGGCAGGGACTGTGTCTCTGCACGATTCCCACCAGGCTGAATGCCATGCACAGGCCCCTGGCACAGGAGGAAGGACAGTCGGCAGTAGTGGGGCTCACCTGTGGTGAAGAGGTGCTTGGTGGGCTGGTCTGGGGGGCTCTTCATGCCCCCAGGAGCAGCAGGTGAGGACTGGGTGCGGCCCAGGGCCTGGTGGGGCACAGTGGACAGGCTGAGGGGTGCCTGGTACACCTGTAGTGGCTGCAGCTGCTGGGCATCTGAGAATACCTGGGAAGGCGGAGAGTAGGAGGGAGCCTAGGTGAGGCTTAGCCTGAGAAAGATGTGAGGACAGGTATCCTGGGGCCTCCAGGGGGGTCCCCAAGCCAGCCCTTCTAAACCTTCCCTCCCCCCCCGCCCCCTCCCTCCAGGAACAGAAGAAACTCCAGCCTTCATTGTCTCCTCTCCCAGGAGAAGGGGAGGGATGGGAGGACAGTGATGAGTCATGCCAGAGTAGCATTGAGGTAAGTGTGTGGGAGGGGTGGGATGAGTCAGGCCCCGAGGGCTCAGCTGTGGCCGCAATGAATGAAGTGCGCACTAGCACAGGGCATACTGTAGTAACAGTGAGGGTGTGTGTGTACACTCGCACACATGCACGCACAGGGACCAACGCACAACCGATCCTACGCAGGCAGAAATGCAGATACGGCCACGTACGTACAAACACACACACAAGCAGACAGGCGGGGGCGATCACAGACAGAGGCAGGGAGGGGTTGGCGGCTGGTATTGCCAGCTCTGAGACCAACACCAGCAGTCCCTCCCTTCCACAGCTCCTTGTCTTTTCCTACTCTCTTTTTGCTCTCTTCAGAAAGCTGGCCCTGCACAGCCTGGGCACTGCAGACTGGGGAGAGGGGAAGGCAGGGTGGAAAGGAGGAAGGACAGAGGGGTGGTGATCAAGGCCTGGGGGAGGGGGCACCTTTTTGTAACCAGTTCTGGACTCCTCCAAGTCAGGTCCCTCCTCAGCGCCACTCTCGCCCTCCTCATCCTTGACCTGGATGCAGTCCTCCTCCTCCTCCTCATCCTCCTCCTCCTCTTCCTCCTCCCCTTCCTCCTCCTCCAGGTCCTCCTGCGTGCTCTCACTCTCCGTGGAGCCTTCTCGGGGTATGGTGAGGGCTCCCTCCCCCAGCAAGGCCTCCTGCTGCTCTGTGAGCTCCTCTTCTGTCTCCTCGGGGTGGGTGGTGGGCTGTCGAGGCAGCTCCCCAGTCTTCGTGAGGATCTGGGAGCAGAGCAGAGAGAGCGCATCCGCTGGGAGGGGGAGCAGCCGTGCAATCTGTGGCCCGGTAGGGTCCATCCTTCCCTCCCCTCCCCCCTGCAGCCACCCAGCCCTTACAGAGCTATGTGATTTAGAAAAAGGCAAGGTGGCTCCTCTGAGCACATATAGCACCAGGGAGTGGCCTAGGGTGTCAGCCCCCTCTCCCTTCCTGTCAGCCTGGTCCTGCCCCCAGCACAGCCCTGCACATTCGCTTCTCCCGGCTCACCTTGCCCAGCTGCAGCTGCTGCTGCTTCTGCTTCTCCAGGAACTGCTGGTGCTGCTGCTGCATGACCAGCTGCTGCAGGGCCTGGGGGCTCTGGGGTAGCGGCGAGGACTGAGTGCGGCTCAGGGGCCGGTGCCTCGGGAGCTTGCCCACCGTCCGCATGCTGGTAGCCACTCGTTCGCCCGTCACCAGTGGGGACTGCCCATGGAGCGGCACTGTCAGGTGCAGGGAGGGTAGTGACCATTATGGTCAGGCCCCTCATCCCACCCCAAGACTCTCCCCATCCTAAAACACCACCACCTATACTCAGGAAAAACTGTGGAGGGGCCTGGAGCAGCCTGCCCCCAAATCTGAGCCCCATTCTTCCTCCTCCCCATCATTAAACAGTCTCACAGCTAAGAGCCACTGCCTCCAGCAAGCCTTCCTGGATTCTCCATTCTCTCCCTTTGATTCACTTATGTTTGCACATACAGTCTTGGCCCTCCATGTGAGTGAAAATGACGACTAGTTCTTCCCATCCACAACAAGACCTCCCTGCTCATGAGCATGGATCCTGAGCTGGGAGCCCGGGACCAGGACCACGTGTCTTTTAAGCAGAACCTCTCCTGATGCCACTGGCTACCTAAGGGCTGACTGTCCAAAGCTGTGCTGTCCAATCCCACAGCTGCAGGCCACACGTGACTACTGAGCACGTGAACTGTGGCCTGTCTAAACTGAGACGTGCTCCGAGTGTGAAATACACACAGGTTTCAGGAGAGTGTAAAACACAAAATAAAACATCTCACTGGTAACTCTTTGTATTGACTGTATGTTGAAATAATATTCTAGATCAGCAGTTCTCAACTTGTGGGTAGCGACCCCTTTGGGGGTCGAATGACCCTTTCACAGGGGTCGCCTAAGACCATCGGAAAACACATATATAATTACATATTGTTTTTGTGATTAATCACTATGCTTTAATTATGTTCAATTTGTAACAATGAAATTGGGGTCACCACAACATGAAGAACTGTATTAAAGGGTCGCGGCATCAGGAAGGTTGAGAACCACTGTTCTAGATACAGCAGTGGTTCTCAACCTTCTAGCCCTTTAAATACAGTTCCTCATGTTGTGACCCAACCATAAAATTATTTTCGTTGCTACTTCATAACTGTAATGTTGCTACTGTTATGAATCATCATGTAAATATCTGATACGCAGGATGGTCTGAGGCGACCCCTGTGAAAGGGTCGTTCGACCGCCAAAGGGGTCGAGACCCACAGGTTGAGAACTGCCGAGGTACAGTAAGTTAAATATGTTATTAAAATTAATTCCACCTGTTTCTTTTTATACGTCTTAATGCGACTACTAGAAAACTAAATTACATCTGTGGCTTGTGTTATCTTTCTCCTGGACAGCGCTGCTCTGGGAACGTGAGCGCCATCACGGCCGCAGAGGTTGCGGAGCACGGCATCTGCAGGCTGCAGATTGTGGAGGAAATCAATGATGCCACTGAGGGAAGCTATGCCAGGGCTGGAAAGAATCCTTGCCTGCTTCTCCCTGATGGTCCTGCCTTGAGCCCCAGAAGTGGGGCCTGACCCTCCTCCCCTGCACAGCTGCCGGCCCACTCACCAGCGATGAGGGTGCTCTGCTGCCGGGCCTGCTCCAGCAACAGTACATGCTGCAGCAGAGAGGCGTGCCCATGGGGGCTCGAGTCGCCCTCCAGTGTCACACCCAG
This sequence comes from Myotis lucifugus, assembly GCF_000147115.1. Lineage (NCBI taxonomy): Eukaryota > Metazoa > Chordata > Mammalia > Chiroptera > Vespertilionidae > Myotis > Myotis lucifugus. The sequence goes on along the minus strand of NW_005871148.1, from coordinate 389,949 downwards.
CAAGCAGCCGGGGATAGAGGATGTGCTCATGAACTTGCCAGTCAGTGCGCCACCCTGCCGCAGGGACTGAAGGGCCTGCCTCTCAGCCTCCTGCTGTGCTGACAGTTTCGGGGAGGCCTGGGGATGGAGAGGGGAGACAGATGAGGGAGGGGCTTATACTGCCCCCAGTCCTGCCAACTTCGGACCAGCATCCCTCACCTACCCTCTGCCCACCTCCCAGCTCTGAGGTGGTGTATCTGATCTCCCTCAGGGCCTTGGAGGACCAAAGCTCTAGCTGGGGACATCCAGGACTAAAGAACCCAACACCGGAGAGGACAGGGTGCGTGCCCATACTTACAGTGAGGTGCGAGTTGGTGACAGTGACTGTGGCCTGCAGCCCTAGGGAGATGTTGGGCAGAGAGGGAGACGTGTAGAGGCTGAACTGGTTGGGAGAGCTTTCCAGAGGGAGGGCCCGGTGCTGGGGGAGCATCTGGGGAGCAGTCGGGAGAGACAGGCATGAGCGCAGGCAAAGGGGGCCACCTGGGGCTGAGGCTGAGGGCTCTGAATGTGCCCTGCTCCCCGCTACCAAGCCCCACCTGGGGACGGGCCACGAGCCACAGCCCTTCAGTGGCCCGTGGGGCGTATCCCACTCCAGGGCCCAGGTCTCCCCAGCCTGTCTACATGGGAAGAGGTCCCTGCTGGGCACTCCAGCAAGACAGACGGGAAGGAGCTGCTGTCCTGCTTCCCAGGGAAAAGGGGTACCTCAGGCCCACCCTCCCGCCCCACAGGCCTGTACCTCGGTGGGGATGTTGGGGACTGAGCCAGTAAAGCCGTTCTCAGCGATGGTGCTGTGGGAGCTGTTGGGAGAGCTGGGGCCAGAGCCTGGCGCGCTGTTACACACGGACGACACTACGGGAGAAGTGGCTGTCAGCTAGGCCTGCTGGGAGCCACCTCCACTCCCAGGCCCTCAGAACAGGGACAGGAGAGGAGTCCTTACCGCCAGGCCCGGCACCTGTGATCTCAACAGCCCTCTTCTTAAAGGTGCTAATGACAGTCCCATCCTTCCGACGCAGGAGGGGACTGCTCCTCCGCTCGGCCACCTTCTGCTTTAGCCTTGAACGCACTTTCAAGTTAGGTTCAGAGGCTGGGGAGAAGGTAGCCAGGGCTCAGACACATCCACACAAACGGGCACACACTACAGCCCAGCCCTCCACCTCCCAGGAGCCATATTCCGGGAGGCCAGGCTGGGCCCTTACCCGTTTTGCGGAGGGGGAAGTCATCGCGGCTGTCATAGGGCCCAAGCAAAGGCAGTTTGTAGGAGGGAGGCGTCCCAGGGGGGCCACTCTGGGGAGGGGAACTCTGGTCCAAAGAAGCATGGTGGGCTCCCCTAGGGGACGGAGACAGATCACTTGTCACCTAGCATTCTACATTTATGAATACCCACTGTGTGCAGCGATAGAAAAATGGATCCTGATGAGGGAAGCGAGAGAAACCAGGAGTGGAATTTCCTAGGAGGGACTGCAGGGCCCATATATGGCTTTAGGTCAGGAACCTCTTTCTAGCCTGCAGGCAGGCAGCCTCTGAGCAGGGCACCTCTGCGACCCATGCCTGCCAAGGGTCATTACCAGCATTTGGGATGCTGCGGGAGGGAATGGTTGAGGCCGCCTGGCGTGGGCTCCTTTGACTTCGACAGGAGGAATTCCTGGAGCCTCAGCTTCACCTCGGTGCTGGCGATGGCACCTGTGGGACAGGGCACAGCTGACCTGGGTGCTCGGGCCAGGACCCCACGGCCTGGGGGAGACGAACGGGAGTCCTGGCTGGCCCCCGGAGGCCCCAGGCCTTACTCTCTTTGCTCTTCTCCTTATTCCGCAGGATGAGCAGCTGCTGTTCCAGCCGCTGCTTCTCCAGCTCCTCCTGCCGCTGCTGCTCGCGCTGCCGCTGCTGCTCTAGCTCCTGCTGCCTCTTGGCTGCCAACATCTGCTGCTGCTGCAAAGGCACAGGGGCGGGGGCAGGGGGAGGCAGGGTGAGCAGGTCCAGGCGGGGGTCAGAGGTCTGGGTGGCCCCCCCGCACCCCCCTCGCTCACCTTGAGGTGCTTCTGCAGCTGGACCTCATGCTGCCGTGTCAGGTGGTCATGCTGTTTCTGGAACTCAGCGAACAGGAGCTGCTTCTGCAGCTGCTGCTGCTGCTTGAGCGCCAGGAGCTCCTGCTGCAGCTGCTGCTCCCGCAGTGCAGGGTCCACAGAGCCTGCCAGAGCACCCCGCAGCTCCACTGGGCTGGGGCTGCCTCCACCCCCGCCACCCATGGAGCTGGGCATGGCTCCTGGCAACACCGGCTTCACCTCCACTGTGGGGAGAAGAGACAGAAAGGGGTCAGGAGGTCTGATCCCAGGCCCCACTGGCAGCCATGCCCGGCACCCAGAGAGCTATCAGGCAGGAAGGACGACTGGACCAAGAGAGAACGGAGAGATGGGAAGTCAAATCCCTCTGCTCTGGGGATACAACCTTCTGCCTCAGTTAAATGAGGTTGAAGCCACAAACGTCAATAAGAAAAGATGCATAAGCATGAAGCACAGTACCTCGAAGATTGTGAGTGCTCAAAACGTGCTACTGTCATTGACAGTTAATGCCACCGGGTGTTTTATATGAATTACTTTATTGATGAGGAAACTGAGGTTTCAGGAGGTTTAACTAATTAATATGACCACAGACAGACCGCCAGGTGACCGATGAACCAGGATATAACTCCCGTCCTTCCCGTGCCTCCTCCCTCACCTCTCAACACCACACACTCCCCACCAGAAAGTCTGACACTGAGGCACAGAGGCCAGTTCTAGAAATGACAGGACTGGCCGCCAGGCCCTCAGTACACCCAGGAGAGGCCCTTGGGGACCCTCTAGACATCCCTACCCGCTTCCCTTTTCTCTTCCCCACACCCAGCTATGGAAGCTGAAAGGAGAGGCTATGGGAATGGGGGTGAGGTGGAAGCAGGAGGCCTGGGGGAAGGGGGTGCAGGGCTGCACCAAGCCAGGGACAGGAGGGGGCTGGGAATCAGACTGGCTTCCTTTGCTGGATTATCTCCTTTCAACAGTTTTATTGTAATTACCCTGAAAATGCCGCTATATATAGAGTGAGCCAAACAGCAGCTGTGCCTAGGGGGAGGAGGGAATGAGAGAATGGGAGAATAGGAGGGCAGGCACAGAGAGGAGGTGGGAGGAGGAGACAGGAAAGGGAATCAGACAGGAAGAAGGTAATAGCAAGGGGGGGAGCTGGAGCTGAGGCAGAAAGCTCAGAACTCCAGTCCCAGGGACAACCTGCTGGGAAGGGAAAAGGAGTCCAGGGCCTGCTGGGTCCCAAGACCTTGGGTCCAGGCCCCCATATGGACAATGGGCTGATGGGCCCAGGGTGTGGCAGAAGGTTCCAATGGGAAGGCTAAGTCTCAACCTCTTGATCCCTGTACACACACTGTCCTCTGGTCACTGAATGTCACTTCCCATCACTGCCCTGTGGTTGCCAGGGCAGACACCGCACCAGCAAGGAGCCCCAGCCCAGCCCACACCCCACAGAGCCTCCTGACGCAGCAACGGGAAGGCGGGCTACCCACTGCCTGGGAAGGGGGAAGTGAGAGAGGCAAGGCCAACCCATCTTGTTTCTTTTTCATTTCTTTCTCCAAAGAAAGCCCTCACTTTCTTCACTCCAGCCCCGGGAGGCCACAGGGAGTGGATGCCAAGGGCCCACTCCTGCCCAGGCCTGGAGAAGAAAGGACCCCAATATCCGTGCGGCTGCCAGTGTTTCCTGCCCTCGTGAACAGGCTTCTGCCCAGGTTCCCCCGAACCCCTCATCAGGATACAGGGGTGGGGGGGGGCGGTGAGGGGCTGAGCTAAGAGAGGCTCCCACACCCTGTGCAGTCAGTCTATGGGCCTAGATCTGAAAGGATGTCACCAAGGCAGGGGCTAGGCCGGTTGAAGACCCTCAGGCCAGAATATGCCTCTGGGACGCACTGGGGGAGGGGAGGTGAAGCCTGAGCAGAATGTCTCTCTCAGTCCCCATCGTCCCTTCTCCCCCAAGCACTGCGAGGCACATTCCTCTGTGGTTTGCCCGCCAGCCACACTGACGACTCTGCGGTCCGGAGGCCAGAGCCACATCTGTAGGAGTGGCCAGATGTGGCCAAGAGGGTGGGGCTACACACACACACACACACACACACTCATTACTTTTCCTCCTAACCCATGTTCTGTCCCAGCACCAGGACGTTTCTGGAGGTGGCCGGCACCATCCAGGGTGCAAAACAGGGTGGCAGCAGCCAGCAGCCAGCCTCAGGTCTCCCCAGCTCTGAAAACACCCAGCAAGGACCCAAGCTGCCCTGGCCAGTGTGGCTCAGTTGGTTGAGTGTCGTTTCCTGCACCGAAAGGTCGCTGGTTCCATTCTTGGTTGGGCACATGCCTGCGTTACCAGCTCGATCCCCTGTGGGGGCATGCAGGAGGCAGTAGATCGATATTTCTCTCTCTCCTCCCATCCTCTCTCTCTAAAATCAGTAAAAACTTTTTTTAAATGAAACTTTAAAATAAAGGCCCACGCTGGCTGGGGAGTTGTCTGTTCCTAGGGAAGCCTGGCTAGGCCCGGGACACTCCAGCCAAAGGTGGACAAGCTTCAACCCGCTGCTCCCAGCAGTGTCGGGGCTGCAGGAGCCAATGCCAGCCGCCCGCCCAGAGAAGGGGAGGGGTCCAAGTTCTCCTGGCAGTCCTGGCTTCCCTTGCAGGAGCCCCGCAGAGAGGGCATGGGCTCAGGTGAGGGGAATCTCCCACAAGGGCGCCCTCACAGCCACCATCACTGCTGCCACCAAAACACCAGGCCCTGGGCTGCAGGTGGTGGGGCAGCCAGCGGGCTCCGGCACATAGCATTGTTCCCACGCAAGCAGGAAGCACGGGCGACTGGAGACTATTAATCTGCAGGCCCTGTGGAGCCTGGACAGGATACAGCACCCCAGGGGTCTGCCAGGTAGTTACCTGGCTCCATCCAAGATGGGAGGGGCTGCAGCTGAGCAGCTGGAATCAGAGAAAGGGTAGGGGATAGGCACTGAGCCCCTGCATGTAGTCTGCTGGGCACAAGACCTGGGGCCTAACTGGCCTTGCACCCCCTCAAAGGATCTGTGCCCTCTGCCAGACTGGCATGAGCAGAGTAGGTGCAGTGGCTGCCCTCAGAACCAAGCGCCCGGAAGAGAAATGGGTGTGTCATGAGAAGAGGCTCTTGATCGCCTCCTGGTGGACCAAGAAAGGTGCGCGGACCTCTGGGAAGGGAAGAGTGGGCTGAAGGACAGTGTTCCTTAAGAGGACAGCTGGGAATTTGCCAGCAAGGAGACCACCGAGAGGCCAAGTGTGGGGTCACGTGGAAGGGCAAGGCCCTGGGTCCTCCCTTCACCCCACTACTTCCTTCTGACAGAGAGCTGTAGGGAATAGAAAGTAAGCCAGATAGCCTACACAGCTCTCCTACAGGGGGAGCGCTGTCTACCCTGCTCCACTCTCTCCTTCCTGGGGACTCTGACCCCTTCTCCTGGGAATGGTGGCCTTGGGAACAAGCAGTTAACACCATCCTGTCCTCCGGCCTTCTGCGGGTTTGACCCACACTACCCCTGTGGAGAAAGAAACCCAGCCCAGGTAGCTTCTAGCCATCACAATGACCCCACATATACCAGGCTCTGGCTCAGAAGGAACCTCCCTGCCCAGCTCCTGGGCACAACTGGGCAATGGCGAGACCTTAGTGACACTTTCTTCCCGTCTAGCTGGGCCTCCTGCCTCTCCATGAACCCCTTTAGTCCAGTGGGGGCTCCCACAGCAGATTCTTTGGGCAGCACAACCAGGGATAGCCTAGATCCTTGGGGGGAGATAAGGCAGGTACTTATGGACCATCTTTGGGACAACTGCCGGCACCGCCTTAGACTACAAAGAGAGTGTCCAGGCCATGCCTTCCTCCTGCTCTGAACACACCACCAGCCATGCTCCAGCTCCAAGCCCTCTCCTGGGGAAGTCACCAACTCCAGAATCCCTGTGGCCCAAACACTGGCAGCAGGGAAATGGTGCCTTTCGTCTCCCTTGGAGAAGCCCTGGAGGCCGCAGGGCAGCAGTGTATGCACCTGCCCGGCAGATCTAAAAAGCTTAACCGTTGGCTCTAAAGAGACCCTACCCCCAGGAAGTACCAGCCACAGAAGTCGGGGGAAGAAGAGGAGACCACGTGAATGTAGACTCTGAGGGAGGTGTGCACTAAGCTGTTTGGAATGTCTCCACGGGACCAAAATGAGACCTTTGCTGAGAAGCCCTGGATCTGAGGGGCTACCCTACCAAGAGAGGAGAGAGGGTGAAAGGGGCTTTTGAGATCGTCTGTTTCAATCCCTTTGTTACAACCAAGACTCTCAGGCTCCTGTGCAGGAAATTCCACCAGCTAAGGAGCAGGAACTCAAAACCGAGTGTCCTGACTCCCAGCTCAGGCAGCCTGTGCAGCGTCTACACACCAGCCTGTGCAGCCCGGCTCCAGTGCGGGCACCCCAGGGGCTCAGCACCCCGAGACCTAAATAACGGCCCCTCTGGAGAGCAACAGGCTGGCGGCCTACCCTGGAGGGCAGCACCTTCTCCCCGCACCAGTACCCTCAGGAGCAGGCTGGGGAGTCAGCAGCTTCCTGAAAGGCTTAATGACCTCACGCTGTCCCTCTGGAGAATGGGAAAAGGCTCTTGTCCCTTTGCGGGTCTTGAGGGATTTTGGAAGGAGGCAAAGAACAGCATCTCACACTCCTCCCCATGACGCCGATGACCCCTCCCCACTAAGGATGGTTTCCCATGATCTATTTCTGTGCTCTTACGTGATTAGTGAGGCCAATTTAGGCTCAACAGGTTCTACCACAATTCAGACAGCATTTCCCCATGTGCAAACTGGGAGGACTCTCACCCAGCAATTTTCACAACGCCTCATGTAACACGCAGCGCATGATGGGTAGGAACAAGGGCTGGAGTAAGAGAAGACCAGGGTTCAAGTCAGGCTCTGCCACCTCCTAGGACAAGGGACTGAGCACCTCCCTGTGCTCCGTGCCGGCATCTGTGAAATGGGAGTGAGAACAGCACCTACCGCCCAAGCTGTCGGGCGCAGGAGAGAGAACACAGGCAGAGCAGCTTGGCACAGGGCCTGGGAAAATCTGAGGAGGTGCTAGTCAGGGCTGTTATGAACGACTCCTGACACTTCCTGGGCCCCTTTGCCAATCTAGTCAAGCCTACGGGCCACTTCTCAGAATGTTTCTAAAGTGAATGAAATCAAATACTTAGAATTACGTGGGGTCAGATTCGCAGACCACCTGAACGCCAAGGAAGTCAGGCTCAGACCTCTACGGAGGAGGGAGGCTTTAGCGCTCTCATTTTGGACGATCCCAAGGCCGCTGGGGTCCTGTCCCAATCAAAGCCCTTCCCGCGGACCACGCACAGCACACGCTGGCGTCACCAGCAGCTGGATCCCAGGAATCTCTGGGAACAGACTCTTCCCACAGGTGGCTCTTCCAGGGTTCCCTCCTGCCCCGCTACCTCCCAGAAAGGCCGCTCTGTCCTCTGCGGGCGGCCCGTAGCGGTGGAATCCCTTCTCTCCCTCAAAAGCATTATTTAGCGCAGACGGGCATGAGTGGTGAGCCCTGCTCTCAGGGCCCCAGTTACGAGCAGCCAGAAAGTCTTCCCTGGTCTCTAACCTTACTGCGCCCGCTGCAGGCGACACCTCCCTCCCCAGTACGATTCCACATCTTCCTGGGCCCCTCTTCCTGCAAGGGAGAAGCAACACGAACTGACTTCAGAAACTCTTAGAATGACAGTGCAGGAAGGGCCTGCAAATCGGCAACTAACTTCCCCAGTGGACAGAGGAGGACAGCAAGCCCAGAGATGTAAGAAATGTGTCCAACGACACCTGGAAAGGGGGTGCAGGGCCAGCCAGGCTTCTGGCTCTCTACCTCCCACTAAAAAAAACAGGAGAAATCTTGAGGGCTGCTCCTGAATTTAATGAGAGATGGAGTAAGGAGCCAAAGTCAGTATTAAGGATCCAGGGGTCTCGGGGCCCCCGAAACACCAGAGAAGAAGGGAGCCATAGGAGAAGGGAGCCAAGTGGATGGAACCCCCAGAAACCCTGAGGCAGACCGTGCCTCTACAGCCTTGGGGGTCCAGAGCCCAAGCGGAAGGCACAAAGTGTCTCTCACTGGTGAGAATGGAGGTCGGCATTGATCTTGGGCTGCCATGTGAGGGAGAAGGAGACCCACTTCTTCCAGCCCAACCATTTCCAGGAAACACTTGGGCACCGCGCTAGGGGCAATTAAAAGGCTCGATAACCATTCACAGTCCGCAGCTGTTGCGGAGAATGTTCACTCCACACCTGGGGTGGACAACAGGGGCCTCAGGACATAACCCAGCCCTGAACGTCCAACAGAGCGGCCTGCCCACCTGCCCACCTGGCCACTTGCCAAAATCCCCCACCCCAGCTGGGGTTTAGCCACCTGCTCCCCAGCGTCTCAAGACATCCTCCCTCTCCAGACTGCCAGGCTGCTAAGAGCTGGATTTGACTCTGACTGGGGTAGCAACCTCCCTCCTTTTGCACTAGGCCCTTCTCTCAAGAATCCGAAAGCCCACTGAGGCCTTCCAGGGTTGCTGGTGACACCCGCCGGGAGGCTACTGGGCCCCATGACCACTGTCCACACGACCCCTCTCCACACAGCCTTTACTCCAAGCATGGCCTGCGTCTGCTCCCATCAGCATCACCTGAGCTGTGCTACCACGCTGGTTCTGGGCTGCCCTAAAGAATCCGAACCTGGGAGGGGGAGGGGGAGGGGGAGGGGGCAAGCCTTGGGAACCTGCATTGAAATATATTCCTTTGGTAATTCTGACACAACTGAAAGTTTGCGAACTACTTTCTCACAGTGTCCCGGGGCGGCTGCACTCATTTTTGCTGCCAACCTGACAGCTGTTACAGCTGTGTGTGTGGACACAGTTAATCTGATTTCCTATCTGGCAGCTGTGCAGCAGGGAAGGGACAGCTGAGGGTCTCAAAAACAAGAAGAGGGGCTGAGGCAGGAGGGGATGGGGGCAGGGGAGGCTGTCTGAAGGGACGGGGTATGCAACGCTGTTCCTGAGCTCCCTTCTCCTGTTGGGCTGAAATCCCTGCAGGAAGGGAAACAGCTGACCAAGTGGTCCCCAGTATTTTTAGAAAACAATCTCCTCTCTGAAACCTCACAAGTCCCCCCCAAGGCCAGACTGGTCTCTATTGTCTAGGAGCACCACTTGGAGGCACAAAGGCAGGCCTGCCACATATGGTTGTACAGGTTATACATTGCACAAGGACACCTGATGGAAGGGACAAGTTGGGGCTGCAATCCAGCCCACGGTCCAATTGCTAGGCCATGCACTCTGGCATGAAGATATCTATCTGAAAAAAAGGGCCACTTTTTAAATTTTGCACATAGGAGCTCTTCTTGCGTGCGCTGGCAGTGGCCCTCCCTAGAGACCTGAATCCGAATCCCAGCTGTCTCTGTGACCTTGGGCAAGTTCCTTAACCTCTCTGATCCTTCTCAATTATACAACCTGGCTATTAATACCTCCCTAGAAGAGGTAAGGTAAGGAAAGCACCTGATATCCCGTCACTCAGTACACTATATTAATTCTCTTCCCAACAGTCTCACCCTTCCTACCCTCCCCACACCCTACACCTACACACCCACACACCCAGCCAAGCTTGGTATGGTCTGAAGAATGTGAATAAGAATATCCAGGGGAAACCCCAATGCCAATCCACGGCACTTCTCAAAATCCCAATATCCACAGCATCTTTTCCTGGCGTCAGCAGGATGCACGCCCTCCTCGCTGGGAAAGGAGACTCCTCTTCCGTGCCTGCTCATAATATCCTGCCCAGTCCAGGCCAAGGGGAATCCAGGGCTCACAGAAGGGAGGCAGGGGATGCCCTAGCATTGCATTCTGGGGAATCCCACCTGGAGTTCAAGTTCCCAGACTCCCCAAGCTGGGACCAGGCCTAGATGAGCGGGTGCCCACTGTGTGCTGGGCTGCTGTGCAGGAGCCCTCAAGGAAGACCTAGGACGGCACAGATCACCTAAGCTGTGACCTGTCCCCCTCCTCAAGCAAGAACAGCAGAGAGTACCCCACATCCCTCATGGGCTCCGTCTGCCAAGGTTCTGGCTCACCCACTGGGGCAACCGTATCTGTCTATTTACCCAGAGGGCCAAGCCCCGGAACAGAGCCTAGGAATCCTGCCATCAGCCCTGGACGCCAGCGCCTCAAGCATCATTCATTCATCCGTGTGCCAGGCACTGTGCTAAAGCTGGGAAATGGCTGTGAACAAGACAGCCAGAGAGCAATGGATACCCCTAAAATGGGGCTCCATACCTGCTGCTGGAGTAGGCAGAGGCCACCCCGGAAAGCCCCGTTCCCCAGCCCCTCATGCTGCAACACACACTGCCCAGAAAGCACCCGGGACACCTGCTTTTTCAGCCTCCTGCTCATGCATCCTGTCAAGATATTGGGGGGAGGAAGGGAGACCAGGGTGCCTGGGCCCTCATGGCCATGTTTATCCAGGGTGGAATTTTTTTAACCCAAAGGTTAAAGTGTTTCTATTTGAAACATCTATTTACATTCCAGAGTAAAAAAAAAAAACCAAGGCCTCCGAGCTCCCGGCCTATATCTGTCCCCAGCCGCGTCACAGACACAGCATCAGAGCTGCGCAGGGGAGAACATTCTTAGCCCTCTCCCCGAGCCGCCGAGGTGACTCACAGCTCCCTCCTGCCAGCATGGACCACGCCACCGCCGCCGCGCAGAAGGCTAGGCCGTGTGTGTGCTGTGGGGGGATGAAGGGGAGACAGGGATCTGGAGAGAGAGACTGGCGGGGAGATCTATGCAGGTACAGGCAGCCTTAGGGAAGAGATGTGGGTAGCGGGGGTCCAACCTGCAAGGATTCAGGGGTTTAGCTTGAAAGAAGGTGAGAGAACATGCTGAGGAGGAAACCTCAGTCTGACCACCAGCTGCTGCCGGAAGGCAAGGGACAGTGGGAACAGGGCAGGAGGGGTGAACGGACATGGCATCTGCCAAATGGGGTAGAGCTGCCCCCAAGCAGATGCTCTGCAGTCAGTCCTTTACTTCCCAAGAGACCACCTTGCCTGCTGGAGGCTTTGGGACAGGGGTCAGCAGGTAGGGTCTTTAGCCAGAGCTACCCACTCAAGTAGACCAAGACTAGACCAGCCCTCCATGGTTACACTCCCTCCCAGGGGACTGTGTAGGGACTTTGCAGGGCTGGTGCCCAGGGTTGTGCCCCTACCCTAGGAGACTACATGGGCATCCCTGCCCAGGCAGATGGCAAGCCTTATTCCAAGGGTTTTCCAAATTTTCCCAAAACAGTCACCCTCTGACACATCTCAATTCAGCTGCAACCTTATCCCTGGCTGGTTTAGAGCCAAATCACACCAGCTCCCACCTTCCGATTCAAAGCCTGGGACCCACGCCCACGTACCCAGAGGCAAAGACTCCCCATACATACACACACAGACACCCACACCCAAGTGCCAAGCCACTGTCAGGAGGGGCCAAGCGGGCGCGGATCCAGCAGGCCCCTCCCTCGAGGAAGCATCTTGTGGTGCCGGCCTGGTGGGAAGGCTGTGCCAGAAAGGCTTTGATGCCGCCAACAGGTTCCTGGGAGGGAGGGAAGGAGTGGCCCAGCTCTAGAGCACCCCACCCCCAGCCAAGAGCCAAAAAAGTCCCTGCTGAGAAGGTGGCAGGGCTGGGGGTCCCAAGCCTGTATGAAGGCATCTCTTCGGCCTCATGAGATGGGAACAAACCAAGGCCTGGGGGAAGGAGGAATATGGGGGAGCAAAGACCTAAGGCAGCAAAGGCCCCCTGATATCCCAGCTGCCAGCCTCTGCCTAACTCTACACAGCTGCACAAGCCTCCTCCTTAGGTGTCTGATTCCCAGGGGACTCCTGACTAGGGACTTGCAGAAATCGCTGCAATGGACCCTCTGCTCCTCAGAACCCAGCCAGAGGAGCTAAGGCAGCCTTCATTTGTGTGCACACTCAGCTATGGCTTCTGCCCCGGCCCAGACCTGGGGGGCGGGCAGCCTGGAGGCAGGTCACTGACCCACTTCCTCCCCTCTGACCATGGTGCCAACTAGGCCAGGATCCTCTAGCAACCCACAGCCCCCAGCAGGCAATGCTGACCCTGCTGGAGGCCAAAGGGGCTTGAAGAGATGCAGCACAGTGCAGCTGAAGGGAGGGCAGGAAATCCCACCTCCCTAACTACCCATCTTCTCAACACAAAGCCCCTAAGCAAGACCCTATCTGGGCGAGGCTCAGAGCCAGATACTCAGCCCCAGAGACAAGATGCCCAATGGCAGAGGACAGGTGGGATCACCGAGGCACTTACCTGCCACAGGGATGCCGTGTAGAGGGGTCCGAGGCAGGATTTCCAAGGATGGTTCCCGGCCTGACATCCCATCTGCTGAGAAACAGGATTCCGTCTCATAGATGGTCTGCAGCATCTCCACGAGCCCCTGAGCCTTGGGCACCAGCAGCATGCCAGAGAGGGGGCCGCCAGAGGCGGGAATCAGCCAAGGGGAAGGTGGTCGGGCAGGCCCTCACGGCTCAAGGGCTCCCTCAGGCCACTGCTGCTGGGACCCGCACTTGGGGAGGCGCCTCAGCCTCATCCGGCCTGGGCACTCCTGGCAGCAGGAGGAGCCAGGAGGCCCCAGAGCTCCAGGCCCAGCTCGCCCCTAGAGGGGCATTGGACCACCGGCCTGTCCCCAGCTCTCGGGAGCTGGAGTGTGGCAAAGCACTCAGGGGACAGGAAGGGGAGCTCAGCAGGCAGGCGGGCTCTCTGTGTTCCCTCCCAGCCCTGGGTGACAGCTCTGGGACCGGCTCGGTGCTCCTCCTTCCCGAATGAGCCGCCGGCAGCTGGCAGGAGACTGAAATAGCAGTTGGGGGAGGGCCCTGTCTATAAATAGGTGGAGCATGCTCAGGGAGCTGCAGGCTGGCTGCCAGGAGCCAGGGCCTGGCGGAGGCCCCATGGGGGGAGGCGCGTTCCACCCCAGGAGGAAGCGCCAGGCAGGGGGATGGGAACAGGGGAGGGCCTGCACTCAGGGCCAAGGCCACAGAGCCCGGTGGCCAGAGGCTAGGCTGGGGAAGGGCAGCGCCGGAGGATCCATGCATCTGGGACAGCTCTGGTGCTGCTCTTGGCAGGCGAGGGGCTGGAGACCAAAACACAGTTCCATCCTCTCTCTTCCCTCCTGCATCCAGAGCATGTTTAGGAACAGGAGAGGTCTTCCGGAGGGCAGACAGGGCCACCTGGCCGAACCTTGCATCTTTCCTGGAGTTGTTCTAAGAGCCTGATAGAAGTCTGTTTAACTTCTGCTCTCCCTCAGAGCTGAGAGGTGCCTCTTCAGCCCCTCAACCAACATGGAGACCCCTGGGCAGCAGCTAAATGGCAGCTTCCTTCAACATATTGGGGTATCACCTCTGGCGGCTGCTCTGCTTCCTTCTAGGGGGGCAGGAGACTCTTCCTGGACAGGACTCCTCCCCGCCCAGGGAAGGGGACCCGGGCGCACCTGCCCATTCTCAGAGCACAGGTAGTTTCTCCCCTGCAGTGTGCCAGGCGGAATGCTAACAGCAGCACATACATCACCTCCTTTATTCTGCATGATGACCTCAGGAGATAGGTGCAGATGGGGAAACCAAGGCACTGAGAGCTGAAGTCACTCACCCTCGGTCATATGAGCCGCTTAAATGGTAGGGCTAGACTGCTTAGCTCTAACTGCCACAGCCCACTGCCTCCTGCACAACAGAGCGAAGCTGCCCCAGGGTTTCTGTTAACAGGTACCCAGGTAGGAGCAGACCCAGGTTGGAGGCCCTCTACGAAGAATCAAGAGGCTGCCAGCATCCAGCCTTCCTCACCAGTCCCAGACCTGACAGATCAGCTCCTGTTCTGGGGTGCTGCTGGGACCTCGGGCTGGTGCCCCAGGAGAACTGGTGATACCTACCTGCCCTGCCCACTGCTGGCCCATCCCTTCTCCTCAGACTGTGCTTCCCACTGGTACAGAGATCCCACTTGGCCCCCTGACCTCACTGGAGCCTTTTAATAGCCTGGTTATTCCTGGGTCTGCGTCCCCCTCCCCCTTCCTGATGTCACAGTTGCTATTTTGGAGCCCCCTCCTGGCCCCTTCTTGCCCCCAACTCCAGGCATGGAGCCAGGGACACCTGTCCTCTCCCTGGACTGGATGACCTCACCCTCTTGTCGGGAGCCCGGGGGGAGCTGGCCAACCAAGGACACAGTGGCTGTGGGTCCTGAAGCCCATCTTCCCACCAGCTTCTGCCAGCCAGGGACAGCAAAGGGGCCCCCTGCCTCAGGTGGGGTGCACACTGACAGGGCAGGTGGCAGAGGTGGGCATTCCCAGGCTATAGACTGGCTGGCAAGATGTATATTTGGGGGGCAAGGGGGAACAGGACCTAAACAAATATCTGAAGCCTCAGCTTCTTAGCCAAGGCAGGCTCTAGAAAAATGGTGATAGAGCAGGACCCCCACAGGGGTCTGAAATCGGTGGACACCTCAAGGTAGGTCATGGGACCTTGTTTACCACCCCCAACCACAAACTCACCCTGGCCAACCAGGTTCTCTAAAAAACAAGGGAAGGCCAAGGTCTCCTCAATGGGGTGACGGGCAGCAGACTCCAGGGAGCCCAGAAATAGCCCCTCCCAGCCCAGGACTCCACCCACCCACGCTGGGAGCAACCGGAAGGGCTGGCTAGCCCTGTCCTGGCTCTCTTGCCTGCCCCAGGCACAGGAGAGTAGGCAGGGGAGCCCTGTTCTGGAAGAGAGGAAGTCACCAGTTATGATGATTCAAAGCAGGGCCTCCAGAACCTGGAGCAGCCAGAAACCTACGGCGAAAACTCTCTGCTTAGGGAAGACAGGAGCGCCCAGGAGACTGGGCATCCAGAAGTGGCCAAAGCCAGGGGCTCGGGCAATTCCCAGCACTGTGATGATTTACAGTAACAGCCAGAGTGGGAAGGGGAGTGTCAGACGCAGCCAGACAATCCTCAGTGCAGTTCCAAGGGGATAAGAGAGGGGGACGGGATGGGGACAAGTGTCTTTTTTTACTTCCGAGATTCAAATGATGCCACAGTATCTTCCTAATGCCCAACCTCAATCCGTCCTGCTCTATAGCCCCTTCCCTTGTGGTCCGTGTCTCTCCTGCATCCCCACTCACCCCATGTGGCACCCTACAAACCTTACAGAGCACCCACCAAACATGGGGTACATGAGCCTCATTCGGAGCCAGCACCATCCCCTCAGAAGCACAATGACCTTGTTCCGTCCCTCGGAGGCTTAGGGTCGGGCCTCCTCACCCCCTACATCTCGAGGGAGGGAACCCACTCCTGGCTCCTCGTGCTCCTCCAGGCTTCCTTTTCCTGGACCCCAAGACTGGGGTGGGGCCTGACCCAAAGGAAGAGAGCAAGGTCGGCTTTGTGTACAATACGAAGAGCACCCCGGATGGAGTGTGGGGTCCTAGAGACATTAGGCCTGCCTGCCCTCCAGTTTCCTCCTGCCCTTTGAGCCCAGTCGTGCTGGAGCCCGCTGGCATCGCCTGGGAACTGCCATATGCCAGGTCCCATGCTAGGTGCTGGCTGAACCCTCTCATTTGAAACCAAGCCCAGGAAAAACATAAACACCTACTTTGGCATCTTCACATCCCCTCAGGGTTGACCCTGCCTCCTCCCACCATCCCATTCTAAGCCTTCCATCCCTTTGAAAGGATGGAGAGGGAAGAGGAAGGGGAGCAGACCCCGATCTCTAGTGAGCACAGAGGTGCGCTGGGGGCTCCTAAGTGGAGAAGTGACAACAGGAGTCCACTTCCCAGACCCCCAGCCCACACTGGCACTGACCCACTTTCTCCTCCTCAGGGCTGGCTCCTTCCCCAGGGGCTCAGAGGCAGAGCCTGAGCTGGAGACTGGGAGGCAGGACGCCGAGGTTCCTGGCTCCACCCCACGCCCATGCCCCAGTTTCTCTGGTCACCCAGAAAGGAGGGGGCAGCTGCCCGCCCTCCCTCCCTCCTGGGAAAGGGAAGGAGAGAAAGTGTGGAGTATGCTGGGAGGTGCTGGGCAGGCAGGTGTTGTCATGAAGCTTGTCTCCCTCCCACGCTGCGGGTAGGAGCCTGGCTGCCTTCTCCTGGGCCTGTCACCATCCACACTGGCTGCATGGTGTGCCTCACTCCCGCCCTCTCCTCTGGGCAACAGCAGAGAAGACAGGGCAGTGACCAGAGCAGGCCTAGGTCCCAGGTCTCGGGTCAGCCCCAGGCAGGGGGCAGATTCTGCCAGTCCTTCAATCCCACTGAGGGCAGCAAAAGTGACCAGTTCCAGAAAAATAAAGAAAGCCTAACTCCTCAAGCGCCTTTTTCCTGAAGAGAAGCCAGACACCCGGGAGTGGACGCCTCAGGGAAGCGGGCAGCCCCTCAATGGGCTCTGCCTTTACCCAGGTGAAATGCTGGCATTCGGCTCCACCCTGGAGGTAAGCTGGTCAGCTCCCACTACCCAGGGAGGGGAGTGAAGGCCCAGAAGTAAGCAGCCTCGAGTCTCTACCTGCCGCCCCTCACCCAGCACTCCCTCTCACTGGCTTGTTTGCTCTGAGAGCAGAGATGAACCACCTTCTATTTTTCTCCTGTTTTCCCACAGGCTGAGCTCAGGGTCTCACATGTTGTGGGTAGTCAGCAAGGACTTATCAAACAGGAAAGCTCCTGCCCTGAGAGAAGTTCAGGGGAACCCCAAAACAGTGTTATTCTGTGTCCTAAGGAAAGAGGAACGAGTCTTTGGGGATTCGGGAGAGGGTGGGAGTGCTCAGGGGCGGGGCCACCAGGCCCTGGGGACTAACCATTGTCATCGTGCCCACCTCTCTCCCAGCCTTGTGGTCCCCTGCTCCTCCTGGGCCTCTCTGAAGGGTGTCCACAGGGGAAGTAGACACCACATGCTCCAGCTACAATACGTGGTTTCATTTTACTTCTGTGAAGTGCAAAGGCACATGGTATCCAAGGCTCTGCCTGGCGCAGGGCACCTGCAGCCCCAACCCAGATGCCACCCTGAGCTCTGGGATTAGCAGATGCCAGGCCCCTTGAAGAGGACGAGCTGTGTGGAGGTGGCTGTCCCCGGAGCAGCTCTAACCACAAGTGGGAGAGCCAGTCCTGGAGCCCCAGGAAAACTCAGCAGGAAGGGCCTCCGGGGGGTGCTCCCAAGGAACGACCCCAGTTCTGAGGCCTCTCCATAGTCCTAAAATGAGGTCCCCAGTCCCTACTCTCCTTCTCTCCCTCCTTCCCAAACACGAGAAGACAGCATCTCCCCCTACTGGGGGGAGCTGGAAAGCCAGACAGAAGGCACAGCCATTCTATGGGCCCCACTCAGGAGGCTCCTCCTGGCAGGGCTCAGCAGCAGCTCCCAGGCTGCCAGCCTCCTGGGCTGGTGGAAGCCCCCAGCTACTACCACACTCCTGCCAACCCTGGCAGAAGTAGCTGCCAGGGGAACTGGGACCACCAGAATCTGAAAAGGCAACCCAGTGACCTCATCCATACAAGGTTGATTATTTTACCCTTTTCTTAAGGGAAATGTCCTTCCCAAGCCATCAACAGATACCTCTGGGCAGCTCTGTTCCCTTGGCCATGGCTTAGACCCCAGGCCTGGTGTGACTGGAGGTGGCTCCTGGACAGGTCAGCAGAGTAGCTCAGATGGCACTCCTCCCAGGCACAACTGACCCTGCCAGGGGGCAGTGTCCAGCTGAGATGGGCAAGGGACTGATGAGAACCCACCAGGCCTCTCCTCTCCCTTCACCAGCCCAGTCTCAGGGGAGGAGGCAGGAAGTCAGAGCTCAACAGCCTACCCTCCAGCATGGGAGTCACACACACCTCTCCACGTCTAACAGCTGGCACGGCCCCTACAGGTGGAATGAAGGCAAGGGCAGAGGTGGGAGGATCTGAGAGGGAAGCACAACCCCCGCAGGAGGGGGTCATCAGGCAGAGCTGACTGGGTGAGTCTCAGGAGTGCAGCCTCCTCCAGCTGGCACTCCCCTCTGCCTGCAGCCTATGCCCTGGGCACGCGCTGGGAAGGGAAAGGAAGGACAGGGGGCGCAGCCTTGACCAAAACAAATGGCACAAAGCCAAACATCCCCACCAGCCTCCAGTTCCCTGAGTCTGCTGGGCCCCCCAAGACCCTGCTCAGGGCATCTCCCACGTATCGTCAGCACCGGGGCCCCACAACAGAAAGCACTAGTCCAGCAAACTGACGAAGAAGAAGGAGAGGAGAAGGGGCCTGGGCTCCTCCTGGGTGCTGCTTCTGTGTCTCCTGTAAATGGGTTTCATCTCTAGGCCCTAGTTTCCCTAAAGAAGAAAAAACATCCCTCCACCTCTACAGACCGAGATGTGGGGCATAGGATAGGCTCGTTGAGCAAGAAGGGCTCTGAGCCTTTAAGACTGCACCGAAGAAGACGGCCGCGGAGAGAAGGCAGTTATTACTTTGACCACACTGACCCATGACCCTCCTGTGAAACTCCTGAGGGTCCAGCTCAGGCCACTTGGACACATCCTCATGGGCATACACCCAGACCCACCCACACAGAAAGCTGCCTGGGTCCCACCCAGAGACTATTTCTGGCAGCACGAGGCAGGCTCCTAAGAGCGGAGAGGAATAGGAAATCTCAGAGTCAAAGACCCCAAATTTAGGAATCTACCATGTCTAGGGCCCAAGAGGAAAAGGGGTGGTGGACCTGACTCAAAGGAGAGAGCCAAGTGTCTTCTAGCCCACCCCAATACCACACACCCCAACACAGACCAAGGCCAAAGACCCCGCCAACCTCCCCTACGAAGAAAGGATGGGTCACAGAGAAACACGCCACCAGGAAGAGAGCCACCACCACAAAAAGGAAGCCTGGCATTCAGCTATTGTAGGATCTTCTTCCAACAGCATCTCCAGGCCGCCCAGAGGCTCAGGGATCCACACCCCCTCTCAGGCCTTGGTGAACAGGACAGGACAGAGCTAAAACTAAAGGCCCCCTCGTTGAGAGGACAGGCATGGGGACAGAGCTGGACCCATGCCCTCCAAGGGCCAGTCCAGACTGTTGACCCATCGATTCTCAGGTGTAACCCATGATCAATAACTTCAGGTTCACCTCTGTCCTTTCCTGGCAATGCTTCTCCACTCCTGACCCCCTTGTTCCCTTACAGCTCAAACTGGCCTAGACTCTCAACATGCACAGCCCATTGCAGCCAAAGCCACCCCGGGTGCCCTTCTCCAGCCTCCCAGCTCTTACCCGACTCGGTGGGAGAGTTCATGCCGGCTCTGGGCCTGCAGGAAGCTGGCGTTGGGGGCTGGGACGGGAGGGAATGGAGCTGCGGTGATGTCAAGAAAGACAGACGATAACAGACAGACGGACGGGACAGGAGCCCGGGGCCGCTGTGCCTCTAATGCCCATCCGAGGCCATCCTTCGGGGCGAGGAGGCAGTCAGGCACTCAAAACGGCATCCCTGGGGAGAGAGGGAGCAGGGTTAGAGGTCCCCAACTCAGGAATCTGGGAGTTGAAGACCTCAGAGCTTGTCAGTTTACACCTGGGGAAGAGAAGGAGGGACAACAGCCCAGGGGCACAGAGGAAAGCGGCAGAACTGGACCCAACCTTGGTTTCTGCTCTTTCTAACTGGTGAGGCTGCCAGCACTCAAGGGAGGAGAAATAGCTACAATAGTCCCTCCCAAATAAACGCCTTTTCAAATGGCAGCGCCCACTGCCAGGTGGAGAGACCTTATAGACTCCCAAGGGCGCCCAAGTGGGACTGGATGTGCACAAAGGAGACAGTGCAGGGAGGCTTCGAACTCTGTCCACAGCCGTGGGGAGACGCAGGGCTGACCCGGAGTCCCTGGTTACGGGAGAAACTGGTATCCCAGCCCAGCAGCCTGAGTTGGGACTCTCGGGTGAGTGTCATCTCCTCCTACTCTCTAATCCCTGTGCCAACTCTCGAAATGTGAGGTGCTTCTATCTTGGTCCCCCCCACTTAACCACTGGTCAGGGAAAGAGGGTAACCCTCTTCTACACATAACCCACGTTGTTTCCAGGAATTCGGAAAGGCAGAGGTGTTCACCCCACATCCAGCGCCCCCCAGACTTGGGTCCAGGGCCGAAGCCCAGGGCTCTGTGTGTGTTGTGCAGGCTGTGCCCTGTGCAGGGTCTGAAATCCAGCCTGTAGTCTCCCTGCCAGGCTATGGGTCACCCAGACTGAGTCCAATCAGAATAAGGGACACATTTTTCCAATTTGTACAAAGGCACCAAAAGGCCCAGCTGTCGGGTAATATAGTAATAGAGGATGTCCCAGAATTAAAAGACCATGAGTTTGACAACCTGTCCCCACTCCTCCCAGAGCCAGTCCTCAAGCCTCAGATACTACACACTCACCCGCCCCCCTGAGCCCATCCCTAAACGGCCCACGTTCCACCCCAGACATGATCTCATTCATTTTCTTCCAAATGAAGGTAAGCCCTCTAAAACCCAGTGAAATTGAGGCAGCAGGAAGTGATCAGATGAGGCTGAGAGGAGCTAGATGTTTAAGCTCTAACAATGCTCCCAGCCAGGAACAGGCAATCAGCCCTGCCTCTGGATAGCCCCTCCTCCTGGCAAGAAAAATTCTCAGTAAGCCTTGAATTCTCATCAAGGATTCCCAGGAGTAGGGTCCATATGGAGCAGAGTAGCCTTGCAGTCAGCCATGGCGGGGACACAGAACACACACACGCACATGCACACATGCCCATGCACGCATGCACACACACTAGGAAGACTTCAAGTCTTCATAGGCCTACTTGCTGCTTGCTCTTACCCACAGGGTTTGGACTCTGTAGCTGGAGAAGGGTGCACGCAGATTGGGGAGGTGGGAGGAGGCAGAGTGAAGGGGCTGAATGGCTCTCAACAGGCCCAGGTGTGGAGCAAGGACAAACGAGGCTGTGCAGGGCTGGGGCCAACCTCAGGAATGCAGCAGGTGGAGCTGCTGGTGCGGCGGCAGGGCCAGCGTGGGCAGGCAGCTCAGCCCGTGCCCAGCCCGTGCCCACCCGGGCTGGCGCCCAGTCCTGCTCACACCCTTTCCCGTGGGCTGTGGTACACAGCTTCAGAAATTCCCACGATTCCCAGCAGCCCAAGTGGCCCAGCCCATCTGCCTAATAAAAGACACCTCCACAGCAGGATGCTCAGAAGGGGCACAGCCTCAAAGGTACAAAAACTAAGTCAGTATCAGTCCTGAGCCCCCATCATCCTCACCCCCTGGGGAGGAAAGGAGGGGTTCCTAGAACAGCCAAGAGCTCAGGATTCCACCCCACCCTGCAGGATGCAGCAGACCCCTGGACCCTGTCCACCTGTAGAGTGGCTGCCAATACCCCCATGAAGCCTTCCCACCAGCCCAGGAGGCCTCCCTCCATGGGAAACAAAGCAGCATTCACTGCCTAATCAGGACAAGTGCAGATTCTTGTCTGGGGTGGGGCATGAAGTGGAAAAAGGGCAGCGTGATGGTTAAAACCTGAGCTATTTGGTCCCTCCTCGGCCAGAGAAAAATCAGTGCTAGCTATTGTTATATGAGGGTCTCCGTGGGCAGTTGGAGACCAAGAGCTGTGTGGCTCTGGAATGGCAAATTAATGAGCAGCCCAGCTTCCTTGACATAAGTAAGTAGACCCCAGGGCCCTGTCCCCGCCCCATCCACTCTCTCAGTCAGACCCCTGTCCCTCCCCAGGATCCAAACCCACCTCCAACGTCCAGCCAGAATGGCAGGGCGAGGAATGAGGAAGCCGCTCACCCGACAAGCTCATGGCTAAGCCAGGGCAGTTAAGGCAAAACCCCCCCACACCCCATTCATGAGCAATAAAAACTCTGGCAGAGGGTGGGGAGAGACCGAGTCATGTAATGCCCCAAAGGCCACGAGTTTATAGCGCTGCCCTGCAGGGATCTTGTCCCTCAAACAACTCCCTCAGAATTCCTGGGGAGTCAGGTGTCCACTTGAGGGCCTCTCTGGAACCAGCACCACCTGGCAGCCTTCGAACACACCAGCTCTGGCCCTGCTACAGGCAGGCCCAAGTTCTGAGCACTGGGGCCTGGGTCCCTCCCCAGGTCACAGGTGGCCAGGTGAGCTGTCTGAACCAAATCCTGTGAACCTGAAATTGCCCACAATCTGATATCTGCCTCCAAAGTCTTCATCAGAAAGCTACAAGCCCAGACATCCCGTCCGAAGGCGCAAAGGACCACTCCTGCCTTGGACATGGGAGACCATTTCCCCCAGCCTCCCAGAGCTTCCACAGCCTCGTACCTTCCCCAAACTGGGCCACCAGAAGCCTGGGATTCTCAGAGCCATGAGGGGTAGCTGACTTGGATGTCCAGGCCCCAAACTAAGAGGGGGAGGGGGGGAGGGGAGGAACGACAGGGGAGGAAAAAAGGCACCAGGCTGACAAATTCATTTTTGCAATCAGCCCATTTCTGTTTGTCTGCTCAGACGCAGCTCCAGGCATCTGCACAAACCAGATGGAGGAGGCTGCTATTTCTAGAAAAAAAAAAGGGGGGTTGGGGGTTGAGATGGGAGGGAGGGAGGGAGGGAGGAGGCAGAGGCAGAGGGCAGAAGACCTGGTCTGTTTGCCCTAAAACCTCAGGCAGAATGATACCCCCTCCCAGCACTACCAGACAGGGTCCCCATTCAAGAGAGGGCTGGGGCCGGGGCTGGGGTGAGGTGGGGTAGGGGAGAAGAAAGGCAGAGAAAGTTTAATTAGCCGAAGTCGGCTATAGGCTACAATAGGCCCCCTCACAGGCTGCATCAGGTTTTCATTCATGAGCAAGCGACAGTGCTCCAAAAATGCCAAGAACCGCCCCCCCTTGCAGTCCCTCCCCCACCCCCCCACCAACAGGAGTGCGTCCTCTAGCAGGCTGGCTGAGCCTGATGCCGTGTTCCAGACATCCCTCCTCAAAGGGATGTGAGTAGGAAGAATTAATTATTAAAGAGCAGCTGGTACTTCGGCACCGACTGTACTCCCCCCCGCCAAGCTCCTATAGCTGGCCCCCCTTCCCCCTTAAGCAGAAACACAAACTACACCCCCCCCCCAATCCTGGGCCCCGTTTATAAACACACAGCTAAGATGCCACCCCTAGGGAAGGGAAAGCAAACCTTTGTCTCCGCAGCTACTTGGAGGGGGTGGGGTATGTGATACTGCTGCCCCCCACTCCCTCCAGATTACGGGATCCAGCCACAGAGGAGGGAATGTTGGGGAGGAAGGAGAGGCTGGCACAGAGCTGACGTCCTCCATCCTTGCCCCCAAGTCACTTGCACCTGGTATCTGTCTCTGGCCCCTGGTGAGCATACAGGACGGAGTGGAGAGACCGGGGCCCACTCCTCTAACTCAGAGAGACCCCTGTCGGCCTTGCCAAGACATGGCCCAGATCCAAGTCCAAGGGGCGACAGAGCAGAGAGGATTCCAGAGAAGGGGCAGGAGGCAAACCAAGATCTCCCCAAGCTCTGTGTTTGGGGGGAGAGGAGAGAGGGGAGACTGGAATGAGGAAGGAGGCAGCCCCCAACATGGCTCACCCACCATCCCTAGCCCAGCATCTCAAAGGCCCTGGTACCTGGAACACAGATTGAGGACCCTCTCGGCCTATATCCTCTGAACCTGAAAAGGCCCAGGGCAAGATCCAGACCCGAGCTCAAGTCCTGCAAGTCAGTCTGGTCAGGAGAGGTCTCGCTGGCCAAGACTCCTGGATCTCCCATCCCCTGCCTCCTTTTGTTCCTATGATCTGGCTCCCTTCTCCCCTCCCAGTTGGACCCTGAACCCAATCACCACCCCCAATAGCCAAAGCTAATTCCAAGCTCCAGAAGAACAGTGGTCACTGCCTCAGTCTCTTGAGCATCCCCCAAAAGCAACTGCAGCTGCTACTCATCACCCCATCTCAGGCGGCCAACAGTGGGGGTATCAGGTGGTCACCTCCTCCCCCAAGTGGGGCACCCCCATCTTCCCTTCTTCTCCCCCACCAACCAGACTCCCAGATGAATTACTTATCACCCAACCAGTCTCATCTTCCCCAGGGCCCCAGAGAAGGGTGAGGTAGGGAAGCAGCCTCCCCCAAGTTAAAAGACACAGGCAACATCACCGCCTCCATGAGATACAGGCCCAGGATGAAAAATGAGGGGCATCCACCCCAGGCCAGAAGCGGGGAGCTCGCACCTTCTAGCTCGCTCGCTCTCTCTCTCTCTCTCTCTCTCTCTCTCACTCTCTCTGGCTTCAGGGTGTCAGACGGGAGAAGAGGGTGGGAACAAACGCAGTAAGGCCTCACGGGGGAGTGGATGAGAATAATGGGAAAGAGGAGAAGTAAGGTGGGCCCGTCGGCCCCCTCTTCTTGCACGAACTCAAGGACACAAAATGAAGAATGCGTTCTTAGGTCTGGGGAGAAGCGCTGTGAGGTGGGCAGCGCTCCTCAGAGCACCCAGAAAGGGGTGTCCAGCGAAGAGGGGTCTGCATAGAATCTGGGTGCAGGACTCCAAATCGCTCTGCAACCCAACATGCGCCACTCGGTAGGGGGCAAATCAGACCGACCCGGCCGTGTTCAGACCATTGGGGACTGCGGGTCGGGAAGGTGGGCCCTTCCCTTACCTGCAAGGGAGGGGCGGGGAGGGGCGGGGAGGGGCGCGGCAGCAACCCCGAGGCCCAGCTCCCGGGCTGGCGATGCTCCCGGGGGACGCCGGCCAGCACCAGGAGCCGGGAGGAAGGAAGGAGGCGGGGCGCGAGCCCGGGCCGCCCCCCCGGGGGCCC
>NW_005871148.1:311864-364955 GCF_000147115.1 Myotis lucifugus | reverse complement strand
TTTTTGCGGGGGCTCCTCCGGCTTCGATTCGCCGCCGCCCACCCACAACAAACATTCGGAGCGTTCACTCCCTCACCTGGACCGGCCGCAGGAGCTAAAATTAGACTTTCCCCCCCCCCCCCCTCGAGCCGCATCATCTACCTACAACCCCCCCCCTCCCTCTAGGGCCCTCCCTGCAGGGGCGGGGCCCAGCGGCGCCACTGGAACAGCTCCTTAAAGGGCTGGTACCCGGCGCAGAGCGGGGCTGGGAAGGGGGCGGAAGGCCAGGGATCGAGCCCCGCGAATGGTGCGGGGAGGAGCGCTGCGGGCGGCCGGGTCTGGCTGCTGGGGCTCAGCCTTGGGGACGCCTGATTTTCCTCCGCGCGCTTCCTCGACTTCCTTTTCGAACCGTGGATGGTGCAATCGTCGCCGGCCTAAGCTTCTTGCTAACACGCCCTACTGCGGTGGGGGAGGGGAACCGGGGGCGGATTACTAGGGACTAAGAAGGTCCTCGGAGGCCCCAGCCAAGATGCCAGGCTGGGGGTGGGTGGGTGGGACGTATCTTGAGCTCTGACCTCACACACTACATCCGTATCAGGGGGAAAAAAGATTGGGAAAATCCAGGGTATGGTTGTAACAGTCCAAGGCCTTCCAAAGGGAGACTTCCGGTCTCTGATGCCATCCTTATCTACAACCTGACTTTGGTGCCATTCTCATCTACAACTCTCCTTAGGACACCATATGAGTATGTGTGGTTAAACCTAGACAGTTTGTCAATAGTCCAGTAATTCCACTAGCAAATTTTATTCTAAGGAAATAAATATGTCTCCAAAAATGAATATGGAAGGAAAGAGATTGTTTATAATGACATGAAAAGTTGGAAACAACCTAAATACCCATCAGTAGTAAGGGACTGGCAGATAAACGAGGGCACGTTCATTCCGTGGAATGCTATCCAGACATTAAAAATGATATGTCTGTAATGACCTGAAAAGATGCTTATGCTATATTGTTTTCTTGAAAATCAGGATTCAAACTAGGAACTATAGAATTGCTCCGTTATTGTAAACAACAAACTAGATCCATATGTCTGAGTATGTGTGTATAGAAAGAAGCCAGGAGAATAAATACCAAAATATTTACCTTTGTTTTCTCATTTATCTTTTCCTGTATGCCTGAAGTTTTGCAACTATCATGTATCATCTAATCAGAAAAAGTAAGTGACATACATAAATATTTCTGGAGCAAATGACAAAGATTGTTTCTACATGGTATCTCATAAATCAGTTCCCTCTCCAGCCCCAGACACATCTACAGCCCCACCCCTTGTACTAAGCCAAATCACCCCTCAGCTCAGATACTACGTCTGCCTCCCCAATTAGTCCACTCCCTGCACCCATCCTAGCCTTCTCCCAAAACCAGCGTGACTGTTTTTAGAACACAAATCTAATCAAAGAGAGGGTTTAAAACCGTTCCGATTTTCTCACTGAAATCTGTATCTGGCCCAGAAAAGTGGATTTTAAACTTTAGGGTTCTTACAAATTAACTGAGGAGTTTGTTCAAAATGCTAATTCCTGAACCCCATCTCCAGAACTAACTTCATATACGCTTTTATTGATTCTGATAACAATTTGTAAATATATATCTATTCATGGCATTATTGGTTCAGTGTCCACCTCTGTATGCTTCTTGTGTGCAGAACCCACACATTTCCACCCAGCAGTGCCTGGAACAAAAAAGGATTTAATGAATATTTATTAAGTGAAATGAATGAGTATTAAAAGGTTAAGCCAAGGTGAGCATTTTTTGACTGGACGAGGGCCTCTGAGCAGAAAGCCTGCCCCCACCAAGTTATCCTATGTCACTCCAAGACAGGGATCCTCCTGACTGTTCTGTATTGATGGTGCCACCCATTGGCTGTTACTTTTATTCAACCTATGTTGTCTCTTGTCGGGTTGGGTTGGGTTGGCATTTTGCTTTCTCGGTCCTTATGTTTTGCCTCCCCAAACAGAGTGTGAGCCACTTGAGAAAAGAGGTAAGATCATATTTCCTGTTGCCTTTCCAGCACCTATTACATCACCTTGCACATAGCAGGTACTCCGTAAAGACTCTGGGATACTGAAGACTGGAATTTCTTCTCTTGAGATCTCAGAACATGAGGACAGAATCCTCCATCTGGTATGACATATGTCAATGACTGTCTTATGGAACACCTGCTAGGCACTTCTGATTCCGTAGATGAGAGAAATAAATAACTTGCCCCAAGTCACGGAGTTCATGCAAGCAAGAACAGGGATTCAAATCTAATCTCTCTGTCTGTCCCCTAAACACAAGGAACAGAGCCTGGGGCAGCTGGGCTCCCAATTCCAACACTCTAGCCCCCTTTTCTGGAGGTCCCTGAGACTATCGCCTTGGTCCCCAGTGGTCAAAGGTCTAGAAGTTAATATAACTCACCATATGGGGCCCTGACTAACCCTCAGGTTTCCCCTTTTCAGCTAAGTATGGGTTAAATAATTCTGCATTCATTCTACATGTTTCTTGAGTACCTGGGTGCTAGGAATATAGAAATGAATCTGCCTTTAAGGAACTTAGAGTTCCTCCCAGAGAATAAAATGTCTTTTGTTATGAGTCCCCAGGGCAGGCCCTTGCTAGGACCATTTACCATGGAAACAGGTGTCCTGGGGCTGTCCTGTTAGCCACTCCCTCAGCGCCCCGATGTAGACCTTCTGACCCTGGGACCCAGTGGTGAATTTGGCTTCTTAGTAGAAGAAAATCAGTCTTGGCGGAGAGCCAGGTATTTAACCTGGCAGGTTGGAAGCACTATTGGACTTTGAGAAGAAGGCATCAGGGCTGGGGAGGGGAATGAGGAGTGTTAAGCAGCACCATTAGGGGCTCGGGAGTTGCTACTTCTGCCTGGAATCATGAGAAGAGTCCTGGCCAGTACTTGGAGCAGGAGAGAGAGCAATGTTCCTCCCTGCTGGGTGGACACTTGCTGTACTGACCGCTAACCCATCTCCTCCACGCCCCCTCTCACTCACCCAGGGTCTATGCCCTCTGAAGTTAGCATTGCTTGGGGAACAGACAGGATACCCAGTTCCAATGTGCCCTCCCTCACCTTAAACTTTCACCCAGAATTTCTCCTGCGGTGGAAATCCTCAGATCCATGGGCAGGATTCCAAAAGCTTTGGGATCCTCTGGCCAGAGTGGTCTAGCTCACATTTCCGTTCTCTGGTGGGACAATACTTGAGGGGCCCTGATGGCCTCCCATGAGTGTCTGGGGGTGGAAACAGTCTAGTTCTGCCTCAATACAGCCTCCGGCAGGAAATGATATAGAGCAAGAAAGAACTGAGCTGATAAACCCAAGCAATTCACCAGATCTCTGTGAAAGGAAATGCGCATTCTTTAAGCTTTTACATTTACCGAGGGCAGCTTGTACCTAAGGCACCTTGTTCCTATTCCATTCAGCAAGAATTTATTGAGCATACTGACATTATGGCATCAGCCGGGGGTTGGGCTTCATGTCAGGGACGCCTCTATTGAGGACATCTCCACGATCTCTGACCTCTGAGGACAGGTCACTGGTCTGGGTCTGCAGGTGTCTGACATCTGCATTGACTCAGGGGCAGGGTTGGAGGGTGGTGGGGACTGTGGCGCTTTGGGGGGGCGGAGGAGGCTCTGGGTTCCAGGTCTTTTTTAGTTTGGGTAAAGCGCAGTTCTGTAAGTGGGAGCCTGATTGTGCCACTTCTTATCTGAGTGTTTTTGTTAAATGATGTTATCTCAGGCACCTCAGTTTGTGCACCTCCCTTATAAGTCTGTGGTGACAAAGTACACACACACACACACACACACACACACACAAAAGCCTAGCACAAAACCAGGCATAGCGGTAAATGGTCATTAGGATTGCTACAGGGAAAAAAATGAAAGAAAATTTATGAGGCCAGCACAATGCTAGGTACTGTGGGGACTACAAATAAACAAACAAACAGGACAAGAGATGAGGAAGCCTGGGTCCTAGGATCAGCTCCATCCCTGTGTGCTGTTGGATAAGTCGTTTCCCCTTCGGACCTTAGTGTCCTGATCTGGGAAACAGAACTCGGACTTCTACTCTCTAAGGTCCCTTTCGGTGCGGACACTCGTGAATTCCCACTTGGATGTGATGGCAGATGTGACCACATCCAGCATGGTACTAGGCTTCCACGTTTAAGCTGGGCCTTCATTCTTTCTGGATGCGTTAAGGTCCAGTCCTGTCAACAGGCTTTTTACAATACGCTCAAGATCCAGAAGAGAATGTATTTCAGGGAAAAACAATTCATGTGCCCCAGGCACAAAGCGAAGGCGTGTCTTTGAGGACTGAGTTATGCGAGTTGAACTCAGGATGCCTGAGTTTGGCCCAGGTCTCCCTGCGTGACATTGTACAAGGCCCTTCCTCTCTCTGGACCTTTTGTTTCGTTACCTGTAGCATGAGGGAGTCGGACTAGATTTCCTTCCTTCCAGCTAGAGGCAGTTCTGATGGTACCATGGGTGAAGTCGAAAAGGAAGGATGGCAGAACTGTTCCTCCTCCCCTCCTTCACTCCCCCTTCCCCTCTGGGCGTAGGGCAGAAGGAAGCTGGTTCAAATCACGCTTGACTGAGATTTTTGGAGGAAGAGCAACTGACGGGTTCCTAGGCAAGCCTTCACCCCTCTGGGCTTCATTTTCCTCATCTGTAAAATGGTATGATTGGATGGATGACTTCTGAGGATTTTTCTAGCTCAGATAGCTAACAATTCTAGAGTTGTGGCGAAAAACAAAAAAAGGAGGGCCTGGTCGGAGACAGAGCCTGTCATTCCTCACTTGAGAGCCTCACTTGTCCCTTGACACTTTCCGTCCCTTCCCGGCCTCCTAGCTCCCGCCTTCCTGGAGGAGATTGGAGAAGGCCACTGTCTCTACACTCAGCAATGACCAAGCCTGGGGAAACCAGCTTCTAGAACCAGCTGTGAATGAAGACTATTCTGGATGCAGCTACCATCGTTGTTCACGGTGCCTTAAAAAAAAAGGAGAGAGAGAGCAGGGGAGAGCAGCCATGAGCTCTCACAGCAGCCACAGCCACCTGCCAAAGGACAGCAGGTGACCAGAGGCCTGGGACAGAGGTGGGACCCTAGGACAAGGCTTCTCATCCTTGGACATGGAGTGGCCCACATGGAGCCTTCTTACCCTCTAACAGCAAAAGGAGCAGGAGGTCCAGGGGGATGACTGAAAGGGAACCTGTTCTCTTCCCCACCTTCCTACTGGGACCTGGAGC
This sequence comes from Myotis lucifugus, assembly GCF_000147115.1. NCBI lineage: Eukaryota > Metazoa > Chordata > Mammalia > Chiroptera > Vespertilionidae > Myotis > Myotis lucifugus. Next base: position 359,693 of record NW_005871148.1, on the reverse strand, counting down.
CAAGGATTCCCTGGACGGATGTGGTTCCTGGCTGCCTGCTGAGAAGCCAAGGCCATACGAGCACAACAGTGCAAGGGCAGCTGTGGCCAGTCACATCTCACATGTCTACAGGCTCCTCCAGAGCGTCGTCTCTGAGCAGGACATGCATGTCAGGGAGGGGACAGAGGGTATAAATGTGCCTGCCCTCCGGGAGCTTATGATCCTTTGGAAACAACAGCGTCCCAAGAAGCAGGGTTGAGCAGTGGGGAAGGAAGGAGCCTGGGAGACAGAGGCCAGCTCTGCCTATAGAAGCTCAGAAAAATCGTTGCCTTCTCTGAGACTCAGTGTTCCCTCTGTGATTGGAGGGTTGGACTGTGTGATTCTGGAAGGTCCTCTTGCCCCTAAGGCCATGAGATAATAGAGGACAAGACGCAGTGTACTTACACAATATATGGAGGGGCGTGGACTACAGCCACACAAAAACTGGCCCGATTGCCTTTCTTCCCTGGGAGCAGCACCCAGATGAGGTCTCTCTAGGTTTGCGAGGTCTCCCCAAATAGACAGAGAGAGTCATGTCCTTTTTCTCCTGGGAACTCTTTGAGGACCCAGGACATCCCGACAGGAAGTCCTTGATCCACGTGTCTAGAAGGCACATTCCATCATCCTCAAGCAGTAGGGTCTCTGGCACATCCATGAGGACACGTCCTGCCCAGTGAACAGACAGAGCAGCAGACAACAGACTTTCATTTCATCCTCCCAACCCCACAAGGTACGCATTCTTATTCTTATTCTTATTCTTACCCCCAGTTGTAAGATGAAGGACCTGAGGTGCAGGAGAATTAAGGAACTGGCCAAAAGCCACAGATCCAGTAAGTGAAGAAGCAGAGATCTGACCCAGGTTATGGGAGCCCAGAGCCTGTTTAGTTTAACCACTGGATTTCAACCCAATAAGAGAATGAAGACCTTGACCTGGATTGAGGCTCTGATACTTAGCTGTGAACTTGGAAATGTACTTAATCTCTTAGAATCTATTTCAGCGGTTCTCAACCTGTGGGTCACAACCCCTTTGGGGGTCGAACGACCCTTTCACAGGGGTCGCCTAAGACCATCGGAAAACACATATATAATTACATATTGTTTTTGTGATTAATCACTATGCTTTAATTATGTTCAATTTGTAACAATGAAATTGGGGGTCACCACAGCATGAGGAACTGTATTAAAGGGTCGCGGCATTAGGAAGGTTGAGAACCACTGATCTATTTCCTCACCTATAAAAATGGACAATGAGCTCCTCGGTGGGTTGCTGGGGCATGACATGGAGTACCTGTGTGAAGGGCTAGCACAGCACAGCAAAGGGTAAGCCCCACCCTCACCCCAGCCTTGGTTTTACCACTCCTTGGTTCTGAACCAGCTGAAACGGTATTGACCACTTTCATTCCAAGCAAGATACTCACCTTCCACGCTAGAAATGGTCACAACCCCCACCCCCTCTCACCTGAAGTTTCCAGCTCCTGAGCTCCCAGCTCCCTCTCCCAGGCTCTGGGAGTAGGTACGCCCAGATGGCCATCCCCAAGTCCGTTTCCCTGCCCCAGGGATGCGGCAAGAGCAAGGACTCCAGATTGGGGTTGCCAGAATTAGCAAATGAAAACACAGGATGCCCAGTTAAATTTGAGTTTCAGATAAATACTAATTGTGTAGAGTTCTTATATTAAGAATTCATGACTTTTTTTTTTAGGCCAAATTTTTATTTATTTATTCATTTTACTGATTTTAGAAAGAAAGAGGGAGGGAGGGAGGGAAGGAAGGAGGGGAGAGAGAGAGAGAGAGAGAGAGAGAGAGAGAGAGAGAGAGACTGATTTATTGTTCCACTTATTTCTGCATTCATTGGTTGATTCTTGTATGTGCCCTGACTGGGGATCGAACCTGCAACCTTGGCGTATTGAGACGATGCTCTAACCGACTGAGCTGCCCTATGACTTTTTTTTTTTTGAAGTGAACATATCAAGATTTTATTGTCATATAATAAAACAAAATATGAAGCTGAGAACTGGATCACTTGACCCTTTCTCTTCTTATCTCCTCCCAGTTCACAATGCTTGCATCCCTTAATCGGCAGCATTCTCTTAGATCTGCAGTTGGGCTCAACGCATTCAAGCCTCGGCACAATCTCCTTTGTAGTTTTAGCCTTTTTTTTTCAGAAAATCGGCTTAGTCTGCCCACCATAGCCGCTCTGCCTCCTGTCATAACGCCGCTTTCCCTGCGCGTCCAGGGAAGCCTTGCCCTTCTTGCACTGTGTTGCTTGGTGGGGTTGATGCTCGCCACACTTCTTACAGAAAGTTCGGCGGGTTTTAGGAACGTTCACCATGTTTGAGAGCGCTATCGGCGGGGAAAGCAACAATTCATGACTTTTTAAACTTTATTACTTATTTTATACTTATATTAAAAGTTATTCCTGCCCTGGCCGGTTTGGCTCAGTGGATAGAGCATCGGCCTGCAGACTGAAGGGTCCCGGGTTCGATTCCGGTCACCACTAGGGGGCGTGCAGGAGGCGGACGATCCATGATTCTCTCATCGATGAAGTTTCTCTCTCCCTCCCTCCCTCTTCTTCTCTGAAATCAATAAAAAAATATATTAAAAAGAAAAAAATTATTCTTTATCTGAATTTCAAATTTAAGTGGGTGCCTGCCATCCCAACTACTCCCAAACTTTGAGATTAGGTTGGGAGACTGACCTTAATGGTAGGCAGCCCAGCAAATGACTTTTGTTAAGAGTTTTTAGATAACTTTGGATATAATTTAGATAACATAAAATTTACCAATTTTGAATGAACAAGTCAACATTTTTTAAAAATATATTTTATTGAATTACAGAGAGGAAGGGAGAGGGATAGAGAGTTAGAAACACCGATGAGAGAGAAACATTGATCAGCTGCCTCCTGCACACCCCCCCACTGGGGATGTGCGCGCAACCAAGGTACATGCCCTTGACTGGGATTGAACCCGGGACCCTTCAGTCCGAAGGCCGACGCTCTATCCACTGAGCCAAACCAGTTAGGGCCAAGTCAACATTTTTTATTAAATTTACCAAGTTGTACAACCATCACATAATCCAGTTTTAAAACATTTCATCACCCCGGTATGATACCCATTTACAGTTAATTCTCATTACCACCTCCACAAATGGCTTTTTAAAACATTTAATAAATTAATTACTTTTTCTGCTATCAAAAATTACAAACTTTTAATGTAGAAATTCTGGGAGGAATCTGAGAAGTACAAAGAAGAGAATAAAATTACTTCTAAATCCATAATCCAATGAGAACAATTATTAATAATTGGGTGAATACTTTTCTAATCTTTTTTCCATGCTCATGTTTTTTCAAGAAAAACTGTATCATACTGGACAAAACATCTTACAATGTAATTTTTCATGAAAATATTCCCATGGTATTGAATCTTGTTCCACATCAATTTCTTTGGTTGCCTTGTCTTCCATTGTGCTGTTCTACAGTTTCTCTACTCAGTCCCTTTCGGTGGACATTTGGACTGTTTCCAATTTTTTACCATTTTAAATAATGCTGTGATGCACATTCTAGTAGCTAAATTGCTGGATATACCAATTATTATTTTCTTAGGACAAATCCTTAGAAGTGGAGCTGTTTTATCTAAGAGTTCACACATTTTTAAGGCTTTTGAAGATATTTTTACTTGATTTTATTTTTTTTTTCATTAGTTTTTTTAAAAAGATTTTTTATTGATTTTTAAAGAGAGGAAGGGAGGAGAGAGAGAGAGAGAGAGAGAGAGAGAGAGAGAGAGAAATCCATGTGAGAGCAAAGAATCAATTGGCTGAACTAGCACCTTTTGATGCACAGGACTATGCCCAACCAACTTAGCCACACCCACCAGGGCTATTTTTATTGATTTGAGAGAGAGAGAAACATCGATTTGTTGTTCCACTTATTTATGCATTCATTGGTTGATTCTTGTATGCGCCCTGACCAGGGATCGAACCTGAAATCCTGGACCATGGAGAGGACACCCGACAACTGAGCTACCCAGCCAGGGCTGGTGATACTTTTCTGACCTAGTAAGGGACTCAAATGTCCAAGTCAGAATCCTCAACTAAGGTTCAGTCCAAGAGAAGAAGGCTGATTGAAGGGGAGTAGTGAGGTACAGGTTGTGGGGAGCAGGCGAAGGAGTGCAGAGGAGAGAAGCTACCAGGTTCTGAAGATCATCAGGTCCTGGGGAGACACTGTGTGGGCCTTCCCTGAAAACACATAGGATTATTCTTGCCCTCTCCAAATCCCCTCCTCACCCCCAGCCACAGGTGCTCCAGGAGCAGCCTCAGCAGCTCCTTCCCCGCAGCCCTCATGTTAGTCTTGATGCTCCTCCAAGCAAGCAGGACGCCAGCTCCGGATCCAGCCAGCTGCACCCAGCCCTGAGCCCCGCCCACACCACAGCCCTGAGTAGGTCAGCCTGGCTTCCAAAGGCAGAGCATGGTTCCCCACCAAGGGCTCAGCCTCCCCGCCCCCACACCCCCAGCCCCCCCAGCTTTGGAGGAAGACCAGCTCAGGGATGCTTAGGGCGGTGGGGGTTGGATTGGGGGTGTAGATCTTGAGATGACTCACATGCCACCGGAGGGGAGAAAGGGGCTGGGCGGTGAATGGATTGCAAACCAGAGGGAGGGGTCGAGGGGATGAGCTTTGGTGCCTTGATTCGCTCGCGTCATTTTCTTCAACATCTGCAGTGCGTGGGGTTGAGCGATCCCACTGGGGGGTTGGAGGGGAGGGCTGGGCGGCTCGCTGACGTTTGCTTCCCGCCTGCTGGTTCGCGGGGCAGTTCATGAATGACTCACTTCATTGTCAGGCTGATTCACTGCTCGCCTGGGGACTTGGGAAGGAGGGAGGCGGATGGCCCCCTCCGTACATCTCACGCGCGCGCACGTGCGTTCGCGGGCGGGGCTCCAGCGGGTCCATTGACCTGCGGGGTCAGGACACGTTAGATGGGTTTCCCTGTTAAGAGGAGCGGAATGCACACCACTGGCCTGTGGAGAACAAGTTTGAGGTTTGTGTCTAGAGAGTCTACCTGTGACGATTTCCATTCAAATTAATTAAAATTAAACACAATTAAAACTTTGTTCTTCAGTTGCTCTAGCCACGTTTCCAGTGATCAATAGTTCCATGTGGGCCCTAGCCGGTTTGGCTCAGTGGATAGAGCATCCGCCTGCAGACTCAAGGGTCCCAGGTTCGATTCCGGTCAAGGGCATGTACCTTGGTTGTGGGCACATCCCCAGTAGGGAGTGTGCAGGAGGCAGCTGATCAATGTTTCTCTCTCATCGATGTTTCTAACTCTCTATCCCTCTCCCTTCCTCTCTGTAAAAAATCAATAAAATATATTTAAAAAAAATAGTTCCATGTGGCTCGTGGCTGCTCTATTGAACAGAGCAAACAGAAAATATTTCCATAAACACAGAGTTCTACCCCACCGCACTGGTCTATGCAGCCTTCATACACACAAAGCCACCAGCCCTTCCCCACCTCCATACACTCAGATCCCCACCCTCATAGGCAGCACACAACACACATCTTATTCCACACACATTTTACACACTCACTCAACATGCATCACCCACCAACACAACCGTGCAAGACTCTTGTACTCATGCCAGTGTATGCCACTTCCCATACCAAGGTGAATGTCAATAGAAACACATAAAGACATCCATCAGCACACTGACCGGCACACAACTGTACATATGATAAAAATACAAATGAGGACAAAATGCATTGGCAAGTATGCTGAAATAGATACAAACTCAAGGCATGTGGTTCCCATAACAAATCTCAGCACAAGTTTGCAAACTCAAGTAGGGGGATGGAACCCACATTGTTGAGCCCTTGCCAACGTGCCATGGAGTTGGCCATTTCAGTGCCTTAATTTATTTAATCGCATAGCAATCCTGTGAGGAAGAGGTATCCTGTGAGGAAGAGGTATTATTCCATTTTCATACATGAGACAACTAAGGTTCAGAGGGATAAAGTAACTTATTCAAAGTTACACAGCCAGTTAGCAACAGGGTCAAATATGAACCAAGATTTGTCTAGCTCCAAAGCCAATGAAAATGGCCACACACACACACCAGGCCTGCTCTCCTTTGTGCCTAAGAAGGTGAAGCTCCTCATCCAGCAACCGCAGGCATTTGTGTAAGTGAGTGTGGAGTTGCCCAGGCTCATTCGCACTCTCTCCTGACAAAGGGCACTAAGTCATTCAACAGATGCTTGTTGAGTGTCTTGCATGTGCCAGGTCCTGTGCCAAGTGTGGTTCACAAAATGAAAAGCCATCATGGTTGCCCTTAGGGATTCGAGGTCCAGCAAGGAGGTGTGAAGAAATCTGAAGAAAACACAGGGCATACAAGAAACCAAGCCAACCTGGAGCCAGGCCCCAAGTGCAGGGAACCGAGGAGAAGGAAACCTGGGTCTGCCCGGGGCAGTTAGGGAAGGCTTCTTAGCAGAGGCAGCCTGGGGCCTAGGGCGTGAAAACTAAGTGGGGTGAAGAGGGGTTGATAGTGGCTGGGAGGTTGGTTGAAGGCAAGATTGGGCAGTGAAGCAGATGCCAGGGCATTGTAGACCCTGGGGATCTTATATGCCACCTCTGGTGACAGGGAGGGATTGAAGGATTTTTATTTTTTGTTAATCTTCACTTGAGGATATTTTTCCATTGATTTTTAGAGAGAGTGGAAGGGAGGGGGAGAGACACACAGAGAGAAACAGCAATGTGAGAGACACAGCGAGTAGTTGCCTCCCACACATGCTCCCCCTGGGGCAGGAATCGAGCCTGCAACCGAGGTACGTGCCCTTGACCGGAATCGAATCTGAGACCCTTCGGTCTGTGGGCCAACACTCTATCCACTGAGCCAAACCGGCTAGAGCTGAAGAATTTTTTTAAAAAAATTTTTGTATGTTTTTGTTAACTGATTTGAGAGAGAGAGAGAGAGAGAGAGAGAGGAAGAGAGAGAGAGAGACAGAGACAGAGAGAGAGAGAGAGAGAGAGAGAGAGAGAGAGAGAAACATCATTTGTTGTTCCTCTTATTTATGCATTCATTGGTTGCCTCTTGTATGTGCCCTGACTGAGGACTGAACCTGAAACCTTGGTATTAGGACAAAGCTCTAACCAACTGAGCTATCTGAACAATTTTGAAACCACAGGCAACCTCCATATTGTGTCCTGTCAGGCCCTCCCCCAAATGTCCTAGGTCCACATTTTCCATTTGCTCCAGCCACTGCCCCCATCCTCCTCTAGGTTCTAACAGGAAGTGGGGGCAACAATGCTAAATGTATTTAACTGAGAAAGGTGATGGAGGAAAAAGCATAGGATTTCCAACCAGAAGATATACCACTGAGTGGCTGTGTGATCCTGAGAGAATCCCTCCCCACTCTGGGCCTCAGTTTCCTAATCTTTAAAGCAATACCTGCCCCTCACTCTGTACAGGTGTCTGTGACCACACACTGAGCTATTGGTTAAAACTGGAAGCTGCAGAGTATGCTGTGGATAGGAGTTTCCATTCTTCCTCTTGGCCTCTGGGGCTCTGTGATCTCCTGTCGACCTGTCAGAGTCGCAGGGAGCCCTGGAACTGGGTCTCAGGGACTGTCCACAGTGGTGCACGGTGAGTTGTACCTGGGATTCCTGTGAGGAGAGGAGGCCTGTACATGGGAGGGTTGGGATTTTGTCCCCAGTTCAGAAGCACAGAGGCCTTGAGAAGATTGCTATCTTGGATGAAAGTTAGGAGTCCAGGCTCCCTTTCCCAATGCCATCCTGGCCTCCATTCTGACACATGACAAGAAAACTGGTCCACTGAAGCTATGATAGAAGCCATAGGCTGTCGGAGGGAGGCCAGGCCAGACAACCCTAGGCAAGACTCAGGACTGGCTCAGATCAGATGGTTAAGAACTCAAGTCAGAGACCTTCCTCCTGCCTTTTGAATCCTCAAAACTGTGCAGCCCTAGCTGTCATTCTGACCAGCCCTGCGATGACAAACATAAGAGAAACTGAGGTCGGAGTAAGGGTCGCTAACCACAGCAGGCTTTAGTGACAGAAGCTGGCCTTCCCAGCTCCCTAGGCCCCTGTCCATCTCTCCGCCCAAATCTCCTGGTCTCCCTGACTTGTGTGTGAACTTGAGGGCACAAGCAGTCATTCTTTTCTCTATCCCCAGGACCAAGCATGGTGCTCAGTACATAGTAGCCATTGTGTCATTCAATAACTCTATTGTGTATTGTGCTCAGTGCTGGGGATACAAACTTGAACAAGCCTGACAAGGTCCCTGCCTTCAGGGACCTCATATTCTAGTGAGAAATACACATAATAGAGATGTAAACCATGATAATTATAAATTATGAAAAGTGCTGAGAAGAAAATAGTGATGGGGGGGGGAGGGGTGCTACAGGAGAGAATAGATGCCAGGGAAGATCTGAGACCTTAGCTGAAACACCCAAGGATGAAAAGAGCCAGACCGAGAACATCTTTACTTAATAAATGTGTTGCCAAGATAGATAGATGGATGGAAAGATGAACAGACAAACCAACGGGGTGGCTTCTGGTGCGAATGAGTCATGCTCAAGTACCCACTCCCTAGTGTGCTTAACACAATAGAGGAGGGTGGGCAGGACTGGGCGTAATGCGCCTAAATTGCCAACCTTGCTCTCAGAACGCTTATTGAACCAGCCGACCCAGCCCGAGTGGCCGCTGGAGGGCGACCGAGAGCCCATGCGTTTCCCTTTAAGGCCGGGGCGGAAGACTGGCGGATGTAGGGCCTTTGTGTCGGCGGGATAAAATAGGCCCGCCCCTTTAAGAGGGCGGAGACGCAGGAGTGGCGGCGGCTTCGAATGCGACCTAGGGCTCGGGCCCTCACCTTCCCGGCGACCCAGTCTTGGCACCGGCCCGGGTCGCAGAGACCTCTCCGATCTCGCCCCGGAGATACTGTCACCCGGACTCCGACCCTCCAGCCCCGGGCCACGCCCGAGGCCCCGGCGACCACTGAATTGGGGCCTGTCCGGCTAACCCTTTGGCGGAAGCGCACCCGCCGTCGCCATGGTAATGCCGTGCCTCGGGGCTCTGGGTCCGGGGCCCAACAGCTGCCCTTCAGGCTCCAGCCCCTCCACTGGGCGAGCTGCAGGGCCGGTTTAGGGTTTGGGTGAGAACTAGGTGAGGTCGGGAAGCCTGGGTTGGGCATGGACGCGCCCGGAGACCCTGGGAAGGCGCTCTCTGCACCCGCCGCCCTCTGGGCCTCAGTTTCCCTCCCGTGGCCTTCCAGCTCTTCTTCTTCTTCCTGCTCATCCTTCCCGATGCGCTCAAATGTCGCGCCTCATGAGCCTGACCCTCTTCCCCCAACCCGTCCCCTCTGATCCTTGGACCCTTGGGGGCAGGCACAGCCCTTGGCTCTGAGTTTGACACACATCGCAGAGCCAGCCGCTGCAGCCCTGCTGCCTAGAAAGCAGGAACTGTGGCCTGGGGCATCCCACCTTCCTGGGACCCTGGCCTTTGGACATGGGATCAGATAGAAGGAAACACTGGCTTGGCTTTCAGACAAAAAGGTCCCTCTGCTAGGCATGTTTGGATTTACGGTTGTGTCTTATGTGTGACAAAGGTTGCTCAGGCCAGACCTTTGGGATGTTGCAAAATCCTCAGGCCCATGTGTGCAGTGCTGAGTCTAAAGCACGACCCATGCTTCCTTTGGCAGCCTTTCCTTTGCCTCTTCCCCTTCCAAGATTAATGCAGATGGACCCGAGTGGGTTGTTTTATGGAGAGAGGATTTGAAATCATCTAAGTCTCCAAGTAAATCCCATCTCTTCTCATCCCTTATTCCTCCCCCAACACTAGCAAAACAAACAAACCAAAAACAGTACACCTGATGGTCTTGTTAGAATTGGGAAGAAGCAGAGTGAGGACAGAATGTACTTGCAAATGGCATTTCTCCTCCAACCTCAATTGCTTTGTTTTCCTTTCAGGCATGCGGTTTGCAGAAGCTGTTTGCTGTGGAAGAGGAGTTTGAAGACGAGGTAAGGAAATGTTGGTGAACAGAGGAGGTCTTAAGATGTAAATACCCAGGGACATATGTAATACTTTCAACAATAAAGATAAATTAATAAAAAGATGTAAACACCAGGCTCAGAACATTTTGAAACAACCTGCCCCCATCTCCTTTTACTTGATACATACATTGATTTTTGTCTGTGAAAGACTGGGGAATAATGCGAAATGTAAACAACTTATTTAACTGTCTTAGAAAGAAAAAGCCAGAGAGGTGAGCTCTCTGATGGTCATACCTGTAAATTATAAGGGCCCCTGCCTGGAAGCTGTGTCTGTAGATGATTTGACTCCCCTTCTTTGTTTTTTCTTTTTCAATCCTCTCCAAAGGACATGCTTTTCTGTTGATTTTAGAGAAAGAGGAAGGGAGAGGAAGAGAGAGAGAGAAACATTGATGTGAGGGAGGAACATCAATCAGTTGCCTCCCATTTACTCCTGGACTGACAATTAAACCCGAAACCTGGGTATGTGCCCTGACTGGGAATCAAACCCGCAAACCTTCGGTGCACAAAACAACGCTCCAACCAACTGAGTCATATGGCCAGGGCTGGTTCATCTTCTTGACGACATGCTTGAAGTGGGAAGAAAGTTGATGGAAGAGCCAGACACAGCACAGCTATTGGACGGCAGGAGGCCTGGTGTCACCAACCGGCCTTCATTCTCTGGCCTTCCATTTTCTCTTCTGCAGCATGCGAGGCAGTCTGCCTCACATGTTCTTTCCATCCCTCTCTCCTCAGAAGATAGGGATTAGACTAGATCTGAAGCCGGCACATTAGAATCACCCCTGTGGGGGCCCTGTTACACACCAATTAAATCAGAATTTTCTGGGATGGACCCAGGCAGGGGTATTTCTAACCTCCGGTTGCAGCCAGAGACTACTGAACTAGTGACCTCCATAGCTCTCTTCCCACTCAGAGCCAAAGGATATAGTTTCATTTGGGAGGCCTAAAATTTCTATCTCAAATCCTTTTCACAGAGAAGTAGGACTTAAGTGAGTAAAGCCCAGAAAGGTAAATTAACCTGCTTAAGAATAAAGCACCAACAGCCAGGATGAGGTCTTGGCCCCTGACTCGAGTCTTAACATACATGGAAATGACTAAACTACGTTTATAGAATAAAATTATTCTATTTTATTAATGACAAGCCATTCAAACCTACTTTTTGTGTCCCAGCGCTTTGCTTTAAAAATCACATTTAGAATTTGTCCAGATGTCAAGTTTGTGCTGAGTACGATAGTGAATGCTGCATCAGGGACCTTTCTGGCAGCCCAACACCATACTCGCATTCCTCGGAGGCTTTTGGACCATGAGGTTCGAAGGGGGAAAATAATCTTTGTCAGACCTCTTCAAAATCAGTCCAGCCTGGCTAGTGTGGCTTAGTGGATTGAGCCTTCTCATGCACCAAGAGGTCACCGGTTCAATTCCTGCTCAGGGCACATGTCTGGGTTTTGGGCTAGATCCCCAGTTGGGGGTGTATAGGAGGCAACCAATCGATGTTTCTATCTCTCTTAAAAACACACACACAATTTTATTTTTTTTTTATTTTTTTTTTTTTAAATATATTTTATTGATTTTTTACAGAGAGGAAGAGAGAGGGATAGAGAGTCCAGCCTGGCTAGTGTGGCTTAGTGGATTGAGCCTTCTCATGCACCAAGAGGTCACCGGTTCAATTCCTGCTCAGGGCACATGTCTGGGTTTTGGGCTAGATCCCCAGTTGGGGGTGTATAGGAGGCAACCAATCGATGAGCCAAACCGGTTTCGGCACACACACACAATTTTAAAAAAGATCATTCATTGAGGCCCTATGACATAGTGACAAGGGCACATATAGGTTCTAGTTGTGGTTCTGTGAAGTTACTTAACCTCTCTAAGTCTTAGTTTCTGCTTCCAAAAACCAGGACTAATAACAGTACCTATTCATAGGGCCAATGTGAGAATTCATTGAAAAACTTCTGGTAAAATATTTACATGGTACCTGACACCTAGTGAGGTTTCAAATGTTAGATATTTTTATTATCACTTGGGGACTTGACTGTTATTTTTACAAATAATTCAAAATTTCCAGCTTTGTCAAGAAGATGCGTCCTTGTCTTTGTCTTTTAGCTTTAGAGATGTGTGATTACAGAAAAGGTGACTGTTAAATTGACCCTTTTGAGTCTTACCGGGTGATGGTAGGGCTCCTAAGCCGGTAGTGAAATTAAGAGTGAAGAACTCTGACAACTCAAGTTTCTGATCCATGACCAGATCCTTTTCCCCTTCCCAAGGCAGATAACATCACATCTGAAAGTGAGGTCTTCCTGGGAAAAGAGATCCATCAACCTCCAAGGTCATCAGTATTTTACTGCTACAATAATTCTAATGTTATTAATATTATTGTTAAACCCTAAGGTAGTGGTGTTGGAGTATGCTAATACACAAAGCAGGAAAAAACCTATCTCTAGCCCAGACAATCCAGTGTGGCAGCAGGGGGTGGGGGCGGCAATCAGCAGTTCTGACTCAAAAACACCCTCGGAACAGGTCTGTTGCTCTTGAAGATGTCAATCTCACCTTGCTTCCCAACTGGACCTTGCTTCCCAACTGGAACCCATACTTAATTTAACTTGCCTGTAAAGCTATATTTACCTGCTGCCTATTAGGCCGTGTGTGTGTGTGTGTGTGTGTGTGTGTGTGTGTGTGCGCGCGCGCGCGCGCGCGGTGGGGTAAGGACAAGCAGCATGACCAGCTGGACAGATCCCTATTTCACAGGCTGGATAGCAGAAAGCTAGACTCCTTGTGACCTTGGGGGATTTGTTTGACTCGTTGGTGCCCTAGTATATTTACTTCTGCTGCTCCCCCAACTGCCACCACTGCCCACCCCCCACTTCCCAACGCCCACTCAAGATTGACTAAAGCTACTTGAAGACTTAGCCTGTGAATGTTTCTGGTAGAAGCCTGGAGGTAGTGGGCTCAAGGGCAAGATCAAGCGTGGTGAGAGACTCCACCATTGCCTTTCATGCTTTGGGTTCTTGCTTTTGTGTAGCTGCACATATATACACACCACGTGCCTTAGCAGTAAAAGCAGAGCGTTTCTTGATTTCTCACTGTCTCTGCTTCTTTGTAGGATTTCCTGTCTGCTGTGGAAGACGCAGAGAACCAATTTGCTGGCTCAGGGCCTGTGAATGCTGGGTGCCTCCGACCTGCCTCTTCCAGGCCACAGGACACTGTGCAGGCACGGTGTTCTGGGCAGCTGCCCTCATGCCCCACTGCTTCCTCAGAGCCTCTGGACCTACCAGCCCTGGGACTCCGCCTTCCTACCTCCGGCAGGGGTGCCGCTTCCACAGGAACAGCCCTCCTAAGGCCTGTCTCCACTTCCAGCAACTGGACTGGCAGTCAGAGAAGAGTGACACTGACAGAAGTGCTCAAAGAACCAGCAAGACCACAGTCCTCAGCCTCCCACCCCCTTACCTTTGAGAGCAAGCAGCCGGTGATTGGTGGCTTTGAGGGACCTGAGCAAGATGAATTTGATAAGGTCCTGGCAAGCATGGAACTGGAAGGGCCTGGCATGGAGCTGGAACTTGGAGTTAACAGTGAGGCAACAGGAATCCTGCCCACTGGGCAGCAGGAAGACTCAATATTGACTAAAAAGGCTCGGGTAGCTGCTCTGAGTAGATCTTGCCAAAAGGGCCCCATGCCTGCCACCCACATAACTGGTATCACATCAGCCCAGGGTCAGCCTCCAGATCCTGCCGTCTACTGTAGGACTCCACAGCCCCACTTGAGGACGGGTGCCATGGGCAACCTGCCTACCCCAACTGCCTCGACACTTCCTGCTCAGCAAACCCACTGGGAAGTCTGCCCCAAAGCTTCCCCAGTTCGAGGACCCCAGCCTCTCCAAGCTACTGGGAGGCCTGTTCAGAGCAGCCCTCAAAATCGTGTCCCCAGTCAGCCATTCCAATCTCCAAATGCCCACTTAAGTGGCAAACCTAATTTTCTACGAACTCCCAACTCAAGCTGTTCTACTCTCTCAAGGACTGGCTCTGGATTTTTCCCTCGGGGGCCCTTACAACCCCGAGCTCCACTGTCTTCAATTGAGTCTCCTGTCAGCACCCCCAAGGGTCCCCAAGCAGCTCTGCAGACACCCATAGTCACCAACCACCTGGTACAGCTGGTCACTGCAGCCAACCGGACACCCCAGCAGCCCACGCGCACTACCACCCGAGCCAAAACACGCCGCTTCCCTGGCCCAGCAGGGATCCTGCCTCACCAAGTGAGTGACAGCTTCTCTCTGGCAGAAGCCAGAGCCATCCAGGATGTTGGGGGGAAGGAGAGCAAAGGAGAGAAGCAGAGTTGCAGCACTGTCCAGTCTCAGAATATCTTCACTCCTGGGGGAGGGAAGGAAGGAAGGAAGGGGGGGGAGCTTCAAATCTGTGGCAGAATCAAAAGAAGTGGGAAGGAAGAATTGAATGCTTGAAAAACCACACATGATAAGGGTGCTTAAGGCTCTGAGAACTTCACAATTTTCTTTTTAAAAATATTTTTATTAATTTCCGAGAGGAAGGGAGAGGGAGAGATAGAAATATCAATGGTGAGAGAGAATCATTGATTGCCTCCTGCATGCTCCACACTACACTAGGGATCGAGCCCACAACCCCGCATATGCCCTGACCTGGAATTGAACTGTGACCTCCTGGTTCATAGGTCGGCCACTGAGCCACGGCAGCTGGGTGAGAACTTCACAGTTTTCATGTTTGTTGAGTAACTGCTGTTTGCTAGCACTGAGAAAGGAATATTCCCTCACTTACATTTGCTAAGTTGGGCAATTTGCTTGGAACTCAGAATGCAGATTAAAATAGAAATGGTTCCTGTCCTGCAGAGCTTCTTCTAGGAGAAGAAAAAAATGCAAACAAACAATTATACATAAAATGCACAGTGTGAGTAGAGGTCATTCTCTGGGTACTAAGAGAGACTGGGTTCCTTGGGCCTTCTGAGTGGGCTTTGGATGGACAAGCAGGTTAACGGGTGTGTGTCAGAAGGCTGGGCTCGGGGACATTTCAGTGGGAAGACAGGAGGCATGAGAGCAGGATGCTCTCAGGGAGCCATGGAACAGTCACTGTGCCTGGCGTGTGGGATCCACGTGCGGAAGCTGGGGCTGTGCTGAGAGTTTGGATCAGCAGTGGTGGGGGGACAGGACCCCTCAAACTAGTCTTGAATCAGATCCTAGACCATTGGACTCCGAGGATCTGGTCTGGTCATGGTAGGCGCACCCCTTTCCTGTCATTTTAAAGGTGTTGGAAACAGTTCCTACCTGTTAGTTTCTCTTTCCTAGCACTTTAAGAGAAATCCAAGGAGGCCATATGCATTCCTCCTGGGCGGGAAATCTGCAGGGAAGGATTAGGTCCCTGAGAAGGGAGTTGGGGAAAGCTGTCCTTTTGCATATCACTGGCCTCTCTATTCAGGTCCTCGCCCCCTCCAGGAAGCTCTGGGTTTTGCTCCTGGGCCAGCTCCATCTTCCTCACATTCCCAAAACTATCCCCAAAGCGTCTTTTCTGAGCTGCCAGTGAGGCTCCTGAGACTTTGTTAGGAGAGACGTAATATGTGTTAATTGTCCCTGATAGTTTCCTGAACTCATTATGTAACCCAGACAGGAAGCTCCGCTTGTAAAGAACAGCTGCTGAGCTTGCTCTCACCTCCTCTCTCCCCGTGCAGTTCAGTGGGAAAAATCTGGAGGAGATCATGGTTTCCACGCCCCAGACTCCGACTCATGGTGCTCTGGCTAAATTCCGGACAGAGGTAACTAATTCTGTGCAAATGTTAACTTCTGGGGCATCATTTAAGGGTGAGGGACATCCCTGCATCTTTCAGGAGTTGAGAATCAGAGTTGATGCTGCGAGGCCTTCCCCTGGGGTCACACACGGAAGGGGAGTTGGGAAAGGCAGTTTGGGGAGGTGGCAATTTTACTGGCATAGTGAAGCCTGTCCTGATGCCAACCGGGTGAGAACCGATGCCATGAGCCAGCTTTCCCCATCTACGAAGAAAGGCCAGCTCACGCCATCTTTTCTCGGGAGAAGCATGAGTAAATATTAGGAAATTGTATCTCAGGAACACTTCTCAGGTTTCTGAGAATTAAGCTGAGAGGGATCTGCCTTCATCTTGCCTTTGGTAGGTGAGACTCAGCCTCCCTCCTTCCTAGCATTTTGGTTGACCTGCTCTGCCCTCAGACTTACTTTGCTTCTCATTCTCTATGGTAGTTTTTCTCTTTACTGCAGCTCCACAGATCAACCAGCCCATTTCAGATCCAAAGCAGTAAATACGCATCTGAATCAAAGCATTTTTTTATTAAGAAGGCTAATTGTTAAAGCCAGAGGCATCCCAAATAAAATATGACGGGTTTCAGAATGCTGAGGCACTCTGCAAGCCTATAAATGTATGTGGGGGTTCTCTAGCCCTGAGACTTTTCCAGTCTGATACAAGAGACAAACATGGATAGCCTTTTGCTTCAATATAATTAAAGTCAGGATCTGATTTAATATAAAAGAAAAGAAAGAGTGCCTCTGCTATTGCTTCTAAGTATGATATTATTGTGATATACAAGATTTCACATACCATTATCTGACCTTAGAGATAGACAAAAGAAGACACTGTGGCCACCACGCTACAGGGAACTTGCCCTTTCTCTTCCCCCCTCCATCCTGTCTCAACTGAGGTCTGTAGCAAGGTGGACCCATTCATGCAGGCTCCCCCTCTGCTTTATGGTGGCAGATTGTTACTAGTTCCCAGACATCCGTGGAAGAGGATTTCGGGCGAGGGCCCTGGCTCACCATGAAATCTGCTCTGGGCCTGGATGAGAGAGACCCCACCTGCTTCCTCTGTACCTACAGCATCGTCATGGTGCTGCGGAAGGTAAGGTCCTGGGTGCTGAGACCAAAAGGAAGACCTGTTTGTCTTTTTCACCAACCTGCCCTGTTCCACCTTACGAAGGGGCTTCTGTTTGCGCCCTCCTACCAGGCCTTTTTCTGAATGGCAGCATGAAGTCCCTTCAGTTGTTGTCTTTCATTCACCTACCTTCCCACTGTTATCACAGTATTGGGCACAGGCAGAAGGAGAGAGTGCATTAGGGGCATGTCTCTGCACAGTCAGGCCCTGGATGGGGGGAGTAAGCACACTGCTCCCCAGAGGTCAAGGGTCACATGCAGACACATGTTAGTACATGTGCTAACATATCCTTGCCTGTGGCCTAACATGCCAGAGGGAGATGAAATGAGCCCTTTAAACTGCTGCTTTGCCCTCCACAAGGGAAGATCATCACCACACCTGTATTCTGTCCCCTCCCCCCGCCACCCTCCAGTTTGCCCTGGCACACTTGGGAATCTTACAACTGGGACGTGGCTGGCTCAGCAAATACCTCTCCTTGCAACCAGGCAGCCCTGAAGCAGCTTCCCAGGAACAAGGTCCCCAACATGGCAGTGATGATCAAGTCCCTGACTCGGAGCACGATGGACGCCAGTGCGGTGTTCAAGGACCCCACGGGTGAGGAGTTAGGTCCCGGGAGTGTCTCCATTTGTAGATGAGAACATTGAAGTAGTGAGCAGCCCACTTCCCAGCCAGGGCCCAACCAGTCTCTGTGCTGCCCTTGACCCTGAGACTGATGGGCCATGCCTTTGCAGGAGAGATGCAGGGCACGGTGCATAGGCTGCTGCTTGAGACCCGCCAGAATGAGCTGAAGCCTGGCTCGGTGCTGCTGCTAAAGCAGGTATGGGAGCTGTTCGCCACCCCTCCTGCCCTGCAGGAGGCCCCCGAGCTGTCTGTGTGGCTCTCTTCCCTCCCAGTACCTAGGCAAGGAGTTACTGGACTGGTGCTGACCCTGGCTTACTGGAGCTGAGTAAAGACACAACCCCATTCTTTGGGGGTGGATGGGATGGGGTTTGTGCTGTTGGGGGAGGAGGGTGTGGTAAGTGGTTCTACTCTGACATCAGGGCTGGGGCAGGATGATTTGTGTGATCTTCATGCAAAGACTAAGAAGGGAGAAACAAGTGGGGACCAGGTGGCCATCTGGCAGCATCTAGTGCTTCATCAGGGCACTGACCTTCCTCTTCCTTGACTCCAGATTGGAGTGTTTTCTCCTTCGCTCCGAAACCACTACCTCAATGTGACGCCCAACAACCTGGTCCATATTTACAGCCCAGATTCTGGGGATGGCAACTTCCTCAGGTCATCTCAGCCCTTCCCCAAGGTAAGAAGAGCGGGATGGAATGGGGACTGGTAGAGCCACTTTCTGCCTGGGTCTTCTGATTTCTTCCCCTCCACCCTGAGCTGAAGAGATGCCTTTGGGGACAGGGCCATCTCTTCCCGTCCCTGATCCAGCTGCCTGCCAGATGGCACAGTAACAGGACCTAGAAGAATAGCTGGCTTCTTAGTGATCCCTGAGAGACTTGAACATTGGAGAGGCCGGAGTCACTTGAGAACTGACAAGTTGAGGGTCCATGACGGGAGGGGTAGGGTGGCCTCAGTAAGTGACTGAGGGTCAGATCTACTGCAGGTGGCAGTGCAGAGAACAGTGAGCTACAAGTGGCCTGTCCGGTGAGCCAGCACTTGCTCTGCATCTTCCCTTTGCTAAGTGTGGGGATACCCACACAGAACTCAGGTGGGGACACCCCTTTGGGAACTGAGGGAGACTGAGCTTCCAGACGACTCTACTCCAGGGTGTGAACAGAGCCCGGCCTTGACTTGGCACAGCGTCTCCTCTGTGGCCACTCCCACCCTTCCTGGGATCCTGGGCTGGTGTCACGGCCTGGCCCAGGGTCAGGAGACCTGGGTCATGTCCCCACTCTGCTGGCAATTTGTAATGTGACCTTGGCAAGTCCTAGCTTCTCCCCTGCTGTTGCTTCATCTATAAAACGAGTGGGTTAGAATCAGTGGCTTTTAGACAAGTTACACCCTTAGTTCTAACTTGCAACTTCCATTTCCCTCATCTTTCTATTTAACCTTCCACCTCGCTCCAAAAAAATCTTTATTTTTCTTTTAAATTTAAAGTCATCAATACTCATTGAAAAAAATTGAAATGGTACAGAATAAAGCAAAACATGAAATTTAACCTCTCCACTCCCATTCCCCAGAGCTAACCATGGTTAATGATTTAGTTACAAATTTTAATTACCTATCCATATATTAGCTAGTTTGGGGATTAACAGCTAATTCTTAATCCCAGGCTAACTCCTCAACATATTTCTGAATGACCCCTTTACTTTCTGCTCCAGTTATATAGATTCCCTAAAATATCAGATAAAAATAGAATTAGGTTCAGGGCGCATGAGGCCATATTAAATTTTATTGACTATTAAAAAAAATAGAATTAGGAAAGAAAATCAGCCAGAAAGGTTTTTTGTTTCTGTTTTGTGTCTTTAATTATCTGCTGCTTTGGATGTCTGGTGTTTCAGAATGGGCATGGGTGACTGACCCCTGTCACAGTCCTTTGTCCCATCTTTCCTAAGCCCCACCTATTCCTTTGAGGTTGTCTGGGTGCAGATAGTACTAACCAGGGGGGTTTCAGGGGCTCGGGCATTGGTAACCAGACCCTGTGTCCCCAGGAGCCAGGCAGCTTCCATGGCAGCCTTCAGCATGAGACTGCAAAGCCTGGGAAAGACCTCAGAGCAGCACAGAACCCAGAGGCAGGGGCATTCCCGCAAGAAGTACCCCCGGAAGCAGGTAAGACAAGCAGCCCCCCCGGGAACAGAAGAAATTCTCCTATTCCTCTTGAATTGCTTACCAAATTCTTCTGGCTGCATCTTGTTCCTCCCATTAATCTTTGGATCTTATGGAATCTTACAGAAATCAGATGTGGTGCCTTCTCTGGCAAACCTGGAGGCCACAAAATAATTAAAAGTGTGATAGGGGCCACACAGAGCAAGTGGAGTGTTACCCACTGGTCACCCCCCGTTCCCAGGCCACGTACTATTAGCCACAAGGAGGAGGTGGGCTGACACCATCCTTGTGCCAGACCACAGAGGCAGGTTTCCCCACTCTGACTAAGCTTAGAGGCTTTCCGGGCAGTGCTGAGGAGTCAGACATCCATGTGGTTAGGGTGGAACCAGGATACAGATCTGAGAGGTCCAAACACAGATGTCTTAGTGGGAGCCCAGCTTGCTCCTTTGGCGGCAGCATCACCCAGGTGAAGCCAGCACAGTCCAGATCTGGTCCTTCGCTTTTTCATTCCATAAATTTAACGCTGTCTGTCCCTGGAGTTCATGGGATTCTGGGTAGGTATCGCCACATTCACCAAATTCACAGTAGACCAATGGATAAACCACAAAGCCCATTTATTTATAGCCTATGAAAAAGTATTCCTTATACTGGAAACTTCTCTGGAAACTTGCACTCTATCCTTGTAAGTAAGCTTGATGACAGACCAAACCATCATCAGAAGGTTTCTGGGGTCATGGAATAAGAGTGAGGAGGTTGCCTGTAGAAGCCCTAACTGGTTTGGCTCAGTGGATAGAGCGTCGGCCTGCGGACTGAAGGGTCCCAGGTTCGATTCCGGTCAAGGGCATGTACCTGGGTTGCGGGCACATCCCCAGTAAGGAGTGTGCAGGAGGCAGCTGATCGATGCTTCTCTCTCATCAATGTTTCTAACTCTCTATCCCTCTCCCTTCCTCTCTGTAAAAAATCAATAAAATATATGTTAAAAAAAAAAAAAGGAATCACTGAGGCCCAAGGGGAGCCTTTTTCTCAGCAGGATGGGCTCCTGCCTCTTGTCATTTGTGAGTATGTGGGGAACAGAGGGAAGATGGAGGTCAGGTCAGCCCTAGGCCTACTGGCCCAGACACCACTGCCCAGGGAGAACCACCTCCTAACTGTGCTGCCAGGTCCGGGCCCTCCTAAATGGCAAGAACCTTGGACTTGTCCATCTTCCCATCCTCTGCATCCCCCTGCAGATGACCTGGACGGACTCCTGAGTGAGCTCCCTGAGGACTTCTTCTGTGGAACTGGTACCTGGGACTGCCCGAAGGCAGGGCACCCGCCATGAGCAGGCGGCCTCTGAGCATCAGGCACGGCTCTGGTGTCTGATCATGCCCAAGGGAGAGGAAGACCAGCATGATCGGAGATTGGCAAAGCTCGGGACTTCTGCGGTTGCTCCCACCTGGATGCCTTCCCCGAGAACACCCTTGTCCCTTGGAATCTGCACTGTCGTCACTTTGGGTCTTCGTGGGCATCCCAGAACCCGGCCCAAGACTGGCTTTCCTGCCCTGCCGTCTGCCAAGCCCTGGGCGCATCGTTGTGCTCCTGCCAACAGGGAAGGTGTGTCGCCCTCCCACCTCATCTTGACTTTGCAGGACGTTGGATCTGGTTGGTCCCTTTACTCCTTAGTCCCTGTACAGCTGAGGAGCTGGGAGGAGCCCCACCACAGCCGTGGCGCTCTGTCCCTGTGGACAGGGAAGGAGCACACTCAGACTTCCCTCTGCTTTGTCTCTGGAGGCCTGTAGCCGCCCAGCTTACCTGTGGCCAAGGTTCACAGGTGCGGGGCAAGGGGCGTGGCTATGGTATCTTGTTCTGAAATAAAGCAGCTGCCTGTTTCACCTGCCTCTCTCCTTTCCATCCTCACTGCTCCTTGCCCTGTTCACTCTGCCAGTGGTGCTTTGACCAAGCAGAGCTAGGCTACTCGTTTTCTCTTTTTTTTTAATAAACTTTTTCTTTTGGACAGTTTTAGATTTATAGAATCATTGCAAAGATATGACAGGGAGTTCCCATAATACCCCACACCCAGTTTCTCGTCTTATTATCATCAGATATTAGTATGGTAGCTTTGTCCCAAAGAACCAGTACTGATACATCATTATTAACTGAAGTCCATACGTTATTCAGATTTACTCCATTTTCTCCTGATGTCCTGTCTCTGTTCCAGGTTCCCACATTACATTTAGTCATCATGTCTCTTTAGGCCCAGGGTGGGGAACGTCTGGCCCTGAGGCCCTCGAAATCCTTTGGTCTGGCCCTGCCAAGGCATTAGGGGTGAGTTAATTAAATGTTTGACCAAACATAGCAGGCTAATTTTTAAGTTGATAATTCTGTATGGCCCAGGAATGATGTTATAAATATCCAAGTGGCCCTCGGCAGAAGAAAGGTTCCCTACCCCTGCTCTAGGCTCTTCTTGGCTGTGGCTGTCTTAGACTTTCCTTGTTTTATGGCCTTGACAGCTTTGAGGAGAGCGGCTCAGGCATGTTATAGGGTGTAAAGTTACCCTGCTTCCTTCTCCCTCTCCATACTGTCCTCTTTGGAAGGAAGTCAGTGTGCAGTCCACACACAAGGCATGAGGACTCATACTTTTCCTCCTTAAGGGAAGAGTATTCATATAGATTATTTGGAATTCTTCTGCATGGGTGATTGGCCTATTCTCCCTTTTTCTTTTAAACTTGGAAAACATTTATTTTCCCGCATCAGTAATCATTGATATGAGCAGCTAAATTTTATATCTCCTCAGGAAAACATAGCACTATTGAGTGTCTGTTACATCCTGTGGAGAACTTAAATCTTAGGTCACAGCGTTAAGAGTTCCTGGTTTGGGTCCCATAAGCTCTTTTTGAAATGACCTATCCCTCATTTTTTATTCATTCATTTATATCAGTATGGACTCATGGGTATTTATTCTATGCTTTGGGTTATAACCTAATACTACTATATTTTGTCAAGCAACTCTTGGTCACTGTAGCTTCTCTATACCACCTTTTAGACCAGAGTTGCACAAGGAACATGGGTGCGGTGTAAAAGGTCTAATGGTACCAAGTTGCCAACTTTGTTTTCTTTTCCTGGAAAAAAAGGGAAGAAAGGATGATTCTCTCAACTCATGGATGAGGGGGTGTGGGTTAAAGACCCCACTTTGGCCCGGCCAGTGTGGCTCAGTAGTTGACCATCATGACCAGGTTGTGGGCTCGATCCCCAGTAGGGGGTGTGCAGGAGGCAGCTAATCAACGATTCTCTCTTATTGATGTTTCTATCGCCCTCTCTGAAATCAATAAAAATATATATTTTTAAAAAATACCTCAGTTTGACCACCAGCCTCCCCAGTTTCCACCTGTCTCCACTAAGCAGCTGAGTCAGGGACCTCTCCTGGGCTCACTGCTGTTCTGGGGGGAGGTGTTAATCTCCCTTTTCCCTAAGGGGCTGATCCCATGGATCCCCCCTCAAGCCTGAAGTGAACAAGTGCTTTAAGAACTCCATGCTCAGCTAGCTGCTGATTGCAATGGGGCCCTGTTCTGGAAGGCTTTTGTGTTCTAAGCCCAGGAGCAAGAAAGGACTAAGCCACCAGCACCCTTGCCCCTTCGCACCCCCATTTGGTCCTCCTACCTGCACGTCTTTCTCTTCTACCCACTGCTAACTCCCCAGCTCTGCCTTTGTAGCTTAGATCTGTGGCCTTCATGCACCTAAACTACCCCCTACCCCTGGCTGCAGTGCCCTTCCCCATTCAGCCCCCTACCGCTCACAGGCCTGGCTGATGTCCTGGTTTCTCTTGGTGTGCTTCATCTCCCCACCGGTTCTGAGCTCCAAGAAGGCAGGCTGGGTGTCCCGTCACCTGGCACTGCTCCTGCCAGTAGAACTGGGCTCCCTGTGAGCTCATGTGTGGGTTGAAGTATAGGTCTCGGGAAGTTAACCTTAAGGACAATTTTTCTGCCCTTAGGAAGTTAAGGTGAAGGACAGGAGACAGACACATGGTGTCTCTGGGGACTGAGCTGTAGCCAGAGCACCTCCAGGCCTGCGTGACAAGAAGGTCGCAGAGAGGCTGGGAAGGTCAGCACAATCGTGGGCCCCACAGGCCACGACGGTTGTGCACCTCACAAGGGAGGGGACGCCCACCCCACCTTGGCCCCTCTTGGCCCCACCTGGCCTTGCCAACTCCCAACCCTGGGAACCCAGCTGTGGGTGCTCAGTCCAGGCCGTTGGTGGGGCAATTAAAACACTGAATGGGTTCCAACAGGGTTAATCACGGCTGTGTTTATAGAGGCGCCTTTCTCTGAGGATCGCTAAGCCCTCGCTGTGCATGATCTCATTCCTCCCCTGGGATCCCTCACTCTGGAATACCACCAAGAAGCTGGGGCCAGAGTGGGTGGACAGCAGGGTAAAGGCAGTGCCGGAAACAGCCCCGGCTGCTGCCACCCACTTGGGCAGGCTGATGAGTGTTTGCTCTGGCAGAGAACAGGGGCCCTCAGTCAATGCACTACACAGAAGAAGCCAGCCTGCTATGTGCCAAGTGCCCTAAACACCATGTCAAGACCTACTGTGTGCCAGGCCCTGCTGGGACCAGAAACCTAACTGGATAAATTCCGAGCCTCCTCTGGAGCCCACATCCAGCACGGCAGACGGGCGTCTACAGTGCACTGGGACAGGTGCTTCACCAAGTGCGTGGATTGGGAGTGGCTGGAACCGGAGGAGTGGGGGACCTACCATCACATACAGAGATGTCCCCCAGAGCAGGTGACCTTTGAGGTGGACTTTAAGGAAAGAGTCAGAAGAGAATTCCAAGAAGAGGGATGTCAGGGGAGGGTGAGGAGCAGGATGAGAATGCCGTGTGGTGTGAGGCCAGACGCAGGAACAGGGGCTTAGTTGGAGACGGGAGGTGCTAGAAGTCAGCAGAAGTTTTCAAGCTAGGAATTAACCGTTTTAGTTAGTGCATTCCATCCGGGCAGCGAAGCAGAGGGGTGGTGGTCAGAGGAAGACGCACCTGGTAGGAGGCTGGGCTGGCCCAGGTTAAAGACATGGAGATGGTGACTGACCATGTGGGGATGGGAGCTGGAACTCCTTTGTGTGAGGGGACCAGGGAGAGGAAGAGTCAGAGATGACTGAGCAAGGGCTGCTGCCGAACCAGGGAGGGGAGGCAGTGCAGGGGCAGAGGAGCCGGAAGGAGCCTACAGTGCCGAGGAGGCAGACTAGCCACGGCAGCCAAGGCAGGTTGGGGCTAGGCCAGCCCGCCTGCAGCTGCGCTGCTGAGGAGCCCTTCTGATGCAGGGACTGGCACCCCTCCTGCCTCCCCTTGCCTGGCTTTGCCACCGCATCAGCGAATGTTATTTCAAGGCCTCAGTCCTCCCCCTAGAGGCTCCGGGAAGCAGAGCAACTTTCTCCTGAGAGTGAATAGGTTCCTGGCTTACAGGTGTCATTGGTCTGGAGCCCCCAGAGTTGCAAGGTCAAGCCCTTGGCCCTTAGGCAGGCATGTGAGCCCTTTCAGGAGCTGGGGTGAGGTGGGGTGGGGTGGGGGGACTCACTGAAGGTAGTTTCTATAGACCAGGGGTCCTGAAACTACGGCCCGCGGGCCACATGCAAATACAAATATTGTATTTGTTCCCGTTTTGTTTTTTTTACTTCAAAATAAAATACGTGCAGTGTGCATAGGAATTTGTTCATAGTTTTTTTTTTAAACTATAGTCCGGCCCTCCAACGGTCTGAGGGACAGTGAACTGGCCCCCTGTTTAAAAAGTTTGAGGACCCCTGCTATAGACCATGTTGTCCCTGCTACGAGGGTGGGGAGAGGCTCACAACTGTCTTCGCTGTCACCTCAGACCTTGCCAACCCAAGGTGCTCACTCCTAAGAGATGGGAGGATGTGGACCCTGGGGTGCAGGGATGGCCTTGTTTGAGGGCCTGCTGCCCAATTGGAGGGTATCAGCAGGGGCAGGGGCAGGGGCAGGGGCTGGCCCTACCCCGGGGTGGGTGAGGGGTTGGCCCAACACCTCTGCACCAGGATCAGGACTCTGGGCAAACCGTGTTTACCAGAGATCCCAGGGTCTATTTATAGTCTCAGCTGCTGCGCTCTCTGGGCCACGGGGGAGGGGGCAGGGTGGCTCCTCACAGCAAGGGTGGTAGTCACTGGGCTCTGCCCACCTGCCGCTAACCAGACCCCAGGCCCCTTCCCATGGCAGAAGGGACCTTCCCCTTTACCTCTGCCACGCTGCGCGCTCTCCGCCTGCAGCGGGAGTGGCTGGAGTGGGAGGACAGGCGCAGGGCAGCAGCCCAGCTCTGCCGGAGCCAAAGGTGCCCCCCAAGTTCTCTGGCCCGACTCACTAGGCCTCGCCGCTCCTGCCGAGACCCAGCGGTCCACAATGCCCTGTTCTCCGGCAACCTGCAACAGGTCCAAGCCCTGTTCCAAGACGAAGATGCCGCCAACATGATTGTGGAGACTGAGAGCAACCAGCTGGCCTGGTCGCCTGAACAGGGTAGGGAGCAGCAGGTGTGGGCAGAAGAGGAGGAAGAGGGAAGTGGTGGGGGTGGGGAGAGGGGGGACCGTCTCAGCCCCAACCCCTCCCTCCAGACCATGAACTATGCTATCCTTTCCCACTGCCCATTCCAGTTCCCTGCTAAACAGCAATGAGGCATGGTTAGTGGTTTGTATGTTTTATCAAAATTAGTTATATTAACATATTACATAAGAATACAATATATTCTTATGCAATTTTTATGAATATATATTCACACACGAATCTTTTTCTTCCACAGAATGAAATTATAATCCACATGCTATTTTTAACCTGATGTTTTCATATAACATGTCAATAACCATAAGTCAACATAATATGTTATACAGGGGCATAAATTCTCCTGTATGGGGATGCCATGATTTATATAACTAGCCCCCAAATAGATTGGAGAGATTGGGTTCCTTTTTTTAAAATATGTTTTTAATGATTTTTAAAAATATATTTTATTGACTTCAGAGAGGAAGAGAGAGGGAGAGAGAGAAAGAAACATCAATGATGAGAGAGAATCATTGATTGGCCGCCTCCTGCATGTCCCCTACTGGGGATTGAGCTCACAACCGGGAATCGAACGGTGACCTTCGGTTCATAGGTCAATGCTTAACCACTGAGTCACACCAGCCGGGCTGGGTTCCTTTTTGTAAAGACTATTTTAAATAGCAATATGATGAACATCTTTGTGTACTTGCCAGCTGATTTTCAAGCGAGATCAGGATCTATTCTGACCAGAGAGTTTGTCCCCTGTAAACCAAATACCTCAATTGAAATTGCCCTGTTTGAGTGACAAGAGATTGCCTCCATCCTGGCCGGGTAGCTCAGTTGGTTAGAACCTCATCCCCATATGCCAATATTTTGGGTTCAATCCCCAGTCAGGGCACATACAAGAATAAACCAATGAATGCATAAATAAATGGAAAACAAATTGATGTTTCTCTCAAGAAATAAAGAATGGAAAGAAGGAAGGAAGGAAGGAAGGAAGGAAGGAAGGAAGGAAGGAAGGAAGGAAGGGAGGGAGGAAGGAAGGAAGGAAGTTGAAATAAAAAAAAAGAGATTGCCTCCAACCCCACCCATGGATTTGTGGTTCAAAATCCTTGGCGAGCATATGTTCTCACAGTCACCACAGGCTCCAAATTCCTGTTTGGCTTCAACTAATAGAGATGTGACCCTGCCCAGGGCATCCCTGTCTCATCCTGCAGCATGTCCATCATCCCTCAAATGGGACTTGGCCTTATTTAAATTCTAATAATAAATAAGGCATGCTCTATCCAAGCGTTGGGAAACCCAGGACTTACTTCACCATAATCCATAATAACTTACTGTTGGGTATTAGGCATCTATGTCCTTTAGACAAGTCCTTGGCCATTTCTACAATTGGATCCAACACCAGTCCCATGAACAAACTCTCCCCACTCTTCCTTTCCCCATCCCCACCTCTCCCTCTCCCCTCCCCCTCCCCCCTTGCTTCTACCCTCACTTTCATGCCCACCATCCCCCCCCCCCCCAGAAGTGTCCCAGAACTCCAAACCCGTGGCTCCTTCAGCTCTGCTCACTGGCCACCCCCAGGCTCAGCTCCAGGACCTCCTGTTCATAACTCCCCCATCCCCAACGCCAGAGCCCCAAGTGAACCAAAAGAGGCAAGAACTCCATCAGCAGCTCAAAGACCCAGATGTTCCCTTCACAGAACTCACCCTCCTTAGTTGCCCTTATGGTTTTAAAGAGCAATTATTTTTTTTCTATGACACACATACTCTGCTTTGTTACAGACTGACAAATTGTTCTAAAAGGCTGTTCTGATTTACTCCCAAATCAGGGCTTGAGTGAGCCCCTCTCCACAGGTACAACCTGGCACAGAGCTTGTCCTCAGCCAGGGGTAGAGCAGGAAAACTAGCATCAGCTGTTTACCACCGCCTGCCCTGCTTTCGGGTCTCACCCCCCCAATATGTCTGCTCTCCACAGGGTTCTGGGTACTGACCCCCAAGACCAAGCAGACAGTGCCCCTCACTATTGCTGCGGCCCGAGGCTATACCGACTGTGCCCGCCACCTCATCCGGCAGGGAGCTGAGCTGGATGCCCGGGTTGGGGGCCGGGCTGCCTTGCACGAGGCATGTGCCCAAGCCCACTCGGACTGTGTGCGGCTGCTGCTGACCTTTCGGTGCCAAAGCCAATGTGTTGTCTGAGGAAGGCACAACCCCCTTGCACCTCTGTACAGCGCCTGAGTCCTTACAGTAGGTGCTCAGGGTTTGGGATGGTTTGGGGAGGGTGTGTGTGTGTGTGTGTGAAGCTCAAGGCCTGGAAAAAGGGGAAGCACCTCATATACGTATGTCCTCACAACAACCTAGGAGACAGGTCTCATTCTACAGGTGAGAAAACTGAGCCTCCAAAAGGTTTAGTGACTTGTCCAGGATCACATCAGCTAAGCCCTGAAGGCAAAAGCCCTGTTGCTTTTTGGGACAACCCTGTTCCAACTACAGTCTCTTATTCCTTGTGAACCCACTGTAGCCAAATTCTGAGCTGTTTTGAGGTAGGCATCAAGAAAGATCTAGCCCTGGCCAGTTTGGCTCAGCGGACAGGGCATCGGCCTGTGGACTGAAGGGTCCCGGATTCAATTCTGGTCAAGGGCACATGCCCGGGTTGTGGGCTCGATCTCCAGTTGGGGGCATGCAGGAGGCAGCTGATCAATGATTCTCTCTCATCACTGATGTTTCTATCTCTCTCCCTCTCCCTTCCTCTCTGAAATTAATTTAAAAAAAAACAACAACAAACTCAAGGGCTCCTAGGAGACACTCTATGGCCCACATGCTGGGAACCTCTCTCCTGCTTAGCTCTAGATCAGTGATGGATCCAGAGCGATCCAAATTCTCCCGCTCTTTCTTGAGTTCTTATGGGCACGTGGTACACTTTCCAGCAGACTTTATCCTTTTAAAAGAAATGAAAATAGTTTCACTTACTGAAATCCTACTGAGTGAGCTTTTCAGTGTTAAATTTAGTATTTGGAAACAAAATTTAGCCCATGATTAAATTTACCGAGGAAATAAATTCAGTAGTTATGGATGACTGGCTGCTACTCAACTCTTGGTCACTGAGCATGTGCCTACTGAGCATGTGCACTGACAGAGAGCTGAAATCTGGGGGAAGGACACTTGGTCATCAGGGTTTCATTGGAGTTGATGGATCTGCTCCTGAGTTCCAGTGGTTTCCATTCAGGCTTTTAAATTCTAAATTACTCTTAGAGTAGTTTCATCATTAATTTTGTTTGTTGTGTATTTGGTTTACCCCACGGTGGTTGATAATGAATATTTGCCTGTACGGTGTTCTGGCCTATAATTTTTTCCAGGAACTAGAAGACTGAAAAATGTGCGCTTCCTAAAATCTGCTTTTTGTTGTCTGGTTCTGTTTGCTTGTTTGTTTTTAAATATATTTTCATTGATTTCAGAGAGGAAGGGAGAGGGAGAGAGAGATAGAGGCATCAATGATGAGAGAGAATCATTGATCGAGCCCACAACCTGGGCATGTGCCCTGACCGGGAATCGAACCGTGACCACCTAGTTTATAGGTTGACAGTTAACCATTGAGCCACACAGGCCGGGCTAGCAGTGGTTCTCAACCTTCCTAATGCTGGGACCCTTTAATACAGTTCCTCATGTTGTGGTGACCCCCAACCATAAAATTATTTTCGTTGCTACTTCATAACTGTAATTTTGCTACTGTTATGAATCGATTGTAATGTAAATATCTGATATGCAGGATGTATTTTCAGGGGTCGTGACCCACAGATTGAGAACCGCTGCTTAGAGGAGTGTGGGGTAGGTGGGTCCCCAAGTGCCTTCTTTTGTTGGAGTGGGTGTGGCTGGTCTGGAAGGGTGGTCTTCAGGTTGGGAGGCAGGAAGAAAATATTAGGGTTTCTACTTTTTCTTTTGGACTCACACTCATTAATTTTCTGTGTTTCATAGTGTACACAGCCGTGGGTTTTCCATTTTGTTATGTGTGCTCTACACTCACAAATGACTCAGAACCAGGCCTTGAGCTCCCGGTGGGACTGGGGAGTCAGGTTAGACTTAGAGGGACTGTTGAGGCAGTGAGTACCGGATCCCAGGTAGCCACTAGCGTGCTGTGTCCTTGGCTGCACTGAGTTCTTTCTGGGCTGGTTTTTCACGTGAAAACTGAAGACGTGCCTGGTGACGTCCATGGGCCTTCCAGCTCTTCCGTCTGTCAGGGGCCCCCTGTGGGTCTGACGGTGGACACCAGGTTCACCTTCAGGTGCAGGGGGTGGGAAGAAAGGGGGTAAGGGATGACAGAGGGGTTCTCAGGCCAGGCCTTGGCCCCTCAGGATTTGCCTTGGTGCCTTGTGCCCTGCCCCCAGGTGCGCTAAGCTGCTGCTGGAGGCAGGAGCTACTGTCAATGCGGCTGCGAGGGACAGCGAGATGACACCCCTGCATGTGGCGGCGGCCCGCGGCCTGGAGGAGCACGTGGCTCTCTACTTGGCGCATGGAGCCGACGTGGGGCTGCGCACCAGCCAGGGTGAGACGGCGCTGAACGCTGCTTGCGCGGGGGCCGAGGGCCCCCGGCAATGGCCGGAGGCACCAGGCTGTGGCGCGCCAGCTCCTGGAAGCTGGGGCTGATGCCCGTGCGGCCGGGCGCAAGCGCCACACACCCCTGCACAACGCCTGTGCCAACGGCTGCGGGGCCCTGGCCGAGCTCCTGCTGCGCCACGGGGCCTGCGCTGGAGTCTCCAACGCAGCGGGCCACACGCCCATGGACTGCGTGCTGCAGGCAGTCCAGGACACCCCCAACTGGGAGCCCGAGGTCCTCTTCGGGGCACTGCTGGACTACGGGGCCCAGCCAGTGCACCCTGAGGTGCGTAGGGAGAGCCTGTGAAGGGAGGGTCCAGTTGGGTGGGGGGATTGTGCCTGTGGACTTGCCCCACGCAGCGGAAGAGAGGGGGCCCAGAGACTGCGAGCCACCTTTTGTGGCCAGAGGTCTGTCCCCATCTTGGAAAAGACCAGTGGGGGCTATGGGGGAAGTTGTGCAAAGGAGAAAAGAGGTCCCAAGGAAGCTAGCTGGGGCCAGGAGGTTGTGGAGCAACCTTGAGGGCAAGGTGAACTGCGCATGGGAAAGTATGAGGAGAGACTCCGACCGTAGTCTCTGGATTTGGATCTGCCCCTGGCTGGGAGAGGCATGGTGCCCCTGAGTCCCTCTTTTGATTCCTAGATGCTGAAACACTGTGCCAACCTCCCTCGGGCACTAGAAGTCCTACTTAATGCCTACCCTTGTGTCCCATCCTGTGATACCTGGGTGGAGGAGCTGTGGCAGGTATGTCCACCCCAGGGGCACAGATCCATCCTGGACTCGGGGGGGGGGGGGGAGATGGAAAGAAAGGTTGGGCCCTAGGCCTATCCCTCCAGAATGGGAATCCGGAGGGAGGGTCAGGAGGGCCCCTGGGCTGGAGGAGGACAGGCAGAGTGAAACCCCTGAATTCTAGGTTCCCTCTACCCGCTAGCAGCTCAGAGCAACCTCTCATTCCACACCCCTCTCCAGCCTCTCTCTCACCTGCATCAGCACAGACATTTCTTAGGCATCTCTGACTCAATGTGCACCGTGCCAGCACCTTTGGAGTGGGGATGGGTGCAGACGTGGCGGAGTCAGGGCTCAGCAGTGTGGTCCCAACTCCCATGATTCCTGCAGGGCCTCTCCAGCTCTGAATCTGAGTCCTTCAGGATGCACCAAATTTTACATGTTGCAAAATCCTAGAGCCCTACCACTAGGTAGCCCCCAGTGGGAAGGGCAGAATTAAGGGCATTGGGCCATCTGACCCTGTTCCACTCATGGCCTAGGAGCATGAAGCCTTCTACAGCTCGGCCCTGGCCATGGTGAACCAGCCGAGGCGGCTGCAGCACCTGGCCCGGCTGGCTGTGCGTGCTCAGTTGGGCAACCGCTGCCGACAGGCTGCCGACCGCCTCCCCCTGCCCCAGCTCCTCAGGGACTACCTGCTGCTGCGTGTGGAGGGACGCATCCAGTGAGCACCAGGCCAGGCTGCCCCCACAGCTGGTCCTGCTTTCTCCATCCATCGTACTCCCCCCGCCCCAACCCTGGACGACCAGACCCTGGGCCTCTGTTTATACTCCACCTCCCTCCACTGACTCCTTGAGACAACTGCTGACCAACCTTACCTGAGCTTCAGCTCCTCTCTTTGAGGGAAAGGTCTGCAGACTCAGACCGCAGCCATCTCATCCTCTTGGCCTAAGTGGATGATGCCTCAAGCCCGGAGGTGGTGATTGTTGTTGTAACCCCTCATCTTCTGCCACCGATGTATCTGAAATCAGTTTCCTATAAAGAATGATAGACTGCTGCTAGTTGTACTGCCTCTGCCCAAATTGTCATTTGAAGGGAAGACCTCACTGGACTTGAAACCCATGCTCTTGAAATTCTGTGTTCCCAGGTGTTCCCCCTCCTTGACATACCCTTCCCACCTTTGTTTTTCTTCCCCTGATTGAAGCTGATATCCTCAAGACAACTCAATAGCACTGTTTGATCAACCTAGCAGGTAGCCTTCCTTGGTATCATATCTATTTTAAAATATATATATTTTTATTGATTTCAGAAAGGAAGAAAGAGGGAAAGAGAGAAATAAACATCAATGATAAGAGAGAATCATTAATCAGCTGCCTCCTGCACACCCCACAATGGAGAGCAAGTCCGTGACCCAGGCATATGTCCTGACCGGGAATCAAGCCATGACCTCCTGGTTCATAGGTTGATGCTCAACCACTGAGCCAAACTGGCCGGTGGTATCATACCTATTTAAGAGCCTGTGTCTGCCTCAAGTAGACTTGAACAGGTATTTCAGTAAATGGTTTTTGGAGGAATAGATACATGATGCCTGGGACCGATTTATGGCTGCATTGTGCTCTCCCCCCACACCCCCCAGGGATGCATCGTGTCTTAAACAGTGGTCACCACACTTGTGATCTCTGAGGGTCTGTGACCAGAGGACCAGCCACCAGCTGTCCCCCCCCTCTCTCACTTCCTCCTCTGGTTCCAGAGTCAAATGTACCACCATCTTTAAGAGGAAGCTTTCCAAGCCAAGCTAGTTTTTATGAACGCAAATAAATGATTTGTGCACAGTACCCATGTGTGAATGTTGTTAGGCTGAAATGAGACTGAGCTACCTATCACTCCATGTTTGTTTCCCCCACTTTGTCCTCTTCCATGGTTCCCAAATTTTCTGCACTGAGCAGCTGTTACTCTTGTGATAGCAAAAAGAGCATAAGAACAACACAAGACCCCATCCCAGCCCCTGAGCCTAAAGTACCCACTGTGGGAGGGAACTGAGGAGGGGCCCTGGGATCCCCAGTGCCATTCCCATTTGGAGTCATGTGGTAAAGACAAGTCAGGAGTCCTAGAGTTGGCTTCCTGCAGCGGTTGCCCAGGCTCCTCTCCTCTGTGGAGTTGTATCCGCAGAGATGCCCTTTGACCAACACAAAGACAGCCTTTTACCTCCTTATGTAGAGCAGTAGAGCAACAATCTTTCCTTTCTTGACATTTTCACAGAGCCAAAGGCCCAAGAGGAGAGAGTGAAATCCTCTTTAGTCCTGGGCCCACGCTAGGAGCCTCCTTCTAAGGGTAGGATGCTGAGTTGTCCACCCTCTCACAGCAGGCTGTCCCCACTGAGCTCAGCTTTTCCTGTTATATCTACAACTACAAGATATCTGTTTAAATAAAACAAAAGAGCCCTAACGGGTTTGGCTCAGTGGATAGAGCGTCGACCTGTGGACTGAAGGGTCCCAGGTTCGATTCCAGTCAAGGGCATGTACCTGGGTTGTGGGCACATCCCCAGTAGGGGGTGTGCAGGAGGCAGCTGATTGATGTTTCTCTCTCATTGATATTTCTGACTCTCTATCCCTCTCCCTTCCTCGCTGTAAAAAATCAATAAAATATATTTTAAAAAATAAATAAAATGAAAGACACATGTGAATATGTATATTATTTAGGGGTAGGGCAAAAGCACAAAAGAAAAGATTAATATATATGGATACAGACAAAGCTTAATGAAAACACCAAGTCATAAATACAACTAAAAGGCAAAATATTGGAAAATGTACTACAGCTAAAAGATTTTATTCCCTTGATCTGTGAGAGAAAGAAAAACATCTGTTTTATTACCAGTGTTGATGTGGTGTCTCTATAGTGCCTAGCAGAGAGTGAACACTCAAATATCTGTTAAGTAAATGAATGATACTCAATATCATCAGCGATCAGGGAAGTGCAAATTAAAACAGTAATATGATACTCCACTAGGTTGGGGGAAAATTTTTTTCTAATGGCGGGAGTATTTTTAAAAAATATTTTTTTATTTCTGAGAGGAAGGGAGAGGGAGAGATCAGCTGCCTCATGCACGCCCCCTACTGGGATGGAGCCCGCAACCACAACTGAGAGAGAAACATCGATCAGCTGCCTCCTGCACATCTCCACTGGGGACGTGCCCGCAACCAAGGTACATGCCCCTGACCGGAATCGAACCTGGGACCTTTCAGTCCGCAAGCCGACGCTCTATCCACTGAGCCAAACCGGGTTCCGGCAAGCGGCGGGAGTATTTTTAAAAAATATTTTTTTATTTCTGAGAGGAAGGGAGAGGGAGAGATCAGCTGCCTCATGCACGCCCCCTACTGGGATGGAGCCCGCAACCACAACTGGGACATGTACTTTGGGAATCAAACTGTGACCTCCTGGTTCATAGATTGAAGATCAACCATTGAGCCACACAGATGGGCCATTTTCTATTTTTTGATCCAAATGCTAGTTCCACCAGTGTGTTCTGTTGGCGAAAATTACCTGAGCTCTTCGCTTATGATTTTGCCCCTGTTCGCATTATTTATACTTTAATAAATTGTTCACCAGAAAACAAAAAACCCCAGCAGATCTTTAGAAAAAAATTTAATTGCAAAAATCTGGGTAAGTTCTTGGAAGCTGAACCTTTTCTTGGGCTCCCGCATTTCTTATGTTCTAAACCTCCCCTGAATCTGTGTCTTCTTTGAAATGCTTTCTTGCATAATTTACCCAAGTCCCACGCTACCTGAGGCCGCATTCTCGGAGCACCGGATAGTAACTGATCTCCCTGTTTGTCTCCCGATTAGCCCTGAATTGTTGGAACTCAGAGAGACCAGACCTTACCGATCCCGCTAACCCGGAACAGTAATAAATCCTACCAGACAGGGAGGCTAGGAGCAGGGCCGGAAGAACAAGATTGGAAAGAGGGAAGTGCTGCTCGGTTCCGCCCAGCGGTGCCAGCCTGCTCAATCTGCCAGACCCGAAACCACGCCCCCGATCAAGCACCGCCCCCAACTCCCTCCTGACCCCACCCCTCAACCCAGGGCTCCTCGGACCCCGCCCACTAGGCGTGGCCCTGCCTCGGGAGGGCCAAGATCCCGCTAACAATGACTCCGCCCCTCCTTCCGCTGAGAAACCTGTCCCTTTTAAAGAATACGTTTACGCCAGCCCGCCTTACGTAGCTTTTGCGTCATCAGTGCAAGGCGAGGAGGCGGGACTTCCTGTCT
Organism: Myotis lucifugus; assembly: GCF_000147115.1. Lineage (NCBI taxonomy): Eukaryota > Metazoa > Chordata > Mammalia > Chiroptera > Vespertilionidae > Myotis > Myotis lucifugus. The sequence goes on along the minus strand of NW_005871148.1, from coordinate 323,872 downwards.
CTGGTTCTAACAGCTTCCGGGAGAAGCCGGAAGAGACTGGACCCTGGACAGAATCGGGGGTAGCCAGTCCCTTCCCCGGCCCCTACGGAAAGGTGAGTCTATCGGCCGCCCTAGAGAAGTCAGAATACTTGGTCTGGCCGTTTCAGGTGAGGTCCTCTTTCCCTATCTTGGCACAGTACCGGTCCAATCCCTTCTTAATTTCCCATGACTCCCCGCGTACACAAGCCCCGCCCCCAGCCCCCCGGCCCCGCCCCGAAGTTTGAGGGGTGTGGATGGTTTGTGACCCACTCACCCGATTTTGCCCCTCACCGGCCAGGAGACGTGGGCTTGGGCTCGGCGGCTGGGACCAGGCAACCTTTCGGCTCGGGTGGGCCCGCGGAACCCTCTCCAGTGCCGCGGGAATAGGACCGCGCAAACGCGGAGCCTTCGCTTCGAGAAAAGGCAGGGGACGCCCCCTCACCGGCCGGCAGGGTCGCTCCCCGGCTGAGCAGGGGGCGAAGGCTTCTGAGCGGAGGACCCGGGTCTGCCCGGCCCCCTGCCCACGAAAGTTTCCTGTGTCAGTGCCTGTCTTTTTCGCCTCTTCGCCACAGTTTCCTTTTCTGTAAATCGGGGTTAATGACGTTAACCTTCTCACCATCAGGGGTTAGTTGTGGGAGTGATAAATAATTACTACTATTTATTTACTGAACAGTTGCAATGTGCCTGTGCCAGGCACTCTGCTAAGTATTTTGCTTCGATAATTTCCCGTCATCTTTAAAACAACTTGATGAGGTAGGTACTGTTTTTAGCAGGGCAATAATGGGATCAGGTTTGTTGTTTTTTTTAAAATAATCCTCACCTGAGGATATGTTTTTATTGATTTTTAGAGAGAGAGGAAGGGAAAGAGAAAGAAACATCGAGAGGAACATCGATGGGTTGCCTCCCCTACGGCCCCAACCAGAGATCGGACCTGCAACCTAGTTATGTGCCCTGACTGGGAATCGAACCCACAACCTTCTGGTGTAAGGGAGGGCGCTCCAACCAGCTGAGCCACCCAGCCAGGGCAGGTAGGTACTGTTTTTAACCCCATTTTACTTACGAGAAAGTGGAGGTTCTGAGAAAGTTGTCTGAAATTACAGCGCTAGGAAGGGGCAAGACCAGGATTATAAATTAGTGGGTTTTTCCCTGACTCCAGGGCTCATGTATAAATAAGAATGTGGAAACTGGGCAGACGCTGATACATTCCACACATATTTTTTGAGCAGCTACTATGACATGCTGGGCACTACGGCACCTAGAGAAATCCATGTAATCCTTGCCTTCCAGGAGTCTAGCAGAGAGCGATGGACAGATAGATGCATATGAGTCTTATAGTTGCTGTGAGAATAGTCATTAGACTGGATTTGCCCAGGGACAACTGTGAAAGCAGCAGATTCTCCAGGGGAAAGAGTAGGTACTCCAAGGGGCAAACCGTGATCCTTGCCTTTCTAAGAAACTGCTGAGGGAGAACCTACACAATAGGAAAAGAGATTGAGGTGTGGATTGAGACAGCTATTTGGGGAGTTTTCCAAATCTGTTCTACTCTGGTAGTGGCATTTTAGTTGTGAGCCTGTAGGGATCCAGTCGGGTGGTATGTCTGAGGTCTGTCCTACTTTGCTCCCCAGAGCTTGCCAGGAAAGTTTCATAGGAAGCAGACACAGTGCCTACTGTATAGTGTTTGCTGATAACCTCCCTCTGTAGGGCCTGTGGGGTTTTCTGACTCTTTTGTCCCTTTGGGGAGATCTGACTATGGCTTTTTAAAAAATATGTTTTTATTGATTTCAGAGGGAGGAAGGGAGAGAGAAACATCAGTGATGAGAGAATCATCGATTGGCTGCCTCCTACATGCTCCTGGGGATCGAGCCCGCAACCTGGGCATGTGCCCTGACCGTGACCACCTGATTCATGGGTTGACACTCAACCGCTGAGCCTATCGGTTGGGCTGACTCTGCTTTTGATGATAAATTGATTTTCTTTGGCTCTTGACATCTAGACCTAGATATGTGACCGTAAGATAGGTTCTTTTATTTTCTTTCTTTTTTTGAGATGGGGTTTTAAATGAGGTACTCTGGCAAGAGTGGTTGCAGTATGCCTCCAAATGGGCTCCAAAATAAAATATAGGCTACTTGGTCTCTCTGAGGCCATCGTGGAGGCTCTTCAAAGAGGCACAGTTGCTTGACTAAGTGATAGAAGTCCTAGAGAAACTCAGGGCTCAAAGAAGCAAATGTTTTCCCCAGCTACCAAAAAAGCAACAAGCAATTGCAACAGCAACAAAGCTGTAAGGTTTTCCTTATGATCCATGTTCATTGGGTGGTTGGATTGTGAGAGAGGAAGGGTGTGGAACTTGAGTTTCACAATAGAGATAAAGGGTAAGTCCTTCGCTTTAGGTTGGGAGTTCAGAGTTAGGAAGGTTTGTTTCCCCTTCTGCAGGACAATGAGCTCCATTTTCTTTCAGGGCTGGGTTAGTTAGAAGCTAAACGAACTAGAAACTGATTATGCCCTAGCCAGTTTGGCTCAGTGGATAGAGCGTCAGCCTGTGGACCGAAGGGTCCCGAGTTCGATTCCAGTCAAGGGCACGTACCTCGGTTGTAGGCTCCTTCCTGGCCTGGGCCCGGGTTGGGGCACGTGCAGGAGGTAACCAATTCATGTGTTTCTCTCACATCGATGTTTCTGTCTTTTCCTCTCTTCCACTCTCTCTAAAAATCAGTGGAAAAATATCCTCGGATGAGGATTAAAAAAAATAAAAAGAAACCTGGCTGCAACCCCACAGGCCCTGCTGATGTTATCCCCCTTTGTTCCTGCAGTGTGGACCCCGTCAGCAGCCAGGCCATGGGACTCTCTGATGTCACCCTTATTGAGGGTGTGGGTAATGAGGTGACTGTGGTGGCAGGTGTGGTGGTGCTGATTCTAGCCTTGGTCCTAGCTTGGCTTTCTACCTACGTAGCAGACAGCAGTAACAACCAGCTCCTAGGCACTATTATGTCAACTGGCGACACATCCGTCCTCCACCTGGGGCATGTGGACCATCTGGTGGCGGGCCAAGGCACCCCAGAGCCAAATGAACTCCCCCATCCATCAGAGGGTAATGATGAGAAGGCTGAAGAGGCTGGAGAAGGTGGTAGAGACTCTACAGGGGATCCTGGAGCTGGAGGTGGTATTGAGCCCAACCTTGAGCATCTGCTTGACATCCAAGGCCTGCCCAAAAGACAAGTGGGCCCAGAGAGCAGCGGTCCAGAAGCCCCTGTGAGATCTGAGGATAGCACCTGCCTGCTTTCCAGCCCTGGCCTCATCAATGTGCGGCTCAAATTCCTCAATGACACGGAGGAGCTGGCTGTGGCCAGGCCGGAAGATACTGTGGGTACACTAAAGAGGTGAGTGAGCTGAAAAGTGGGAGACTTTTAATAAGCCATGTCCCCAATTTTTTCCCCATTGCCCTGCTTTGTTAGTTCAGACCTGTGTGTCTTCTCATTCTTGCTTCTTTCCTTCTTTCATCTTAACAGTAAATACTTCCCTGGACAAGAGAGCCAGATGAAACTGATCTACCAGGGCCGCCTGCTGCAGGACCCAGCCCGCACACTTCGTTCCCTGAACATTACCAACAACTGTGTGATTCACTGCCACCGCTCACCTCCAGGGTCAGCTGTTCCAGGCCCCTCAGCCTCCCTGGCCCCCTCAGTCACTGAGCCCCCCAGCCTCGGTGTCAGTGTGGGCAGCCTCATGGTGCCTGTGTTTGTGGTGCTGTTGGGTGTGGTCTGGTACTTCCGTATCAATTACCGCCAGTTCTTCACAGCACCTGCCACTGTCTCCCTGGTTGGGGTCACTGTCTTCTTCAGCTTCCTAGTATTTGGGATGTATGGACGATAAGGACATAGGGAGAAAAATGAAAGGCATGGTCTTCCTCCTTTATAGCCTCCCCCTTTCCTGGCCAGAGCTGGGCCCAAGGGCCTGGGAGGGAGGGGTGGAAAGGATATGTTGGGTCCTCTTCCACAGGACAAAGGAGGCCGGTGTGGGGCCTCTCCTTCATGTCCACGAGGGTAGAGAGATCCCCTCTGTGCAAGCACAACTCAGGTAGAAACGAGGGTGTCATCTTCCTTTTTTAGGGTCCTGAAGTTCAGAGCCACCCTGGTGGCCCAGCTCAGTGGGGAGCCTGGGCTCAGGATTTCCTCCTGTGACCCTAACTCTTCCCATTGTCCTGCATGTTTGTTCCTCAGCATTCAGGGCCGCCTGCCAGGGCAGTGTAGCGTGGCCCCAGCATAATTCTGTAGGGAGCCTGGGGTGTCTTTCAGTTTAGTGGAATATCCATCTTCTGACTGAAATCACACAGGCAGGAATGAAGGTTGTGTCAGCTTGTCCTATAGGCACCTAGCTGCCCTGCCCTCTCCCTTCTCCCTCTACCCCTGTAGCAGGAATAGAGTGTTCTCCATGTTCTGGACAGTTTCCAGTGTTCTCCCTTTTTTCAAAGCACTTTGCTTGTATTCTTTTTTTTTTTTTTAATAGTCCTTTATAGAGCTCTGTCAGGAAGGGGATTGGGGCACAAAGCCAAGCCCCCAGCATTGGGAGAGGCCAAGCCACAGCTGCTGCTACCCTAGGCCTAAGGCTGTAAGCAAGAACCGGCTCTGGCTCTCAGCCAGTGACCTGCACTGCCCAGCTCCAAGGAGCTCTGGGTATGGAGCACTGTGCCCCGGGCCCTTGTCTCTGGGGCTGTTGGATGGAGGGCCAGTGTCTGTGACTGAATAAAGTTCCATTTTGTGGCTATGGAGCTTCCTTTTGTGACATTGAGAGAATGGCTTTGCTCTGCCTCCAGCAACATGGTAATGAGGGTGGGTAGGCCCAGCTACCAACGGGAGATGCAGTTTATTTACACCAGCAGCCATGAGGGGCAGGGGAAATACACAGCGTTTACAAAGTTAGCTACCTGTACAAGATGGATTACATATGCAAAAATAAAAATCTCAAGACCACAGGACAGCGTGAGCCCCCACCCCCCTCCCCCAATGACCCCAGCATGCGGTAATGCCAGGCGGGTGGCCCCTGGGCATGCGGGGGGGAGTGATGCATGGAAGGAAAAGCCACCGGCCATGGAAATTAGTACAGAACCCCCCCACACACACTCAGACACATGATAGGATACAGGGTGGACGACACCTAGCCAGGGTGGGAAGGATGGGAATTGAAACCCACACAGCCTGCTGTTAGAGGGAGGGGACTGGGGAGCTCTTAGCCCCTGTTCAACTACATGGTAGGGGGGCATACTCTCCTGGGAAGGAAAGGGATAGGGATTTGTTCTCTCAGGGTCCCTGTTGGACCAAGCCCATCTCTCACCCAGGCTGGGCAGGGGGCTCTGTCCTAAGGCGGCCTGAGGAACAATAGGGAAGTGGATGTGGACAAACCCGTTCCCAAACTACTTCCCACTTCTCTCTCCTCCAACCAGAAGGGGAGAATGGGAGAGGCCAGAGGGGAAAGGGTATATTAGGGCCTGAACTGCAGCTGCCTCTCAGAAGGGAGAATGGCCCCTGGCCTTCCTCCCTTCACCTTCAACCTACTTCCAGGACGTCATTTGGAAGCAGGCTGGAGGCTGGCTGAGATCCTCCTTTACCTCTGGCTTCCCCTTAGAGGGAGAAGACTGGGGGCGGGGAATGGGGGGTGGGGGTAGGGTGTCAAGAACAGAGGAGCCCAGGCCCCAGAATTTATTCTAACTCCTGAAAATTTGTTTGGCTTCTTAAAAAATAATCACAATTCTCGGGTTAAAAACAAATTTGCAACCAGGCATCAGCCACAAGTAGAACCACCCCAGGGGGAGGTTGGGGTTCCAGACAGGGTACTATAACCCCATCTATGTTGCTCCCTTAACCCTCTAGGATCCCTAACCCAAATCAGTCCAACAAGTCCTGGGTACTAGCTACCCAATGTGGGATAACTCCTCCTGGGAGGAGGGCAGGGGACACATCCAGCAAATGCCAGAGAACTTGGCTTAGGGTCAACTCCACCCGTGTCAGTCAGCTCTGCTCCCAGCCCAGTCTACATTCCCCCAACTCAGCTCCTGGGAATGATGGTGCCTGCATGGAGGTGGGATTGTACATCTCTTCAGGATGTAGACCAGGTAGGCGGGCACACTGGCATGACAGTCCACAGAAGGGCGATGCCTCGACATGATACCCCTTCCCCTCTACTGATAACCCAGAGCACAGAGACCACCCTCTTCCCACCCCACTCCTAGCAAAGGGGAAGAGGTAAAAGATCAGGATTTTCCTCAGAGCCCCAAACCACAAGTACAGAATAAATAACTTAAAAGCGGCTAAGGAAGGGGAAACAGGGCAGGCTTTGGAGGCAGGAGCATCGAGAGAGGAACTGAAGCTGGTCAAGGTGAAAGAGAGGGGGTAGCAAGCAGCAGTTGGGAACATGGGCTGCCCTGGAAGGCCAATGGGGCAGGGTAGGCAGGAGGAACATGGGGCCACCCCAGGAGGGTGAGGCTGAGCCCCTTCCTGGGGCAGGGAATGAGGTAAGAAAACATTTCAAATAAAGCAGCACCGTTCCCTCTCACCTTGGGGCCCCACTCCTCACCAGCCCTGGATCAGGGAGAAAAGGTAGGGGGAGTCATTTTGATACACAGCTCCCTCTTCCTCCCTCCCCTTGCCCAGTCTTTGAAGCTGTAGAGGCTGGAGGCCCTTTCCTGGCACCCAACAACAAAAGGACAGCTCCTGCTGCTGAGGAGGCCCATGGGGACTGAGGGGAAAGGGCTGCCCCTGTGAGGGGCAGGGAAGGCAGCGGCAGTTCTGGACGCCTACCTCAGCAGACAGCTCACTGTGCCTGCCTACCCCTGGGATTTGGGGCATTTGATAGGATTCTGCACACAGACAGGACATGCCCAGCCCTGCCCCTCAGCTCCAAGCACCGGACCCATTCACATTGCTGAGGGCAGCTGCGGGAGGCCCCCTCCAGGCTCAGCTTCTAACCCACAGCCTCCCAGGTAGCCACAATGCTCCTCGGCACGGCTTAGTCCAGTTCCTGGGTTGGGGGCAGGCAGTGCCCTGGCAGAGTGCCCAGGTCAGGCCCCTGGCCTAGCTGGACATCCAGTAACTCACAGAATAAATATGAAAACCGCCTCCCCACCAAACTTATGTCCAAGGCATAGTATGTCCAGGTCTGAGTCCTGCATGCCGAGGGTCGTACTCCATCGCAGAGGATCCTGACACCCCCCAGGGGCGCATAATTGGATCCTCTGCCTGCCTGGCCCACCAAGCTTCCCAAGCCCAGACCCCCAACAGCCGTCCATTTGCCAGGCTATGCCACCTGGGTGGGGGTCGGGAGAGAGGGCTCTGCTTAGCCAAAGGCTATCCCTTGCACCCAAGTCAGTTGATGTCATCGTAGATGCTGGGTGTTGGGGGTGCCGGTGGCTTTGGCTTTTTCTTCTTGTTAGAGCCCAGGCCGGAGGCAGTCCCTACCAGGCTCAGATGGGATTTCTTTTTCTTGGTTTTCCGTGACTCAGAGCTGTTGGTACCTGAAGAGAAAGAGGCACAAGGAATGAGGGCAAGGTTGTAGCAGGAGAACACAAAATGCCCCCACTCCTTTGCTTTGGACCCAGCTGGATCACCTACCTAGACCCCACCCCTGATTCTCACTCGTCTTGGAGGAGCCTGAATCAGAGGGTGAGAGGTCAGAGGAGCCATCCCACTGAAGCCGGCTGATCAGGGCCTGGCTGTCAGTCATGTCAAAGCTGTCATTATCCAGGGAACTCTCGACCTCTGGAAGGACGCTGGAAAGGGAATGGGCCAGAGAAGAGTTTTACAGACACCAATTATCCTAACCTTTCAAAACCCACAACCCCTCTTGGAAGGTCACTTACGCGGAGGGTCCAAGGAAGTAAATCCGCACGGCTCGCCGCTGCTCATCCGTATGCTGGGGGCAGCGGAGGGACCTGGTAGGGAGAGAATGATCAGACCCTGACAAGGCAGGAAGGGTCTAAGGTGAAGCCCCTCCCTCATCAGAGGTGGGAGGGCGGACAATAGGGAAGGGATGAACAGAGAGCCCCCAGATTGTGGCCTAAGGCCTGATCATTAGAGGAGGGAGGAGAAGGGTGGGAGTCCCATTGCTCAAGTCCAGGGGTACTCCCAACCCATGCCCAGGGTGAGTGCAGGAGGGCCCCTGGCCCCCTTTCTAGGTTCTGAGCTCACCTTGTGCACATCTTCTTGGTGTGTTCAGAAATCACCCCACATTGCTGGAAGAGGAATATAAGCTGAAAGGAGGGATGGAGGAGAACCTACTCTAGACACTAGATGTTTTCTTCTATATAAATGCTAGATTGCACATGCAGAAATGGCCCCCAGGTGTCCAGAGCAGACGGTCCCAGACCACCATCGGCCAGGAAACCCAATTCCAGAGAAAGAACTATATGGCCTGATTGCTATGTCACCAGCTTTCTCCAGGGCCTTGACCACTGCCTGTGGCTTCAGCCCACTCCCAAAGGCCTCCCCTTCCCTGGTTCCTCACCGTGGTGAGCAGGCTACGAAGCTCCTCCGGTCCCAAGGTCTCGTAGCTGATCCCAGTTGAGCTGTTATACTGGGGGAGAACCAGAGGTACAGGTTAGAGAAGCAGCAGCCAAAGAAAAGAGGGTGGGGATGGGGTGCAGACCAGTCCCTCTCAACCCTTTCTCAGTAAGGAAGGCTTAAGACTTCCCAGCAGTTTTTCAATAATTCCTTCCATCCCGCCTGCACATGGTAAGGGGCTGGGGCCCAGAAAGAACATAAAGATCTAAATACCCCATTGATCGCTTCTGGCTGTCAGCATTCTGATCCCCACTTGTCTAAATCCCACCCAACCCACAACAAGGAAAATGAGAGGGAACCTAAGAGGGGCAGCCCCTACTCACTCACCTTAAAAGGATCCGAATTGCTAAGTTCCCCTGAAGAAGAAAAAAGAAGGGGAAGGGTGTTTGATGCAGAGGTACAGACAGAGAACCCTGAAAATAACCAGAGAGGAAGTGGGGGTGACAGAAGGATCACAGGCCCTCCCTCGACACCCATCCCCCAAGCCTCCCACCTCCCACCTCCCAGCAATGAATCCCAGAAAACACAGCTAGAATCACTAAAGTTATTACAGCCCCACTTACCATTTTTGTGTTTTAAAGACTTGGATCTTCGAGGGGAATTGGGGTTCTGGAATGGGAGATACCATAGCTTTGGGGAAAGGGTAACGATAAGGGGGAGCCGAGAACCCAGGGAAGGAAAAAAGATTTGACAAAGAAACATCCTCAAATTTCTACTCTTTCTACCCATTTCCACCCCCATCCTCCCAAGGCCTCTGCTGCCCTCCTGCCCACCACAGACACCCTCATCCCAGAACCCAGAGGTACCCAATGACCTCAGACTTGAGTCAAGATACCCGAGGACTCCCTGCCCAAAGGGGAGGGTATCTGTCCTTCGCCCAAATTTCCCTCATGCTTGCCCCGGCTCTCACCTTGTCTGATTTTCTCTTCTTGGCTGTGTAGGACAAAAGGATAAAGGGCAGGGTCACTTTAAGTTCCCAATCTAAGGGCACCGAAAGAAAAGTACAACACTACATTCTCTGCCCTCATTCAAGATAACAAAATGTAGTTTTGTTACCCAATTCCCTCTGGCCCATCTTACCCCCAATGCCCTCCAAGTTTCCCCAGATCCCCAAACACCTTTTTTCTCTGAGCCATAGGACCAGTCGTTGTCATTGATGTCATCATTATCCTCTTGGTCACTCTCAGACTTGTTCATGCTGTTGCTATTGGCAATCCTGACAAAGGTAGGGAAGAGAAAGGCAAAGGCTGCCACCTCTCTCTTACCTCTAGATAGTGGAGCACCTGGGGCCAAGCATGACCCACCCACCCTCTGTACCCTAACAAATGCTCCCAAGGGACTACACCATGTTACAAGCTGCAAATGATGAGCAGCTCTGGTTTTACCAGGAGGAGAAGCCCTCACCGGCGGTTGGCGATTCGGCTGCTGTTCCGACCCATTCCTAGGCACTTCTCCAGATGGGGAGCAAAGCGGGAAGCGGCAATGCTGCGGCTGCAATTGGGGCAAACACACTCCTTGCTCTTCCACTGGTTGAAAACCTGTCCAAAGATGTCCAACCCCGGCTGGTCCACGATCTCTGGGGACAGGAGAGGCGTGGCGATCAGGGCGGGCATTCCCACCCATGGCCTCTTCCAACTCCCTGCCTAAGCTCACAGGAGCTCCAGGCTCTACATGTGATGTGACTTCCAGAGGAACCTCCACGCACTACCGGGACTGCTCTCCTTCAACCCTGAAGCTCACCAAAATCCTTCATGCTATCAGGATCCGTGTCGTCCAGGAAGAAGTAGCCACACTTGACAGCCCGGTGTACCTCAAAGCAGAATCCCAAACAAGAATCCTCGACCAGGTCAGCGTATATCTCCTGAGCGATGGCCTGGGCGTAGGGGAGAACATCCACCATCACGAGAGTCACAGCCCCGTGGACTGAAAGCAACCCTCACCAACCAAACCTCTTGCCAAGTGGCCCTGGCCAAAAACAATGCTTTCTTTGCCATTTCCCCCATCTCGACTTCGCCTTCTTTCTTCTGAATCCTTGGGCCTTTTCAGCTGGCCCTATTCCCTTTAAGGAACAAGGCTGACTACCCAAATTCCTCTTTGGTTTGGATGTCAGTTACAACAACGTAGAGACATCAAGAGAAAGAACTAGAGGCACCCGTGGGGGAGCCCTCACCTCTAGTTTGCTGTTATCCAGGCCAGACAAAGACATTTCCTCCATTTTCATTTGTAAACTCTTGTGGAGACGGCGCTCTGACTGCTCATAGCACAGCGGGCGGCAACACGGCTGCACACATGGGGGTGGGGGTGTTGGTATGAGTCCAAGGCACCTCTGAACACTGCCACCTCCCCTCCATACCTCGGTGCCCAGAGCTTAATCCTGGCATCAGGATATACCCCCTAAGGCCTAGGCTCACTGAGACTGGATGGTCCTTCAGGGCCTGACCCAAAGACGGCCTAGTCCTTCCCAGGCCTTAACTCAGGCCCTGGCTCTACTGCTCATCAGAGTCTGGGTCTATAGGAGGCAGCAGCTCACCCCAGGTCCCCAAAACTCAAAACCCTCTTTGATACCCATGGTGCAATGCAGCAGGGGGAGGAGAAGGAACTCTCAGGCCCCACAGGGTGTGGCAAAGAACTGCACAGACTCCTAAATGCATCCCCCCCTTCCCCAGGCTCTCCTCGGAGTCACCTCTGCTTTCAGCCAGGATGTCCACTTGGGGGGGTACTGCTACCAGAAGTAGGAACGGCCCTAAGACCCTACCACCTTCACCCCAATGACTTCCCGTGAAATAAGCCTGCCACTCTGGGAGGGGAGCAGAGCCCACAGGAACCTGGGGCTACAGGGGCATTTCTCGCCACCACGAGCAGGAGGGGCAGAGCCCGTGGGCTGACATGCCAGGAGCGGGCACTCCCCTTACCTGTTCTTCTCGGAGATAACCACCCTCCCTCCCTCCGGATCTGCCCGGAAGTCTCTCCAAGAGCCCCAAAGTCCAGGAATCCCCACCAAAGGGTTCGGAAACAGTGCCCACAGTCCGGGGCCCCTCGGAACGGTGGGTGCGAGTTGAGGGAGCCGCCGGCCTCGAGTGGGGTGGGGACTGACAGACGAGCCAGGGGCGCTGGGGAGGGGAGGGGGCCGGGCCTCGGCTCGTCCCCCGTCCCTGCGGCACTGCTGCTGCATCATACCGACGGGGGAGGAGAGCCGGGCGGCCGCCCGGAGGGCCCGGCGCCGGGACAGGCCGACTCTCCGAGACCGAGAGTGGGCAGAGCGGGGACGCCGCCGGGCCCCCTCTCCTCTCCCACCCGCCCGGAGCCCCGGACGGCGGGGCGAGAAGTCGGGAAGGGTGTCGCTTATTGTCCCCGGGGGCTGGGGTCCTGGCTTTCCTAACAAAGGCCCCGGGGCCCTTACCCGGGCGGGTCTGATCTTCTCGGTCTAGGGGGGACCCTAAACAGTGG
>NW_005871148.1:292336-311088 GCF_000147115.1 Myotis lucifugus | reverse complement strand
AGGGCCCGAGCGCGTGCATCTGCCCCGCGGCCGCCGCTCGGCAGCATTTGCTCCAGGGGGCGGAGACCGAGCGGGGAGGAGGGGCGCCACGCCGCCGGCCAAAGTACCGGCGGATGGGGCCGGGGGCGGGGCCGGGGGCGGGGCCTCCCGGAGTCCCCTCGACCAATCGTCGTCTCGCCGCGGCCGGGCCGGCCCAATAGGTTGGCGGTGAGTGGGGCGGCGTTCAAGGTGAGGTGCGCGGTGCGTTGGGGGCGGAACTTGGTGCCGTCCCGGCCGGCTCCGGGGCGGGGGCAGCGGGTGGCGTCTAAAGAGAGCGCCGGCTCCCAGCCGAGCCTGGGACGCCTTCCGGCCCGGGCTCCCCCGCCCTTCCCTCGGGGCTCCCGGCTCGCCCCCCGTTCAAACTGCCCCCCCCACCCGGCATTTACGCTTAAACGTGCAGCCACTTCTGCGAAGAGGCCAGAGTTAAAGTGGGGCGCGATTAGCACCTCAGGGCAAACGGAGCCGTGGAGCTGAAGGCGCTCGTCCGAACCTCCGTCCCCCCCGTTTCTGGATGTCTCAGCTGCCTCCTGGCCTGCGAACCAGCAGACACCTGAAAGGAGGGTCCTCCCTGCGGGTGGAGGCCGGTCTGTGCGGTTCTGAGCAGCGCGTCCTCCCCGCCCTCATCCTAATATAGATCCCACACCTGCTCGCCTTTCCTGCTTCCGGAGCCCACGCTGGACACCCCCCCCCCCCCATCCTAGACACACTGCCTGGCACCGGCCGACCCTCCCCCGACCCAGCGCTGGTCTCCGGGGTGTGCCCGTCTCCGCCCGCGCTCACGGTCCCCCTTTACCTTCTGGACGAAGGGCCTTGCGCAGCCTCCGAGCCGCAGGAGGTTTCTAGACCGGCGCGTCCATCTCGGCCACGCTCCGTGTCCGGAGTCCTGGGACGGGTGTCTGACAGCCCTCTCCCCTCGGATGATGAGATTAAACGAGGAAAGACTTAAAGCATATACTCTGGGACCATCATTGGCTCTTTCATTTTTAGCAGACATTTATTAGAGAAGACTGTACTAAGTGGTTAAGACCAGAAATCAGATCTGAATTTATTATTTTTTTTTGAGAAATCAGATCTGAATTTAAATCTGTGGCCTTGACACATGAGCTTAGGCAAATGGGCTCTGTTGCCTCAGTTTCCTCTGTTGTCACAGGGTTTAAGTTGTTGTGTGGATTGTCACGCCAGTGCAGTGACAAGTTAGCTCAGTGTAAGTGCAGGGTCAGTCTTAACTGTCATTCTTACGGAGCTCTGTAAGAATTCTTATCCGTGCTGGGATGCAAACATGAAATATAACAATTGTACTCCCCCAAGTCACAATCTGCGGTGTAGACAGACTTGTAGGAAAATAATTGCCAAACCATGTGATAAAAACTAGAGAGATGTACATAGGAAACAGGGGTGGCCAGGATGAGGGATCAAGTGATGGAAGAGAGATGGTCGGGAAAGACTGCTTGTAGTAGGAAATGAACCCGGCCAAGGTAAGCCAAGCTTCAGAAGTGTGGCTCAATCTGGAGACCAACTGGAACGTAGGAATGGGTGGGGAAGAGCAGGAGGCGAGTAGGTCAGATCACACAGGACTAAGGGCGTGCTGAGGGGTTTGTGGGCTTTCACGGGATAGGCCATAAGGAGTTTTCAAGGGGAATCCTTTGAGCAGACCTGCATGTCAAGTAGGTCACTCAGGAATGTGGAGTCTGGATACAACCTTAGAAGCAGTAGGTTTTTATTATGATTGGGGTAAAGGGGGGAGAGAACCTGAACACACCATTAACCAAGATGGGTTAACGCTGAGGAGATGTGAGGATACAGAAGAATGACAAAGTTCATTTTGGGATATGTTGGACTTCCTATGCCATCAGCTGGTGGAGACTCTCAGAGGTGGTTGAACTTGGGTGCAGAGTAAAGGAGTGAGGCCGGGCCTTCAGGGACCTCCACAGCATGAATCCACTCCAATGATGCGGCTCTTTCTCTAACTATGCCTAGTATATCCTGCCCAAGGAATTTACACATACCCAGGAAGCCTTCCCGTCTCCTCCGTTTGCCTAAATCCTTCATCACTTACCCACCTGTGGCCATCCTCAGACCAAATTCCTTTACAGCTGGATTGTACTGTTCATTCCGCACCGGCCTGGGCTGCTCTGTGGTGGTGACTTCTTTGGGCACATGCCCAGTCTCCACAGTTAGCACCAGTCAGTAAACACTAAGGACTGCACTGGCTGAGGCTCTGGGTAAGGCCCTGGGTTAAAGAGAGACATACTTGTCCTCGGAATTTACAGCCTACCAGAAGCCTGATGTGGAAGAAATAAAATTGAGTGGGATGGCATCCAGGTTGCTGAAGAAACAAACGGCATGGAGGTTTTATTTTGGAGGCTTCCCTGGAGGGAGTGATCTTTTAAATGGAGCCCTGCCCAGCTGGTGTGGCTCAGTGGTTGAGCCTCGGCCCATGCACCAAGAGGTCACCAGTTCAATTCCTGGTCAGGGCACATGCTTGGGTTTCAGGTTCAGTCCCCAGTAGGGGCTTGCAGGAGGCATGTTGATATTTCTATCTCTCTCCCTCTCCCTTCCTCTCTCTCTCAAATCAATTTTTAAAATATTAAAAAATAATCCTATATAATAAAAGGCTAATATGCAAATCGACCAAAGGCTGAACGACCAGTTGCTATGACGCGCACTGACCACCTGGGAGCAGATGCTCAATGCAGGAGCTGCCCCCTGCTGGTCAGTGCACTCCCACAGGGGGAGTGCTGCTCAGCCAGAAGCCGGGCTCACGGCTGGCGAGTGCAGCGCTGGTGGCAAGAGCCTCTCCCACCTCCACAGCAGCGCTAAGGATGTCCAGCTGATGGCTTAGGCCCGCTTCCCACACTGGCAGTCAGACATCCCCCGAGGGCTCCAGACTGCGAGAGGGCACAGGCTGAGCTGAGGGACACCCCCCCCAAGTGCACAAATTTTGTGCACTGGGCCTCTAGTTTAAAAAATAAAATAAACGGAGCCCTGAATTAACCTCGGTGGAGAGATAAATAGGAACATTCTAAGCAGAGGGAACTGTTATGTGTATAGGCCCGGGAAGAGAGTGTGGTATGTGTAATATGGGTGGCTGGTGTGGCTGAATTGGGGCAAAGGCCAGCAGGGGCAACAGATCCCCCAGGGCCATATAAGCCATACTTATTCACTTATTCACTTATTCACTTATTCAACAAATCTTTCTTGAGTGTCAAATGTGTGCCAGGCAATTTTACTTGGCAGAAGTTGAGCAATGGTGTGGACTACTATAACGAACACGCAGATAAAGAGTATCTTCTGCTTGGGGAGATAGAAAATAAACAAATACATAAACAAGGAGCTGTAGGACAAGGCCTCTCTAGAGAGGGTGGTCAGGGAAGACCTGTTTGTGAGGTGACACTTGAGCTGAGGCCTGAAAAATGAGAAAACTAGCTTTTTGTTGAGTTGGAGGCATAGCTTTTGGGCAGAGAGAACAAGTGCAAAGGCCCTGTGGTAGGCATATTTGAGGAACAAAAGAGAGATTACTTGGCTGGATAATTGCGAGTGGTTAGGAGTAGGGTGAAAGAAGGAAAGCAGGCCCACATTTAGTATGGTTATGGTAAGTAAGGCATGGTAAATTATTAAGTACAGAAATAATCAGATTTATAATTTTTTTTGGTTAATCCTCACCAGAGGATATATGTATATATTTTTAAGAGTGGAAAGGAGGAGAGACAGAGAGAAAAACATTGATGTGAGAGATACACATTGATTGGTTGCCTCCTGCACCCGCCCCAACCAGGACCTGGGATTGAGCCTGCAACCGAGGTACATGCCCTTCACTGCAATCGAACCCATGGACTTCAGTCCGAGGACAGACGCTCTAACCACCATCTAGTATCAAATTTATAAAAAGAATATTTTTATTGGTTTCAGAGAGGAAGATAGAAACATCATTAAGAGATAATCATTGATCGGCTGCCTACTGCATGCCTCCCACTGGGGACTGAGCCCACAACCTAGGCATGTGCCCTGGCCAGGAATCCAACTGTGACCTCCTGGCTCATAGGTCGATGCTCAACCACTGAGCCACACCGGCTAGGCCAGATTTGTTTTTAAAAGACAATTTGGGTTGCTGTGTGCAGAATGGACTGTGTAGGGCAAGAGTGCAAGCAGGAAGATCAACTTTAAGTCTTGGCAGAAGTTGAGCAACGGTGTGATCTTGAATAGTAGAGGATGGCAGCAGTGGAGAAGGGTAAATAGATTTCAGAGAGAGACAGGAAGTAGGTCTGGGAAAAGGAATAAATGTGGAAATGAAAGAGGGAGAGAGAAGTCAAGGCTAAACCGTGTTTCTAGATTGAATAACTAGATGGTTGGTGGTCATTTTGCGTCGAGGTGTGAGATGGGGATATCTTGAGGACCCCCACTTCCCCAGATAGCCCAGAGGATACAAAGAAGTCTGAACAGGTCTGCAGCTTGGGAGAATGTATTCTGTAGATACCACATTTTGGAATGCTTACCTATGGGTGATAATTGGAGGGTCATTGAGTGACAAGAACTCCTGGGATAGAATGCGGAGAGCTGATACCAGCATAGTAGACCAAGTCAAGAGATAGACAAGTACCTGCTGGAGGTAATGAACATATTAGTGACTTCAGTCACCTCAGGAGAGTGGTGAGTGGGAGGTGAGGAAACAGGAGACCATGAGGGGCAATGAGCTCAGAAGCTTTGCCAAGAATAAGAGGGGGGCGTGGGACTGAGACAGGGCCTGGGTTTTCAGCCCTCGGTGGTTCCGGGAACCCAGACAAGGCCTGTGCAGGGAAGGCTGTCTTCCTTAAGGGCAGAGAGCGAGTCATCAAGGCCCAGCCCACTTCCCATCAGAGGTCTGGGTGGGGTTGGCAAAGTCACTCCTAACCTTGGGTGAGGCTGACTCAAGGTGGGAAGGTTGCCCCAACTCCCAGTGATAAGCCCTTGCATGACCACAGTGAAACCCTGACCCCCCCAATTTCCCAAGGCAGTGCACTCTGGAAGAAAATAATCTCATTTCTTTTCTTCTCAGTCCTTAGTGGTCTGACCGCCCAAGGTGAACAAACTGAAATGAGAAAGTACAGGAACAGCAGCACAAAACAATGTGAAGATAGGTTGCTTATGGGATTTTCACGAACGAGAAAGATGGTTCTAGAAAAAGAGGCAAACAAGTTGGCTTCAAGGGTCTTCCCACATTGGACCCTGCCTCCCACTTTCATTGATTCCAGTGACCACACAGCAGTCAAACCTTTTTTTTTTTTTCACTTTATTGTACAAAAAAAGGGAAAACAAAACTTCCACAGTTGGCCTTTAGCTTAGGCAGACACCTCTAAGCCACTCCCTCCCCCTCCCATGATACAAATTCAAGTTGTGGTTGTTGTTAAAACCTACAAAAACACTCCTTAAATATTAGAAAAAAAATTGGGGGGGCGAGGATGTGGGGGTCCTCCCACCCCAGCCATCCCATCCCAGTGCCAAAATGCACTCAGAGTGACCTCTTACAGCACCAACACCCCCACCCCCACAGCCCTGTTTGTACTGTAAGAATTTTTCAATTTTTAAAACAGGAAATAAAAAGCGCCCCAAAGTTGTTTTTAAATGAAAACACATTCCACTAAAACACAACAGCACAGGGGCACGCAAACAGGGAGTGGGGTTCTCTGTAAGGGCTCTTGGTAAGAAATAGAACCTGGGAAGCCCTGTGCCTAATTCCAGGATAGGGACAAAGGAAGGGGGGAGTGGGAGTGGGAAGTGTCCCTCCCTAGCTCCCCCAACCCCAGCACCACGTCCAAGGCAAAGATTGTTTGCCTTCCTTTGGGAGCAGGATCCACTTTTCCTATCCCACCTCCTAGGTGGAGTTCCCACTCTTCCCCCATTTCTTGGCTTTCATTCAGAGGGGGGAAGGTTGAAAAGCACAGAGCCCCAATTAAATAGCTCACTGACATGATTGCAAAAAAAAAAAAAAAGCCACAATTTAATCAAAAAAATTAAACCCACAGAGACAAGGTGGCTTCGCTAATTAAGGATCTAGGAATCAGGGTACCAAATTTGGGGGATAGCTGGGAAGGGTTAGAGGGACAGCTGCAAAGGCAGCTTTTACAGACCTCTCCCCCAGCTGTGGGTTTGGGAGGCGGCGGGGCGCCTGGCCTCGGGGCGGGGGCAGGAATGGAGCAGACCTGAGAAATCAAAGGAAATGGGGCAGGGGAGCTGGAGGATATGAAGGCAGGAGGAGTAAGAGGTTGCAACACACCTCTTGAAGCCCAGGTCCTGGGCCTAGGGTGGCCAAGGGACCCCTTGGATGGGCTTGAGGCCCTTCCCACCAAATACGAGCTTTAATTCTCAGCTGGTCTGCCCCCCGCCCTGCCATCCTGCTGGAGGCCAGCAGCAGCTCAGAGTCCTATGGCCCTGGCAGAGGGAAGCTGCTAGGAAGCATCAGAGAGCGCTTCAGTATCCCCCCTTTCACTGAATCAGCGATTAGGCAAAGCAGAGGAGGTGAGAAAGGGGCCGCCCCAGCCTGTTCCCACCAGGATGTCTCCCTGGCCTTTGTCAACCCTTTTACCAGATTCATGGACTGATGTGGGCTCCCCCCCCTCTTACACACACACACACATATACATGTGCCTTTGCACACACCCACAGGTACACCCATGCTATGTACAGGACACACACACGCACACACACACACACACACTCACTCACTTTTCCATACGTATCAAGTTTTAAAAAGTCCCAAACTTACCCCCCTAAACCCTCCCTCCCGGAGAAATGACAACAGAGACGGCAGCCGAGATCGGTAGGAAACGTCTCGTTGACAGCTCAGAGCTTAAAAAAAAATATATACACATATATAAAAAACACCTCTGCCCCCTCCCCCCAAGAGTGGGTCCAGGTAGCTCCTTCCCGCAGGGGGCAGGGGAGAGGGCAATGGGGCAGGGCCTGTTTTCTCACAGGCACATGCCCTCCTCTCTCCACATTCCCTGCCTCCAGTTCCAACGTAGGGGGTCCAGGCAGCAAGCCCCTCTGGAAAGGGAGGGGGTCCTCCCCAAGCTTCTACCCCCCCTTAAGTTGGGCTGCAGGTTAGAGGGCCTCACTGAACTCTTTGGGACCCCCACCCCACTCCCGGGTCCATTGTCCATGCCAGAACCGCAAGTGCAGAAGAGTGGTGGGCCGGTCCAGTCCAGTGGTGGCTCAGTCTGACGGTTGCCCTCCCTGGAGAGTCCCCAGGGCTGATGTCTCTGAGGCTGCAGAGTCCTGGCCTGGGCTCCTCCAGCCCCTCCCCCCCCACCATATTTTGTTTAAAAAAAGAAAGAAAGAAAGAAAGTGGGGGAGGGCAGGGGACAGAACAAGGGGGGAAAACAAAGGCGGTCAGTTGGAGAGGGGAGCTCCAGGTGGGGCTGAGCCTCAGTTGGAGTCCGAGTCCGAAGAGTCCCCTGAGGAGGAAGAGCTGGAGCTGCTACCCTCAGACTCGTTGTCTTCATCCTCGTCATCATCCTCATCATCATCTTCATCCTCATCATCCTCCTCATTCTGGGGGCAAGAAACATGCCATCACCGGGTGGCCGTCCTAGCAGGGCCTCACCCCCCCTTCCCACCATGTCCATCCACCCCACCTCATCCCCGTCCTCGCTCTCATCCTCGCTGCTGGACTCTGAGGAGTCCCCGCCATCCTCAGAGGAGTCCCCATTCTCATCATCTTCTTCCTCTTCATCCTCGTCCTCTTCATCCTCGTCTTCATCCTCATCCTCCTCAGACTCCTAAGGGGGACGGCGTTGCATCAGTGGTCTCTGCCACAGCACGCCAGGTGCTGAGGACCAGCCGCCCCCTCCCCGACCCCCTGCCAGAGGGGTTCCTTACAGATTTGGACTGTAGGGTAGTCCGGCTGGACTTGGGGTTCGGGCCTCGCAGCTTGGTCATGCTCTTGCGTTTCTATAGGAGAGGATGCAGACACAGACAAAGGGAGCAGCCATGAGTCCCAGACACCCCCAATCACTCCTTACCCCAGTGCCCTCCTGCTCCCAGACTTACATTGGAGATGTACTCTTTATATGCTGCACGGTCTTGGGGAGACAGACTCTGGGAGAGACAAAGGAGGAGGTAAGCACTGGAACACCACCTGGTGGGGCCAAGCATTTACCACTAACCATTACTCTTCCCGATCTCCTGTACCTTGGGTCTCTGCAGAAAACCCCTGGGATCTGAGAACCAAGTTCCAGTATTTCTGCTTAAGATGCTCTGAATCCTTTTCTAGGCACCCTCTCCTAAGACTGCTGTTCAGACTGTTGTTTTTCATGTCCCCTCGAATGAAAGCTCCAGAGTCAGGGCCTTCCTCGATTGAGACAAGTCCCCCATGACAACCCCCTCCCCCCAGAGCCTGGCATCATCACTCCCACCCCAATACCAAACCTGGAGCCACTGACAAGGCAGTCTGGGGCTCACCAAACTTCTTGAAACCTAAACCCTGCTACTTCCCTGGGTCCTTGGCCATAAGTGACTCCACTTTACAGACCTGACTGCTAAACCAAGGCACAGAGAGGGGGCCAAGCCAGAATCGAGGAGCGGTCCCCTGGTTCCAGATGGGAAGGAAAAGGCAGTCTGATTTAGATTTTTCTTACTAGCTAGCTGTGTGATCTTGGGTAAGTTACTTAACCTCTCTGAACCTTGGTTTTCTTATCTTTGATAGCAATCATTGCCTTGTAGGACCCCGAATAAAATCATGAATGCAGACCAGCCAGCATGATGCCTCCCTCTTCCCAGGGTCCCCTGCCCTCTCACCTTGACCCAGAGGTCCAGGTGCACTTTGTACTGCTTCTGCTGCTCCTCAGCCAGCTTTTTGTAGTGCTCCTTCTGGCTCTGGGAGATGCGCTGCCAGCGGCTGCCAATCTCCACCATGCGCTCCTTCAGTGGCAGGTGGTTCAGCTCCCCGTTGGACAGCAGCTCCTGGGAGAACTTCTGGTAACCGTTCCTGAGAAGTGGGGGTGGTGCAGGGAGGGTCAGAATACCATCCAAGAAGCTCTCCAGCTCTGGCCCTCCGCACCTCCAGGGGGGGCTCCAGACTCACATGGGAGGCTTCTTGGGTTCTCCCTGGAACTTCATCTTCTTGGATGAGTTTGCAGCAGCTGGGGGTGCCCTCATCTCACTCAGCTCTCTCTGTGGGGATACCCAGGAAGGTTACAGTCATCCCATCCCCACCACCACCATGTTTCTGTCTCTTATCCCAGCTGACTCCTTTTGTGTGCCAGGAAGGAGAAACTGAGGCACAGCCAGGGAGCAACTTCCTAACAATTCACACCTGAGGTGGGCACGGCGGCTCGAAAGTGCTGCCATAACTGCACCCGTGTGACTGCCAGTGCCAGGTCCCTTTTACTGATGTGCGACTGAGGCTCAGAGAAGGAAGTTAAGAGACCTGCTCTGGGTCACACACCAAGGCTGGGATTTTGGGCTCCCAGCCCCAAGCAGCGAAGAAAGCTGCACACCAGCCAGGGGGCCCCCAAATTTCAAGTGGAGGGTGGTGGCCCCAGCTCCACCCCACCCCACTGCACTTCTCTAACCAGCAGCCCCTCCCCACCTCGTAGCGCTTTTGGTCTTCGGCCGCCTTCTTAATCCACATCAGTTTCTCCTTCTTTTCCATGTTGTTCCAGGTCATCTCCATGGCTTTCAAGGCCTTCACCCGGTCATTCTGGGGACAGACAGGGGTGTCAGCTGTGGGAGGGGTCACCTGGGACTGGAGGCCGCCTGCGTGGGACTTGGTAGGTCGCCCCTCTTTCCTACCTTGAAGCGGGCCAGGTAGTCCCCGATGACGCTCTGTTGCCAGATCTCCTCGGCTCGCTTGGGCGACTCCGGCAGTTTGCCCCTTTCCTCGCGCTCCCCAGCCGGCTTCCTCTCCGACTGGGCCTTCAGCGCTGCCTCCCGGGCCTTGTATTTGGCCTGCAGAGGGACGGCACCGGGCGTCAGCCTTGCGGCCACCCCCAGAGGGCGCTCGTTCCCCATCCAGCTGTGCAAGGTTCCCACCGCAGCCAGGGCGGGACCAGCAGCGGCTGGGCCGGTGCAGGCATCTCCAGCCGAGGGCTCAGCCCCGCCCACCAGCGCTGCTCCCCGGGGAGCCAACAGCCCTCAGCTGACAGCTTCCCGCCTTCCGGCTCGCTGGGCTCCCAGCCCCAGCATCTGCGCCCAGGCACAAGTGTGGCTGGCACAGGGCAGGGGCGAGGAAGTGCGGCCAGGCCCTAGAGGAGAGGCGGCCCACATTCGGATGCCTGGCAGCCCCTCTGGTCTGGCCAGCCTGACCTTCTTCTTCTCCGATAAGTCGTTCCACATGCGGGCCAGCAGGCGCGTCAGCTCGCTTTCTGAGAGCTCCGGCCGCTCCTCCTGCAGTTGCCGCCGCTTCTCCTCCGAGAAGATGAACATGGCCGACACTGGCCTCTTGGGCTTCTCTGAGCTGCCCTGTAGATGTGCAAAGAAGGTCAGAGTCAATGGGAGTGTTGGCAGGGAGCCTGCCTTCCCCACTCCCAGCAGCTCAGTGGTGCTCCCGGCCCACCTTGCCCCCTTCCTGGGAGGGTTTCTTGGAGGCTGGGCTGGTGGTTTGCTTTCTTTGTTGATGTTCAACATGTGGGGGAATTCCCCCCAGGACCCGCTGCTGCTTCCTCCTCTGGCAGGCTCTGGTCCAGGGAGAAAAGGTGGCATGGGGTTGTGCGCCCAGTTCCCAGTCCGCTCCCAAACTGTCCGGCGGGTCTTGCACACTGCCTCGCCCACTCACCTCTAGAAAACGGAGCAGTTCCACCTCATAATCTTTCTTTTTCTGGGAAAAGAAGGGGAGCCAGGGTCAGTCTGGGGGCAGGCTCTCTGGGAACCCTCCATAGATGGTAAGCACAAGGCCCAACATTATCTGTTGGTCTGTCCAGGGGCTAAACCCAGCACACCAACTTTGAAGCAGGTGCCCAAGGGGTCAGACCTCATGCTTCAAGGCTCCCAAGGATCTCCAGGAATCCTCCCTCTCCAGGGGGGCTCCCGCCGCAGCTCACCTGGTCACACTTCTTGTGGTAGGCATCCTTCTCCTTCTGGGAGAGCAGCTTCCACTGCTGGCTGCATAGCACCATGCGCTCTGTGCTGGGCACGTCCTTCATGTTGGCCATCAGCTCCGCGCAGTACAGCGAGTAGCTGTTCCTATCAGAACCAAAGCCAGGGAGGAGCATCCCTGTGAGCAACAGGGTGGCCCAGGGCAGCAGAGCCTGGGCCCAGGTCCTTCACCAGGCAGCTCTCTGCCTGCCCAGGTGCCCACTCACCCGCCCACCCCAGGGCAGTGCTCACGGAGGTGGCTTGGTAGGTCGCCCATCAAATTTGTCCTTGAGCTGGCGTTCAGCCTTGGTGAGGGTGGACTTGGTGATGCCCTCCTCACTGATGTTCAGCTCAGGGTGCTTCTGGATATAGTCACGCATAATCTCCTGCAGGGTGAGGTGGGAGGACGGAGGGCAACGGGGTGTGGGGTTAGCGGGGGCCAGGAAGGGGGGGAGAGCCGCTGGGAAGGGGAGGCAGGGAGCAAAGCTGGGGGTGGCCGTGTGTGTGCTGTGTCACACAAGTGGTGCCCTGCCCTGCCCTAGCCTGCGATCTCATGGGGAGGGGGGGTGTGGGGAAGGTAGGGGCAGAGGTGAGGGGCCCAGAAGGCCCCTCCCTCAACGGAGGGATGGGGAGTGACTGCCTCCCGCGGAGTCACTGCGGGGGCCACAGAGTCAGAGGGCAGAGGCTCATGAAGAGCCGGATGGGGAGGAGCGCAGCGGAAGCCTAACCTCGTACTCCTTCCGCTGCTCCAGGGCCTTATGAATCCATTTCAGCCTCTTTTTGTCCGAGAGCTGAGACCACTGCTTCCCCAGGGAGTCCTTCACCTCCTTCGTAGTGGCCTGCAAACCAAAAGCCGTCAGACACACGCAGGCAGCCGGGGGCAGGAGGAGGGGAGGGGGGTGGGGGGCGCAGAGGCCCCGCCCCCTCGGGCCACAGGAGGTCACAGGCGTGTCCCCCACAGGCCAGGAGGAGAAGGCGGAGAGGCGGGGGTCCCGCCTGGGTGCAAGGGGACAGGCTCACTCACACGCGCACGCACACGCTTGCACGCCAGCTGGCCCAGGCCCTGTCCATGCAGCCCACCCCTGGGGAGGGGCCTCCTCTCCTGCTCCGTGCCCAGCCGACCTGGCGCGGCTCCCCCCCTGGCCACCGCCATGTGCCCTCTGCCCCCACCCCTTGGCCGGACACTCACATCTGGCCGAACTTTGAGATACACTTTCTTCTCGTGGGTGTACCACAGCTGCTGGGGGGTTTTGGGCTTCTCGGGGATGTCCGACTTCTTGGCATTCTGGATTAAGTCGGGGTGATCCTCCCTAGCCAGGGCGTGGGGAGCAACAATCAGCAATTTGGAGGGAGCTCCTGCCAAGGCAGACCCAGCTAGCTGCCCGCCCACCAAGGCTCCGAGGACTACCAACTGGAGACTAGGGGACAGTGGCTGCCTGACTGTCCCTGCCCTTGAGCATGAGCCACAGGGTTTACACAGGACCATCATCTTCCATGCCTCCTGGATGGCAAGCTTGAGGCTCCGGTCAGGGTTACCCTGTCCTGTCACACCCAGTGCCGTGGCCCTTCTCCGGGCTCCACTGCCTTACCTGAATCGGGCCAGGTTTCGCTCGAACTCCTGTTTCTCCCTCTGGAAGTCCTGAATATACTTCATCTGGGGGGAGGAGGGGACCGGGGTCATCCACAACCCAAGGCCTGAGCTACAAAAGCCACAGAGCCCTCCTGGCTAGCTGTTTTGCCTCCCAGTTTGTGACATGGATGAATGGAGGATGGCATGGGCAGGCAGGGGATGCTGGCCTGGCAGGGGATGCTGGCCTGCCTTCCAGTGGAGGGCGGGGCTCAACAATAGCCCACATTAGTGAGAGCTTACAGGGGTCTCCCAGAACACATCCTATTCCTTTTGTTTATGACACCCAGTCACACAGTAAACAGTGACAGGGCTGGGACTCCCCCAAACCTCCCCCTCCACCTTTCCCCAACACCTCAAAGCTCCCACAATGAGTGGTCAGGAGGTGTAGGACTTGCCTCCATCACTCCCTCCTCCCATGTCTGTGGCAACTGATATTGTCTAGCCCAGTGGTCGGCAAACTCATTAGTCAACAGAGCCAAGTATCAACAGTACAACGATTGAAATTTCTTTTGGGAGTCAAATTTTTTAAACTTAACTATATAGGTAGATACATTGTTATTAACTTAATTAGGGTACTCCTAAGGCTTAGGAAGAGCCACACTCAAGGGGCCAAAGAGCCGCATGTGGCTCGCGAGCCGCAGTTTGCCGACCACGGGTCTAGCCCACCAGAGTTAGTCCTGCTTCCAAGGCAGGAGAGGAGTGTGTTGAAGGGAGCCGAGTGAATTCTTGCAATGCAAGTCACATCCTAATAGATGTCTCTTGAATTGGGGTATTTCCCCCCTCCCACCACCTCTGGATCCCTGGCTGCCCTTCACCATCCTGATCCCATCCTCCTCCCATCCTCAGCCATTGCCTTCTCCTCTGCCATCTGGCGTCCCCATTTTCTCCTTCACCCCTTCCATCAGCCTGGTCCTCCTTCCCAACCATCACCTGACTCTTCCCGACTTCTCCACACTCCTGCTTCCTTCCCAATGTCTTTTTCCTTCCTGATCTGCCTTCGGTCATGGCTCCCGTTCAGTGTTCACCTCCCTCCCTCCCCCTTGCCTAGATCCACAATCATCAGCACTGGAAGGGGCCAGGGGCTCAGTGTTTGAGCCCAATCCCTGCCTCTCGCGGAAGAGAGAGACACCAGGTGTGGGGAGCCCCACTTTCCTCGGGCTCCCACAGAAAACTGGGAGCAGAGCCCAGCCTGCTTGACCCCAATCGCAGCCCTCCTCACACAACAGCGGCTTTTCGAGCTGGATGGCACCACCGAGCTCAGGCTCGGCCTCCACACCCGTCAGATAAGACCAGGTCTGGAGAAGAAAAGTGACTTACCGAAGGGCACGCACAGCCATTCAGTGGGAGCCAGAACAGGCCCAAGTCTCACGGCCCCTCGGCCAGCACACTATCCGCTCTATCACAGTTTCTCCTGCCCCTCCCTGGTCCTCAGACCCTCTGTCTCTTCCTCCCATCCCATGAGTGTCGTTTGTATAGTTAGCTCTTCAATATCCCCATCAAAGGGTCAACAGCTCCAGCAATTCAGGCTCCTGCTCATCTCAGGCAGCAGTTGAAGACAGCTGGTTTTATCCAGCCAAATTCGCTCCTTTTTGGAGTCCAGAACCAAGGGCATGAGAGCCTGCAGCCAGGGTGCACAACCCAGGCAAAGGGCTACTCACAGTGCAATGGCCAGTGCCACCTCCTGAGAGCTGGTTGTAGACAACTCGGATGCCCCTCATCACCTCTCTGGCTCCATCTTGGCCGTCTAGCGTCTCTTCTTTGGGTCCCTCTCTCCCTACCCCATCTCACTCATGTCCCCGCTGCAGGATCCTCCAGTGCTTTGCTGCCTATCTCTTTGAGGGACTATTGATCTCACTGTACTTGACCATCGATCTCTGCCTGGGAGGCTAGGGCAACCTCTGCTCCAGGTTGACAGCCTCCAATGGTCTGGTATAGCATGAGGCCACCAGAGACCATGTGTATCCTTGGGCAAACATGTGTGCATGGGAAGGAAACCCACCTAACACATGATGTGGCAATGAGAGGAGCACTAGGCAGGGGGTCTGGAGCACTAAACCCAAGTCCTGCTCTAGCATCATTACTTTAGTGACCTGGGACATGATACCCTCCGGCACCCCAGTTCCTTGCTCACAAAATCGGATAACCTGTTCTTCTGGGGTTGCCTTTATGAGGATACTGCCAGCATCAAATGAGACCATGTCAGGACATGTCAGAGGGCGAAGAACTGCTGTGTAAAAGAACACTGGACTGTGGCTGGTCCCAGCACCTAGCTCAGCCTGGGCTACACCCGTGACAGTGCCTGTAATTTATGGTGTGAGGGCCGGGAAGTGGGTGATCAGGTGCGGCTGCCCAAGACCCTACTCTGCTCTGCTGACCTACTCACATCCCTGATACCAAGTCCCTTTGTCTGAGTGTCGTCCCCCCCCCCCAACCCCCCCAACCCTGGCAGCTGACCCACACACCAGCTGCTCCCAGCCTTTTCCCTCCCAGCCACCTTGGCCCCCCTCCCCCCACCTTCTTCTTCTCGGGCAGTTCCTTGTATTTCTTGGACAGAATCTTGGTCAGGTCCAGGTTGCTCATCTCAGGGTGAAGTTTAGCGTATTTGGCCCGCTTTTCCATGAAGAAGCGGAAATAAGGGGTCAGGGGCTTCTTTGGGAAGTCTGGGTGTTTCTGAAACGAGGGATAAGGACACAGTGAAGGTCAGACACCATCCATTCTTTGGACCATGCCTCTCCTACCCCTTGTGCTCCTCCTCCTGGAAACTCACCTTGAGTTTTTTGCCTTTGTAAGGATTTTTAACATGTTCCTGAGCGTCGAGGATCAGTTCTGTCAATGTACGGAACTTTCTCACCTGGAAGAAGAAGGGAGGTGAGTGGAAGGGGAAGTTCAGAAGAGGAGACACTGCCCAGTAGCATACGCCCATTTTCCAACCGGTTTCCTCTACTTTCCATTAGACTAAACTTATCAAAAGAGGAGGGGCAGAGGCCAACAGTCACAACTCAGGTGGCTCCTGACATCAAGGCAGACACCGGGCACTGGCTCATGCCTACTGCAGAGGCCCAGGCAGTGAGACACACCAAAGGACAGCAACAAGGTGACTACATGACATCAATGTGGTTGTCTATGCCAGCACCCCCTTCAACCCCCAGAAAGCTCAGGAAACAGAAGCTCCGAGAGGGTAAGTATTCAAGGCCACAAAGCTAGAAACTGGCAGAACTGAGAACTCTAGGCCAGTGCTGTCGACTGTACCACCTCCCAAAATGCACCCGGTCTCTTGCCTTCCTGTTTATAGACTTCTGTTTCATCTCCCACACCAGGAAAGTTAAGGCAGGGGTCCCTATAGATGTGTGCTCCTGTGTGTCAGGAAGCGGGGGGCGGGGATCAGTTACCTCATTAGAAATCTCCACCCATTTGAGCTTGCACATGTCTCCAGAAAAGTCTTTAAATGCTACTTTTTCCCAGTCCATATGCGACTCAGTGGTTTTGAACTTGGAACTGTCATTGGATGGAAGGTTGTTCTTCATGCATTCTAGCAAAGTCAGCATGTCTTCCTGAGACCAGTGGTCTGGAGAGGGGTAAGAAAGGTGATCATGACGGCTCATGCTATCCCTCCCATCAATTCCCCAGTCCCTGTGTGCTCAACTCTTCCTCCCCAGAGCTTCCTAGTCCCTGGTTACTTCCCGTCTGAAGACAGACAAAACACGGCCTAGCCCTAAGGAGAAACTGTGGCCATATGAATTAGAGCAGGGATGCCCATCCAGACAGTGTCATACCTAGAAAGCCAGAACTGAGTGCCACAAGGTACTATTTATTGTAGGGAAGGAGGAAATGAAGCTACTGTGATTGGGGCCCTGTGGGAAAACAGATAGCTTATCAGAGAGGGGAGGGAAGCAAGAGGCAACATTTCCAAATGTGTCGCCAAGTTCAAGTCCAAATTCTCGGCAGACACCCTAAGTGATGGGATGTGGGTAGTAAGGAGACCCAATGCAATGTTTCTCGCCAGCACAGCTGGAAACGAACATTAGAGAAATGGGTATCCCATCATCCCCCCTCCCTCTTGGCCTCTGAAGGAAGATCTAAGGAGAATTTGGGGCAAGTAAGAAAAACTGAATGGAAATGGTAATTTTGTTTCCATAAAGGAAAGCTTTAATGCAAGGCAGGCAGGAAGGTGGGCAAAGGCTCTCAGGGCCCTGCTCCAGGGAGGACTCCCACGCACCGCATCCGAATTCTGAGTTGTCTTCTCAGCCTAACTCCCATGTGGGCATCAAAGGGGTCTGGGCCAGTCACTGAAATGCAGCTGCAGTGAGGCCTCCCCTAGAGGGTGAGCCGGGAGAACAGCTATCCAAGGCTCCTCATTTGCATTGACATCTGGTAACCTGGGCCTGGGTTTCTGTAGGGCAGGTCACATAAACCCATAGTCCCTCTCCTCTCCATGGCCCACAAGCCTGGCCAGATGCTCAGCTCCACCTTACCCCCACCCCCACACACACTGGAGCCCTACTGGTTGGGGTAGGCGCTAGTGATAAAAATAACTCCCTGGGTGTAGGGTCTCAAACCATCCACACACCCTTTCCGAGTACCTCACCAAGAAACTCGTCCTCTTAGTAATAAAAAACCCTGAGAATCCTTCCCAACCCCTGTCTTCTCCCCCTGCCTCCACATTCCTCAGCCTTCCTCCCATTCCTGGGGGTGGACACATCCCGGGCTGACTGGGAACCCCAGAAGGCAGGCTTACAGGGGCCTCCTTCTCTCCCTGTCACGCGAGGGGGAGGGGGAATATGGAGTGTGAAAAATACAGGGCTTAATAATTCAGACTGAGCCACCCTTGACTCAGTGAGGGACGCTTGACTCTTACAGACACCCTTCCCTTATCTCAACTCAGAGAATGCAGAGTGGAGAAACCCCGCAGAAGGGGAGTGGGCCCTGGAGACAGCCATGTGGGGAAAGAGGATTTAAGTTCAAGAGGACTAAGGATGGGGGCTCCTACCTTGGCCTTTGGGGGCGGCCATTTCCAGGTCTGTGGGGCAGTCTGCTTCTCCGTTCATTCTCCAGCCGTCCAGCCCAGCCACCTCCAGCCGCCTCCTCGGTCACGCTGGCCGGGCAATCCGGGTTCAGAGCCACCTCACCCTTTAGAAGAGAGATCAGCCTCTACTCAGGCGGGCAGAGAGGTGGACGGAGTTCCTATTCCTCCCTCCCCCAGAGGGGAGGGGGGCAAACGTCCCCACTCTCAGCGAGACCCTCCGGACCCTAGCCGATGTGATGGGTAGGTGGGTGTGCGAGGACTCCCCTCCTCTTCCCCGTACCCCCACCCCCAGCCCTTGCAGCCAGGCTCAGCGGCGTGCGCCCTCCCCTGCCCACGCGAGAGACTGCTCGCAGCTCCCAGCTCCCGCGTGCAGCTAGCGCCCGCCTCCTTCCCCCACCCAGGCCCAAGGAAGAACTCCTCCTCCCCCAGCGCCCGCCCGGGGGAGGCCCCAGGCTGGAGGGCGGGGGAGGAGGAAGGGCGGGTAAAGGGCGCGCGCGGCCGCGGAAGCGGCACGCGCCGCAGTCTCCTCCTCCCGCCTCCCCCCAGCCCGTTCCCCCCGCCTCCGCAACCCGGCGGGGACCCGGACGCCACGCAGCCGCCGCCGGCCCCGGAGAGCAGCGGCCGCACCGTCCCCGGGGACCGGATCCGGATTCCCGCCGCCCCCCCGCTCGGGCACCCGACGCCGTCCCTGCCCGTCTGGGCGGGCGAGCAGCCGGAAAGAAGCGGCCTGCTCTCTACTCTCGAGCCATTCACCCGGGTAAAGGGGGCCGCCACCGTCCAGCTACCTCTGAAGCGCACGGAGGAGCTCGGCGCAAAGGCGCGACCACGGTGGGAATCGCCTCTCTTCTCCCTGAGCTGGGGGGTCCAGCTCTCGCGGGCGCCTCCGCCTCCGGCCTCCGGGGAGTCGAGTCTAAGGAGATGTCGGAGGACCGGGGTCTCGGAGGCCGGGGGTGTAAGCGCTCTCCGGGCCCTGCGGCTCCTTTCGGGGTGTCCGGCGGAAAACTGTCTCTT
>NW_005871148.1:267816-291718 GCF_000147115.1 Myotis lucifugus | reverse complement strand
CACAATTAAAATTAAACTAAATTAAAGCAGCCTTTGAAAACTCCTAATTGCAACTATTATTCTATTCTTATTTTTTCTACTTTATGCACAGAGGTATCTTGAGAGAAACTATAAAAGGTTTTTATTTCCATTACAATCAACTTAAGTACATAAAGTCCTCTTACATAGTTTTCTTTTAATTTAAGTAAGTCATAAAGAAACAACCTGACCAATAAGAAATCACTGTTAAAAATCCTATATAATAAAAGGCTAGTATGAAAATAGACCGAAGGAAGGAATGGTGGAACGGTGGAACAACTGAACAACCAAACACCATTATGTGCACTGACCACCAGGGGGCACACGTGGAAAATGGCAGGCATCAGCAGCAGGTGGCAGAGTGCGGAACATGGCGGGAGTTGGTGGTGGTGGCGGCGGCGGCGGCTGCTGCTGCTGCTGCTGCCGCCGGGGAGGGGGGGGGGGCCGGGGCAGGGAGACACGCAGCCGCCCGGATGGCGGCGGAGCTCGGAGCCCGGGCGGGCGGGCGCCGAGAGCGACCTCGCCAGACCCGCGGGGGAACTGGCATGCTCGGCGGCGGGGAGGGAGGGCGCGAGGCGCGGTCTGAGAGGGTGCCCGCAGGGCCCCCGGCGGCCTGGGAGGCTTAGGGGTGCCCGTAGCCCTGCTCCGGAGCTCTCCCCCAAGTCCTCTAAGCTCAGATTCGGGCTTCCACGCCAGCTCTCACCCGCTCCCCGCTCCCGCCACCCGAAGCGGGCGGACCGCTCCCACCCTCATCCCCGGAGCGTGGCCACCAGCTTGGGGCGCACGCAAGTCGGACGCGGCGCCAGGCTTCGGCGCCTACCTCGCGGTTCCCTTACTGCCGAACAGAATTCACACGAAACTTAAAAAAAAGAGGGGGAAAAAAAAAGACAGCAAACCTACAAAATTCCCTCTCTGTAAATTTAAGAAACAAAAACCCTTGGCTTCCTACACCCCAAAAAGGGCGAGGGAGCGACGGGCTCCGGCAGAGGAGCCTCTCGGAGCCGGTTCAATCCAGCCCGGCATGTCTCCCCAGGCCTGCCCGGGCGCATGGAGATCGGCGCCGCTGCCGCTCGCAGCAAGCTCTGCCCCCCGAAATCCACGGCGCCGGGGCTCACTTACCGAGCGTGCGAATGGGAGCGCGGGCCAGGGGCACCGAGGGGTGCGGCGGGCCGAAGAGCCGAGCCGCAGCTCCGCCGCAGCCGACGCCGGGGCAGTGAGTCGCCAGACAAAGCCCGAGATGGCGAAGCGGAGCGACGGCTAATGGCGAGCCCCAAGGGGGCGGGGGTTCCCGGCCCGCCCCCGTTCCCGCCGGCCCGGCCGGCCCGGCTTGGGGGAAGGGGGGGCCCGTTCCGAGGCGCTCCAACCGGCAAAACCGCCTTGGGGGCCCGCCCCCCTCCCGGGGCCCCCCAGGGCCTCGCCGGGCCCCTCCCCCCCCCCTCGGGGTTGGTTCGCCCTCCCCTTTTCCCTTCCCACTGGGGTTGGGGGGCTGCCCGGAAAAAAAAAAGGGAAAGGCTTTTCCTTTCTTTTTTTTTTTTTGTGGGAAAGGGGGGGGGTTTTGGAGACTTTTTGGGTCTTGGGCCCCCGGTTTCGAACCTCCCCTTGCGGAGTTTCCCGGGAGGGTCTGGGGGGGGGGGGCCTCCGGGGGTGGGACCCGCAGAGGCGCGATTTAAAGCTAGCCAAGCTCTGCAGCGCCGACCCGGGCGTGTACGCCGCCGCCAGTCCCCGCAGAGAAATCGTCCTCCTACCCCCGCCTCCATCGCTCTGGGTTTCTCTTCCAATCAGCCGGTCGCTTGGCGGCTCCTCCATGCTCCGGCCAAGCCCGCTGCCTGGAGCGAGCTTCGCTCCATCTGCTCGCCCGGCTCCTCGTTCCCCTATCGGGGCCGACGAGGCGACGTGGGGCCGGAGGGGCATCTGCGAGGGAACCTTCCTGCTTCCCGCTCCCATTGCTCCCTCCCGGCTGCCTCCTGCCTCCTGCTTCTCTCCTGCGTCTTTCCAACTCTCCCCTGTCGCCACTGGTGTGTGTCTGAGTGTGTGCGCGGCTTTTTTTTTTTTTATTGCTCTTTGCTTTTGCAACCCTAAAGCCAAAGCAGGAGGGGGGGGGGTGGGGGGGGAGAGAAGGAGAGCAACGGGGAGGGGGGTGTTAAAAAAAAAAAGGCAAGAAAGAAGCTCTTAGATTTGCAACACATGGAAAAACCCGGGGAGCACCCCGCCTCGTCCGATCTCGGTGCGCCGCGGGAGCCTTCCGGGTTTTAGATCGAGCCTCTCGTCGTCCTCAATGTCCCTCCACCTCCGCCGGGTTTAGGATCCGAGGAGCCCGAGCAAAAAGTTCTCCCCTTGAGCCGAATCAAGGGGTGTCAGGGTGGGAGTTGGGGGCGGATTTCTCAAGAAGCGGTAGCCATTCCTCGCACCCCGGCTTCGTTAGCTGGGCCGGGGTGGGGTGGAGAGCAAAATCCCGGTGGGTTTTCGGAAGGGCTTCCCTTCCCGGGCGAAGTCGGAGCCAGGAGACCAGGCTTCGCACATCTCCCCTTCGGCCTCTGCCTCCAGTCCCCTGCCAGCTCCCCCTTTAATTTTTTTTTTTTCTCTCCTTTAATCTAATTTCTTCCAACTCCACCTTTGTTGTTAATCGGCGTCACGCCGGGATCAGCCAATCCTCGCCACGCAATCAGCTTGTCAAAAAGACGGGGCCAGCCCTGGGAAAGCAGGCCACGGGCGCTGCCCCCACTCCCGTCCTCCCCTCCACCCCACCGTCAGCCGGCAGCCCCGAGGGGAGCCTGGCACCCTGGCCTCTGCGCGCGAGCCGCAGCGGGGCAGCCTTCGCCGAGGCCTCCCGCACTCCAGCACCCTGCGGCCCGGAGATCGAAAGGCCTGGGAGGAGGCCACGCTCTATCCTCCCACTGCAGGCGGCTGTGGTTGTCGGGCTCAGCCTTCCCTCCTCCGAGGAAGGCTTATTAGGACGCAGGGAGCCAGAAGATGGAAGAACGCCTGGTTCCAACAGGCGTGCCTACGGTTTGGGCCATAGCATTGAAGGCAGCCATTGCTCCTGCTCCCAGGCCGCCCGTCTCCCTCCCACACCAACACGGCTCCAGCCCACATCTCCGCCAGCTGGGTCACCAGCCCCTTTGGACTCTCCCCTGGCACGCAGCCTTCTCCATCCTCACAAAACCGCCTCGGCTGCTGTTGTGATTCCGCTTGTCTCCTGGGAGGAATGAGATTCCTTTCCCAGGACTTCCACAGCCCTCATCTGCCACGTTTCACAAACAGGGAGGAAAACCCTGTCAAGATCTGGTGTGTCCAGATTTTTTAGTGGGCAGGGCCTGTAAGAGAGGCGCATTTACCTTAATGCTAATGCCCCTTGTTTGTAGGGTTGTCTGAGACCCTGTGCTTAATTTTGACTCATCATTCGATATTTTTAAAAAATATATTTTATTGATTTTTTACAGAGAGAAAGGCAGAGAGATAGAGAGTTAGAAACATCGATGAGACAGAAACATCGATCATCTGCCTCCTGCACACTCCCCACTGGGGATGTGCCAGCAACCAAGGTACATGTCCTTGACCGGAATCGAACCTGGGACCCTTGAGTCTGCGGGCCGACGCTCTATCCACTGAGCCAAACCGGTTAGGGCATTGATATTTTTGTTAATGAGTTACCCCCCTCACCCCTGCCCAGAAAAAAAAATTTTTTTAAAACAAATTTCAGCCCCAGAAATCCAATTCTGCCCTTGGAACATACACAGGACATTTTGTGTCACAGGAACTGACTTTCTTGTTTTGACTGGGAAACAGCAAAGGATTTGGGAAGAGGTCTTGGCTTCCCCACCACGTTGATAGGGTGAGTTTGATCCAGTCGCCTGATCCCATTTTCCTTATCTATAACATTAGAATAGCAACCCTACATCCTCTGCTTTCCTCTCCAGGGTTAGAGGGTCAGCAAAATGATGTGTGTAAAACTGTCAGATGCTACTTGCCACAATTACAGTGGGAGAAGCTTAAACCCAAGGAATGTGCAAGTCTTCCATGCACAGATCTGGAGTCCAGGTGTCCTGCCTCCGGGCCCTGATCATAGTGGCCGGGCTAAAGGACCTTTCGGTAAAGGGCTTTGGAATAAAGGAGGATGAACATGAATCATAAGAATGATTATTATTGACTTTTCATTCCTTGGGCAGCAAAAAATCATGGCTGGCACTCTTCCCACTTGGAAACGGATGGGCTTGTTTTACATCTATTGCGTCTCTGGTGAGGTCAGAAGTCTAGGTCTTGGGCTCTGGGCCAGAGCATGAGGGAATCTGCCCTTGGTCCTTTTTCTTTGCCCCCTCTCCCGATTTATCCATCCCTCCCTTCCAGTTTTCTGCCCTGTGACTTGGAGCAGAGCCTCTGCATTCCACAACCCCAGCCCAGGCTGGTGACAAGGCATAATCCTAACTACAAGCTCTCTGCTTGGCCCCGGCCTTTTCCCGGGTTGCCAGTACTTCAGCAGCATTTCATATAAAACCCCTAGTGTGCCTGGAATGCCTTAACCAAAATGTGGTACTTGAATTCCTAGTGTTCGTGGAGTAATTTTAGACAGTGAATAGATGAACATGTTATTTTTTTTAAAATATATTTTATTGATTTTTTACAGATAGGAAGGGAGAGAGATAGAGAGTCAGAAACATCGATCAGCTGCCTCCTGCACACCCCCCACTGGGAATGTGCCCGCAACCCAGGTACATGCCCTTGACCGGAATCGAACCTGGGACCCTTGAGTCCGCAGGCCGACGCTCCATCCACTGAGCCAGACCGGTTTCGGCAAACATGTTATTTTTAAAGTCATATATTTTTATGTGTTTTGGAAATGTCCTGTTTAAAATAAATAAAAATATATATATATATTGATTTCAGAGAGGAAGGGAGAGGGAAAGAGAGAGAGAAACATCAAGATGAGAGAAAATCATTGATCAGCTGCCTCCTGCAAGCCCCCTACTGGGAATCGAGCCCACAACCCAGGCATGTGACCTTGACTAGAATCGAACCCAGGACCCTTCAGTCTGTAGGCTGATGCTCTATCCACTGAGCCAAACCAGCTAGGGTGAAATGTCCTGTTTTTAAATTTTTATTTAAGACTAGAGGCCCGGTGCACAAAATTCATGCATGGGGCGGAGGGGGGAGTTCCTCAGTCTTGCCTGCACCCTCTCCAATCCAGGACCCCTTGGGGGATGTCCGACTGCCTCTCACAATCTGGGACCGCTGGCTCCTAACTGCTCACCTGCCTGCCTGCCTGATCACCCCTAACCACCTCTGCCTTGCCCCGCACTTGGGACACAGGATTCCCTCCTCCAGCCAGTCTCAGGTACCCGGAACCCAAGCTTCTCTCCCTCTGGCCCGCCACAGGCACCCAGGACCCAGATTGGCTTTGCCAGGGCCGGCTGCAGCCACAGGGGACCGTGGGAGGGCGGCTTGTCCCTCTCCCAGACCGTAGCCTGGCTGGTCCCCATTCCTCTCTTGTGAGCTCATTTGTGCCTGGCTGGTCCCCATTCCTCTCTCCCCAGTGTTGAGTGTCTGAGCCGTTACAGTGTGACGGCATGAGGGCGTGATGTCCATTTGCATATTAGCTCTTTATTATATAGGATAGTGACATAAAGACTTCTCCTGTCTCTTTTCTTTTTTTTTGGGGGGGGGGAAGTACTGTCCCTTATTTCTTTCTATTTTTTTAATTGAGGTAGAACTTACAGATAAATAAGTAAATAAGTATACACATCTTAAGTGTACAGCTTGATGAATTAGTATACATGTCGTGTGTGTGTGTGTGTGTGTGTGTGTGTGTAATGTAACTGCCACTCAGATAAAGATATTGGATATTTCCAGCATCTAGCAAGCTCACTCGAAGTCCACATTCATCTCCAAATGTCACTAGTATTCTGAACTCTTATTGCCAAATAGAAGTTTAGCCAGTTTTTGGAGTTCGTGTACATAGAATTATACAGTGTGTACTCCTTTACATCTGACCTCTCATTCACCATTATGTCTGAGACTATCATGTCGGATGTAGTTCATTCCTTTTCATTGCTATAGTATTCCATTTCATAAATATGCCACTATTTATTCTTCCTATTTCTAATGGTCATTTCAGTTGTTTATTGTTATAAATAAAGCTGCTCCAAACATTCTTGTGCATTCCTTTCGGTAGACATATGGCATTCATTTCTCTCAGGTATATTTCTAGGGGTGGAATTTCTGGATTAGGATATAAATATATTGAACATTAATTGCCCAATGGTGTTGCCAGTGTTTTTGGATTTTTGGACATGTGAATGAGTGATATCTCATTGCTTTAATTTGCAATTCCTTAGTGGCATATGATGTTGAATATCTTTTCACATGCTTAGTTGCCATCTGTTTATGCTTTCTGGTGAGATGTCTGTTCAGATCTTTGTCCCATTTGTCAGTCAAGTTGTTTGTTTTCTTGTTGTTGAGTTTTAAGAGTTCTTTATATGTTTTAGGTGATAGTCCTTTACCAGACATGTCTTTTACAAATATCTTCTCCCAGTCTGCAGCTTGTCTTCTCATTCTCTTGATGTTATCTTTTGCAAAGCAGAAGTTTTTTATTTTAAAATTGAACTGTGACCTCCTGGTTCATGGGTTCATGCTCAACCACTGAGCCACACCAGCCCGTGTAATATTTTGTTGTTGTTGTTCATTTGCTTATTTGTTCGGAGTTCTCTGAGTTTCTTGGATCTGTGATTTGGTGTCTGAAATTAATTTGGGGAAGTCTCAATCATTATTGCTTCAAATATTGCTTCTGTATGTCATTTTCCACCCCATTACTGTGAATATGTGCCATATGTGTGTGTGTGTGTTTTAATCATCACCCGAGGATATGTTTTTATTGATTTTTAGAGAGAAGAAGGGAGAGAGAGAGAGAGAAACATCGATTGAACCCACAACTTAGATTATGTGTCCTGACCAGGAATCAAACCTGCAACCTTTTGATGCACAGGAGGACGCTCCCACCAACTAAGCCATTGGGCCAGGGCTTTGTGTCCTTATATTTAAAATGGGTTCTTGTAGGTAATATATAGTTTTTTGTATTTTTATCTGTCTGACAATCTGTTATTGAATTGATATATTGAGACCATTGATATTTAAGGTGATTATTAATTAATATAGTAGGATTAATATTTACCATATTTGTTACTGTTTTCTATTTGTTGCCCTTGTTCTTTTTTTTTTTTTTTTTTTGGTATTCTCGTCTTCCACATTTTTTCTGCCTTTTGTGGTTTTAACTGAGTATTTCATATGAATTAATCTTCTCTCCTTTATTAGCATAACATTATACTTTTTCCCACTTTTTTTAGTGGTTGCCCTAGAGTTTGCAATATAATATTCAAGTCCATTTTTAAATAACACTATACCACTTAACGGGTAGTGGAAGTACCTTATAATAACAAAATATTTTTTAAATGTTTTTTGTTTAGTGATATTTTTATTATACGTGAATATTCTCCAGGTGAATTAACTAAGTCCTGAAACAGCAACAAAAATATATTACTCAGATATTTCATAATTCTGATACCTGAAATAAAGACAAATAGAAAACTATGTTAAAACATTAAAAGTTGCAACTTTTCATTAAAATGATTTACATTTGTAGCCTAATGCCAATTTATACATACAATTCTTTTAAATTCGATTGATAGAATATTCTGTAATATGAAAATAACAGAAATAAATATTTTTTAAAAAAAATATATTTTATTTATTTTTTACAGAGAGGAAGGGAGAGGGATAGAGAGTTAGAAACATCGATGAGAGAGAAACATCGATCAGCTGCCTCCTGCACACCTCCCACTGGGGATGTGCCCGCAACCAAGGTACATGCCCTTGATTGGAATCGAACCTGGGACCTTTCAGTCCGCAGGCTGAGGCTCTATCCACTGAGCCAAACCGGTTAGGGCAGAAATAAATATTTTTAATTACCCACAACATATTCATGAATAAATTTTCAACTATTAATTATTGTTCCAAATTCAGATGCTTATTTATGAATGGCTGACAAAGCTTATAGTTCCTTTTACATTTTTACCCTTTATTCTCGGTTCCTTAATAGTATATAACTCAGCCGTAGCCAGTTTGGCTCAGTGGATAGAGCATTGGCCTGCAGACCAAAGGGTCCCGGGTTGGATTCTGGTCGAGGGCATGTACTTCGGTTGCAGGATCCTCCCTGGCCCAGGCCCTGGTCAGGGTGTGTGCAGGAGGCAACCAGTCAATGTCTTTCTCTCACATTGATATATCTCTCTGTCTTTCCCTAACTGTTTTATAATATACATACATCCTTTTTGAAAGTTAAACATGTAAAGATGTGTTTAAGAAGAGAGATAGTTGCATGCCTATGAATGTGTCCTCTCAGCCTACAAAGCATTCTTTTGTTCATCTTGGAAAAAGGTCAGCTGGACACTCTCTGTCTGTCCTGTTCTTGCCAAGCTCCAGACCGTGGTCCACACCTCCTGCTTCTGCTTCCTTACCAGCCCTTCCTTCCTCACCGCCTGTCATCTGGCTTTGGGCCCAGGTGCCTGGGAAAGAAACAACTTTCTGAGGTCACCATGTGGCCTGTCAACCCATAAGGCTTTCCACCATGTCATTGGACTTTGCTGAGCAATTTCACCCACTTTATCTTTAGTATGATTCTTGGCCGTTTTCCATTTTCTAAACCCTTATTCCCTCAAGACATTCCCTCTCTCTCATCACTGGGCCAGCTCTTACTTGGCCCTCAGGAGTCAAAGCAAATGCCTCTGTCTCCAGGAAGTCTTGCCTAACCCTGCCCCGCTTCTGTTGTCACTACTCCCTGCAGAATACTCATCACTGTTGTCGAATACCTGGCTCCCATGCTGACTGGAGGTCCTATGAGGATAGGGGCTGTGTCCACCTGCCTGCTACTGACCCACAGGCAGATTCCCAGTGTGCCTCCTTGCAGCCAATCCCTCCTGTAGATAGCTCCCGAGAGAATCACTTCCTGTTGCTCCCCAGTTCAAGAACCTGCAATGACTTCCCCGTGCCCACTGAATCCAGTCGGAAGTCTCAAGGGCTGGTAAGTGGGTGAAATTACTGAGCAAAATCAAAGAATTCGGACCAACAGAGCAAAGCCTACAACACAGTGCTGATAATATATAGAAACGCACACACACACACACACCCCACAAACCAACTGCAAAGAGACATTTTGAGAAATTTGGTTATATTTAATTACACCAATAGGAAAGTTTTCTGTTCAGTGAGGTGGACAAAGTTTCAAGAACAAGATGACAAGATGCGAGAATATTTTCACAAGGTCTAAAATCAACAAAGGGTAGAATCTCCCAGAAGCTCTTGCAAATCAACATCCAAAATATTCCATTGAAATATGACCAAATGATATGAAAAGACAATTTATAGAAGAGGACATCTTAAAGAATAATCGGCAATGCAGAGATGCTCAAACTCTTCGGTGATCAGAGAAGTGCAAGTATAACAATAATGAGATGATGCTCCAGTCAGATTAGCAACAACCAGACAGCTGGATAATGTCAATCACATGGACTATGGGAACCTCCTGCACTACCTGTGGAAGCATGAACTGATGCAGACATTTTATTTTATTTTTTTAAAATATATTTTATTGATTTTTTTTTACAGAGAGGAAGGGAGAGGGATAGAGAGTTAGAAACATCGATGAGAGAGAAGCATTGATCAGCTGCCTCCTGCACACCCCCTACTGGGGATGTGCCCGCAACCAAGGTACATGCCCTTGACTAGAATCGAACCCGGGACCCTTCAGTCCGCAGGCCAACACTCTATCCACTGAGCCAAACCAGTCAGGGCTGATGCAGACATTTTAGAGAAAAATATGGCTGTAGCTAGTCAAATTGAGACAAATATATTTATACCCTATGACCTAGTAAACCTGCTCCTGGCTCCTACATATATAACCCAAAGAAATTCTCCATAAGATCCGTAAGAGGATAAGGCTGAGCATCGTTTGCAGGGGGGGAGTTGGGTGCAGTGGGGTGTCCCTCCCTGGAGGAGTGGAGAGGCTAAAGGTGGGGGATGCCCCGTGGAGCACCATGCAGCAGTTAAAGCAACTCCATGTTCACAGAGCAACCTGGCTGGTTAAAACCATAGTGCTGGGTGGAAAGAGGACCAAGGCCTACAACACAACGCTGATAATATATAGAAATTCACATGCACACACCCCACACAAACCAAGTGCAAAGAGACATTTTGAGAAATTTGATTACAAATTGGATATCAGGTATTACAACTAATTTTGTTGGGTGTGCAGTTAGGTAAGAAAGTGTTCAGTGTTGGAGGGGATGCATAGCTAAAAAATATAGGGGTGAAATGGCATGATGTCCGGGATGGACTTTAAACTATTTAGTTTAGTGAAGGGAACAATGAGAAAGATGAATCAAAGTTTTAAGCAAAACCTCAAGGCAAAATCTTGATAATTATTGAGTTTAGGAGACAAGTATATGGGAATTTGTTGTACTATTGTTTATATTTGGTATATGTATTAAAACTTTTATAACAAATTTAAAAATATCAAGGATACATATTTTCAAGACTATGTTCACACAAAAAGATACACATTAAACATGTTTGAGTCATTGTCTATGGAGGGGAAAGAAAATAGGAGAGGAAATGAGGACAAAAGGGAAGGAAGGAAGGAATGAAGGAAAGAGAGGAAGGAAGGAAACATTAATGTTCAATGTAATTTGCCGTGAACTGAGGAGGAGGATTAACTTAACCCTCTGCACCTAAAGTCCAAAAGAAGAGGAGGAAATGATGTCCCCTGTCATTCTCCCCCCCTGGCACTTTAATTTTTTCTGTCTAACCGCCTAACCTTCATTCTTCATTCCTGTGCGTACTAGACTTCCCTGCAGAGCTGTCACCAGGACAGTTAAGTCACTTTGTGCCTCGCTTAACAGGAATGAAGTTTTGTTCACCAAATGCCAGTCCTGGGCTGGGACCTCTAGGTCTGTGATCTCATTGTCTCCAGTTTACAGATGTGGAAAACGGAGCTCAGAGAGGAGGTTCTTTGTCCAACTCCTAAGTCACAAAGCTGGAACTCCGACCCCCTTGGCCTCCAACACCCAGGATGATGTGATTGCACCAAGCTGATCCAACATCACTATTATTTGAAAGGCCTGCCTGTGGTGCCTTTATATTGATGTAATTTACTAACTGCTCTCCTATTTCTGAGAATTGGGGTTCTTTCTAGTGTTTTGCTTTCATAGATAATCCTGCAAAGAATATCTTCAGGTTTAGAGCTCTTTGCTTCTGTTGAACTTTTTCCTTACCAGGAGTGGGGTTACTTTCTGTTCACCTAAAAGGGTGGATCTCACGGTGGCCGTTAATTCACTCTGAGGGAATTTCCATGAAAGGAAATGCAGGGAGTGGGGGCGCACAGGGCATCTGTGCAGGGGCAGGAAATGCAGGAGGAATGAGGCCTCGGGCCAGGCAGGAAGTCAGATCCTGATTGATTTCTGTGGTCTTCACATTTTTCTACTGCCTTCCTGCCTCAAGGTGGGGAATGGGGTTCTGGCAGGCTCAGGGCAGGGCCAATGCAGTGGGACATGACGCTGCTGTGCGTGGGAGGTGGGTGGCTGGGTTGCCTGGGGCTCCTGAAGCTCTCTCGTCCTTTGGCTGCCGCGCTGGCCAGCCTGGGAGGGGTCAGCTGGGGATAGGCAGCAAGTAAATATAGATCCAGGGAAGGAAGCCAGGCGGACCAACCCGCACTGACCTCTGGCTGGAAGGCTGGGGAGGGTGGGGGGGGAGTAGGTCCTGGCATCTTCCTCTCCATCTTGGGTGACACCCTGACCCAGCAGCTCCCTAGAATTGCTGAAGGCGGCTGGGGGCAGGGGGGCAGGATTGGGGAGACAGCGTCCCCAAGGGGATCAGAGTGGGGGTTAGTGGGAAGCTGGTCAAGAGATGCTATTCCTCTGTGACTGACAGCCAACTGCATTTCCTCTCTGCTGGTCCCTCAGACACGTGGCCCAGCTTGAAGAGGCCAGGCGAAGGGACTGGCTGTTTCAGAGGGATGTGGGGTCCACGGTCCTAGAGGCAGGGCCAGGCCCCTTTACAGCCCCCTCCCCACCCCCTTGGCTCTTGCTTATTCTGGAGAGGAAGGATGTCCTGAGTGTAAACTTGCTTCCCTTGCTCTCTGCCCCTCACCGTGTGCTGGCCCTCTCAGCCCCTAAAGCTTGGGGGGCCACCAGCCTTGCCCTGCCCCAGCCTGGCTCTCCTTGCACCGGGCTGCAGCCCGGCACCAGCTCCACACCACACACACCATGTCCGCCTGGCCCAGCCAAGACCCCTGGGACCCCTGGCTCCGGGAGGGGCATTCCAGCAAGGCAGTCACTCCACCACAGATACATTTATTGGCAAAACCTATTCCTAGGCATCGAGGGGAAGGGCACAGGCAGAACGGGTGGCTTTCTTTCCAGTGTTCGAGGAGCAGAGGGAAGGGGGGCAGGGACATCTCAACCAGAACAAAGCCAGCAGCGAACATTTATTGGGCTCTTCCTCAGAGGCCTGTCCATGCACTGTCTCACTCAGTCCTTATAACAACCTGGAGACTGACACCATTATCCTTCCCGTTTTACAGAAAGCGAAGTGGTGGGCTCCGGCCAGTTTGGCTCAGTGGATAGAGCGTCAGCCTGCGGACTGAAGGGCCCCAGGTTCGATTCTGGCCAAGGGCACATGCCTGGGTTGTGGGCTTGATCCCCAGTAGGGGGCGTGCAGGAGGCAACTTATCAATGATACTCTCATCATTGATGTTTCTCTCTGCCTTCCTTCCTCTCTGAAATCAATAAAGACATATGTTTTTTTAAAAAAAGAAAAAAAAGTGAAGTGGGAGGCAGCTGTCAGCCTTCAGGGATGTACCCAAGGGCCTTCCACCAGGAGCCCAAAGCCCCCTTTCTTTTCTGTCACACCACGATTCTCAGTTTCAACCATCTCTTACCATTTCTAGCTCTTTCGACTCTTTTTATATTTTTGTTTTTTAAAAAAATAGATTCGCCCATATTCTGCAGAACCCACTGTCTCCTGCTTCAACTGGTCACACCTGGGTTCTCCCCAAGATTCAGCTCGGGTGGGGTTGGGGGCAGTGGGTCTCTAATGGGGGTCTGGGCATGTGTGAGGCCAAAGTACAGTGATAGCTCTGAGAAACTACACAACCAATAAATTACAAACTTCCCTCCCCCTCCCCATGCCCTCCCTCCCCACCCCCCCAAATCTAGAACAGACTGTGGGTTACTTATCACTCCCCATCCCTCGGCAGGGTTCTTGGCTCTGTCAGCTGTGTCCACAGGGCCCAGGGGCTCAGTAAATGCTTGTGGAATGAATGAATGAATGAATGAATGAGTGAATGAGAGCATGGGGGGAAGGGAACAAGCACTTAGGAGTCCTGAGTCCCAGCCCTGATTGTCTCTGATTGTCTCTGTACCCGCCTTGCCCTCACCAGGACACCTCCCTCTGCTCCAGAGAAAATGGTCCCCAGGTCCGGGGTTGGAGTAGAGAATGGGAGGGGAGGCATCACAGGGGCATCGCTAAGCATGGGAAGGTGGATGACTGCAGGAGAGCACAGAGCTCTGGCCTCAGAATCGGGAGACCCGGTCCAAATCCCAGCTGTAGGGTTCGGGAGCTGTGTGACCTTGGGCAGGCTTGAAGAAGAATGACTACATCTGCGGTCGCCAACCGGTGGCCTGCGGACCACTGGGGGTACGTGAGGTCCGAAAGGTTGGCGACCGCTGGACTACAGCATAATAGTCCTTTCAGAGTTTACAAAGCCCTTTGTTCACATTTATCTTTGGTCCTCAGTAACCATCCTGTAATGTGGGTATTATGATCAATATACCCATTTTACAGAAGAAAAAGCAGAGGCTGGAGAGGTTAAGGACTTGCCCAAGGTCACATGGCAAGCTGAAACTTGAACCCACCCTCCCCACTCCCTCCCTCACTATTGCCCCAGTCTGTGCAGATCTAAGTCGGGCTCAGACCTAAGTCTCCCAGCAGGGTATCCCCATTCGGAGTGCGGCAGCAGGGGGGGCTGCACAGTGGATGCCCTAATGTGGGCTCCACTGGCCATTTCCAGCCCCCCAAAAAAGTCAATCTAGACATTGTGGAAGGTTTTCTAGACACCCCTCCCCCCAC
This sequence comes from Myotis lucifugus, assembly GCF_000147115.1. Lineage (NCBI taxonomy): Eukaryota > Metazoa > Chordata > Mammalia > Chiroptera > Vespertilionidae > Myotis > Myotis lucifugus. The sequence continues at coordinate 277,534 of NW_005871148.1, read as the reverse complement.
CCACAGCCTCGGGGCCTCAGCTGCTGCCCCAGGAGGGACCTGGGAGTCCATGAGGTGCCCTTGAACTTCTGCTTTTCCGGAGAAAGTGGAGCAGTGGAGTGGGGGAGAGGTCTGGGGCCTGGGCCCTCCTCTCACACAGGCATGGCCACCTCGTCATATTCATCCAGTCCTTCCTCCTCATCAAGGCTTGGCTTGGCATCGTCAGCGTCCAGCTGGAGGGCGGGGTTGGAAGGAGAGAGGGTGAGTGGCCCAGGGGCCAGATGAGCCCTCCCCCAGCGCTAAGAGGCACCCCTGGAGTTAGGAGAGGGCCTGGCGCTCTTTGAACCTTGGTCAAGTCCTGCCCCCAGGGTTGGTCCACATGAGAGATTCCCCGAAGGGTGGGGAGCCCCTGGGCATCTGATGCCCTTGGCAGGAGGCGGACCTCTAGAGGGCAGGGAGGGGGCTCCCTCACCAGGGCAGCCCCCCAGTGGCCTGTGTCACATCTTAGAAAAATTCTACTAGAGGAGCAGACTCTTCCAAAAGGATTTGGAAGACCGCAGGACCAGCTGCTCAATGGTCAGGACAGCTCACGTGGGTCACGTCCTGTGTGCCTCTTAACCCTCTCGCCCTCCCTGTCGTTACTCCTCCTTTTATAGGCGAGCAAACCCACGGCACAGAAAGGTGAGGCCACTGGGATGTGGCAGTGCCAGGATTTGAATGCAGGCCCCAGATCCAGACCTTCACCGCACCCCCTCTGCCTTCCTTCATTCTGAGACCCACCCGCCCCCTCTCTCACAAGCCCTCCCTGAGCCAGCGCTGGGGTCCTGCCCTCCAGCTCCTGCTCTCTCTCAGCCTCCCTCCTCCCCCAGGCCTTGAGGGGTGGGGCTGGGGAGCGGCCACTCACACACTGGAGCTCCAGGTTCCTGAAGATAAGTGGCAGCAGGAGCCGCCGCAGGGGCACCGTGAGGATAAGGACGAAGGGCAGGGCCAGCGAGGTGGTCGGGAAGGATTTCACTGCCCACAGCCCTGCCAGGCAGACGATCTGGATGCCGGTGAACAGGTGCATGCGCCAGGTCTTTACCTGCGGGCAGAGGCTGGGGTCATCGCCTGCCCTGCCCGGCACCAAGCACTCCCACCCCGCCCTGGGCTGGGCAGCCGGAGGGCCCTGTACCCGCTTGACGTAGGGCACATCCGGGTGGTACTTGGGCGGCTTGAAGAGCAGCAAGATGCGGTCAAAGAGCTGGATGCCGCTGAGGGAGGTGACCCCCATGTAGAGGAAGATGCCGAACAGCACAGCCATGGGGATGTGGGACAGGATGGGCCCCATGAGGATGGACAGGCCTGCAGGGAGAACCACACACTGTCAGCCTCACGGGCCCTGGAGGACCGGCACCAGGGCGGGGAATGAAACCACCGGTGCCATGTAGAGTCCTTTCTGTGGGTTTGTTGTTTTTTTTTTTTATTCTCACCGGCGGATATGTTTTTTTCATTGGTTCTAGAGAGGAAGGGAGGGGGCGGGGAGACGAGAGAGGGAGGGAGAGAGAGAGATGAATGTGAGAGAGGAACATCCATCTGTGCCTCCTGTACATGCCCAGACCGGGATTGAACCCATGACCCTTTGGGCATTGGGATGATGCTCTAGCCACTGAGCCACATAGGCCAGGGCTCTGTGGATCCTTTTAATAGGTTTTACCGGCCTTTTAGAGATGAGGAAACAGACTCAGAGAGGTGAAGCAACTTGCCTGAGGCCACACAGCTAGTAACCGGCAGAGCAGGGAGGGAGTCAAGCTCCGGCCTGCCTGACTTCAAAACCTACTCCTTTACCCTCGGGAGGTCACAGAGTCAGAGAAGCCCGGCTTTTTCCTCACCCCAGCCCAGAATGCCTCCATCACCCTCCACGTATCCAAATCCTAACCCTCCTCTAGCGAACACCACCTCGCCTTCCTTAGGAAATTTCCCTGGCCGCTCCATCAGCGATCACAGTGAGGCCCACACCGAGTCCAGCCGGACTCACAGCGACTCCAGGCTCAGATCAACCCCGTGACCCCCTGTCTTCTCCTCCCCCTCCCCCATCCAGCCTGGAGATTATGCCCTGGAGCACTCCCCTTTGTGTCCGTCATAGAGCAGCTCAGCTAGAGAGACCTCAGGGGGCACCTAAGAGACCCTCTAATGGTGCAAAAAGGGAAACTGAGGCCCACAGGGCAGGGCTGGGACTCGCAGTTCGTGAGCTTCTGTCTAGAGAAGCCCTCCTTCCTCCCCTGCTCAGATGCCCACCTCAGCGCCTTGGTAATTTCCGCCAGAATTTCCGTCATGTGACTAACCCTGGGGAGCTGTGGGCAGCAGGTGTGTCGGGAGGGCTGGAGGGGGCTGGATCGAGGCCTGGGGCAGGGCCAGAGGGTGGTAGTGCGGCCAGCCCTCACTCACCCACAAGCACAGAGATCAGGAGCCCGCTGATCCGCTGCTCCTTCACCTCCTGGATCTGGGCTGCAGCCCCGGGGGCACTGGCCTTGCCCATGACGGTGAGGGCGTTGGCATGGGTGACGGAACGCACGGTGGTGGCGCTGAGCCAGGGCATCCCGAAGAGAGTGGCCAACCCGCCCATGCCTATGACCAGCAGCAGGTCCAGGTGGAAGCCGGAGCCCTTGACCAACTTGCGCTCTGGTTTGCTGATGATCAGCCTGGGGGGTGGGAGGTGAGGGGTAAGCAGGGCTCTCCCTCCAGCACCCCCCTCGGCCCCTCCTTCCTTCCCCACACTTGAGTCTCTATGTGCCTCAGTTTACCCTTCTGTGCCCATCTCCCTTGGAGTTCTTTGGCCCCCTCCCTCCCACCCCACGGTGAGAATCCAGACTCTCCACGGGCAGGTTTGCTCCGAAGCTAACGAAGCGTAGGCTCCAGCGAGCGTCGCTGACACGGGTCCTTTCCGAGACCTGGCACCTTATTTTGTGGTTCTCGTTTTGTGTTCCTTTCCTTACAAAGGGCTCCCTAAGTTATACACTGCTGGGTCCCGCACAACCTGGCCCCGCCCCCGCCCCGCCCCTCCCTATCCCTGTGAGCAGGGACGGCCACACATCCCACTGAGTCTCACTAGCATCAGTCCTGGGTGTCTAGCCCGCCTGGAACCTGCCCCTTCCTCTGCCTCGAACCCTCCCAGGCCCAGCCCACCCCGGCTCTTACGTGGTGATCTGGGACTCAAGGAAGATGAGGATGAAGACCAGCAGTGCAGGCAGAGCGGAGGCAAACATCATCCAGATGGGGAAATGGGAATACAAGCCCAGCGGGTGGATGATCCAGCCCCGGGCCGAGGAGTTGGATACTTGGAGGCCCGAAGGCACGCTGAGTTTCTGCGGGAGGGGATGCCGTTGAGAACACTGGGGCGGGATTTTGGTCATGTGACTAACCCTGGGGAGCTGTGGGCAGCAGGTGTGTCGGGAGGGCAGGAGGGGGCTGGATCCTAAGGGACAGGGGCCGGGGCTGGAGGCCTGGGGTGGTAGAGAGTGCATGGGGAGAGGTGGAGACGGGGGAGATCGGGTCCTGGACACGTGGGGGCTCACTTTTATTGCGCATCTGCTGTGTACCCAGGCCCTACATGTATGTAAGACTTGTACGTACATCTCACCCCAAACTTTACAGATAAGGGAACAGGGTCAGAGTGGTTGTGTAGCTTGCCTTACATCACACAACTATTTGGTGGCAGGTCTGCCTGGCTCCAAAGCAGATTCTTTCCCGCTGCCCCAGGTTAAAGAGTAAAGGGAACCTGACCCAGGCCCTGGCTTCAGCCGGAGGGGCTCTGTAAGGCTGTGGGAGGAACGGGGGTGGGGTGGGGGGGGGCTGCCAGGGGAGCCAGGGCTGGGGGAGGTGTAGTTCTGGCTGACTCCAGGTTGGGGACAGCCATTCTGGGAGAGAGCAAGCTGGGGAAAGGACAGGAGGGTAGAGGAGAGGATCACCTGGGTGTAGGTATCCTGGATGAGAGAATCCACCAGGACCATGATCAGGATGGAGATGGGAACCCCAAAGTCCCCGATGACCCGTCGCAGCTGAGGGCAGGTGGGAGGATGAGCGGTTAGTGCCCAGGTGTTCCCACCTCCCACGTGGCCCCCTTCTGCCCCATCGTCACCCAGGGGGCCCTGCTCTTCCCAGTTCTCTCCCCCCTTCCACGCCCTGTCCCTGCCTCCCCACTGGGTTCTCAGCCTGGGCATGCTGAGGGAGGGGGTGGGCTTCCCTGAAGGGTGGGACCTTGAGGAGGAGGGGGCCAGGGAGGCTTGGAATTGGGCACGAGAACCTAAGGTTAGAAGGGGGGCCAATGGCGCCGGGGAAGCTAGGAGGGTGCTTTGGACTGGGATAGGGCAGGGCAGGCACGGGCAGGTGGAGACGGATGCTGACCTTGCCAGGGAAGTAGGAGCTGTTCTTGAACTTGCGCAGCGTCATGGCTAAGAAGAAGGTGCCGGCCATGAGCACAAGGGAGAGGAGGGCTGTGTTGGGCAGGGGGTCCTGAGGCTTAGGGTCTATCGTCACATTGTGTTTGTAATGCTTCTGCAGTGGGTGGCTCTGGAAGATCTGCAGCAGAAAACCAAGGCATCCTGTTCCCTCCCATCCATCCATCCATCCATCCTCTGTCCATCACCCATCTATCCATCCACCATCCGTCCACCTATCTTCTTCCTCAGCTGATATGGTAACAGAGGGGCAATTAAATTCTACAGCTTGGTTTTCAGGAGTGAGGACCAGGCTAGGCTTGCGTGAGGTAGGCCATGAAGGCAATACGTGTGTGTGTGTGTGTGTGTGTGTGTGTGTGGTGTGTGTGTGTGTGTGTGACCACCCAGGGCCTGGGAGACATGAGGAGACTAGAGTGCAGGGCTTTAAAGACTTGGAAAGACCCACCAACTACAGAATCAGGGACACACATATGGTGTCCGCCCTTCCTATAAATTGCAGACACAGCCCTAGCTGGTCTGGCTTAGTGGATAGACACAGCCCTCGCTGGTCTGGCTTAGTGGATAGACACAGCCCTCGCTGGTCTGGCTTAGTGGATAGACACAGCCCTCGCTGGTCTGGCTTCAGGCCTGCGGACTAAAGGGTCCTGGGTTTGATTCTGGTCAAGGGCACATGCCCGGGTTGTGGGCTCGATCCTCAGTGGGGCATGTGCAGGAGGCAGCTGATCAATGATTCTCTCTCATCATTGATGTTTCTATTTCTCTCTCCCTCTCCCTTCCTCTGTGATATCAATAAAAATAGATTTTTTAAAAACGCAGACACAGAGGCAGGCATAGTTTGAGGTGACAGAGCTGAGGGGTCAGGGTGCTCCGTCCACAGGACCTGCGGTTCTTGAGGGCAAGTGCAGGAGAGGGAGGGGGGACATCAGAGCCTCAACACCCCTCCACCCCCACTGTCCCCACCACACATGCAATTTCCCATTTCAGGCTCACACACATGCTCACCCATTAGTTTATAGCCGTCTGTGTGGTTATAAACATGTGCACATAGAGGTGCCCTCTCCTGGCCACAGTCACGGCAAGAATACCAGCAGCAGGTGTCAACATGGATGTGGTCACAGTCACACACCATGAACACGGCCACACAAGTGCCGTACAGACATGCGTGCAGTGGCCCGCAGCCACCTAGTCTATGCTCCGTCTCTCACACGCACACCCCCTTGCTCGTTCACACTCCCACCTTGACCAGCTTGGAGAACGTCTCGTAGATGAAGATGAGGGAGATGAGGAAGGAGAAGATCTCCTGGGTGTAGCGGGAGATGAAGCGGACCAGGAAGCTGCCCTCGAAGGCCACCACCAGCACCACCAGCAGGATGAGCCACATGCCGATCCACACACGACCCACGAGGTACTCCAGGCCGTTACTGTTGCAGAACTGCGGGGCGGTCAGAGGGAACTGGGGTCAGACAGCAGGCCCAGCACCGGGCACAGGGCAGGGCGCCAGAGGCCAGGCACAGGGTCACGGGGGCCAGGACAGGGCTACCGAGAAGAAGGCTTCCTCGAACACGAGCAGGGGCCCTGAGAAGCCAACCACAAGCAAGGGCTGAGCCGCCAGCAGCGCGAAGAGGATGCCCTGCGCCGCCGTGGAGATGAGCAGCTCCGACACCCCTATCTGGTTCTGGGTCTTCTCTCCTGTGGGCAGAAGGTACAGTGGGGTCAAGGGCGGGAGACCATTTCCAGTGGCCAGTGGAGCAACTCATGGGCAGGCTGATGCTGGGTCCAGAGTGTCAGATCGGGGCAGGAGTCAGGGCCCACAGTGGCCAGGAGATCAGAAGAAAGGGTTGGGGGGGGGGGGGGGGAGGGCATGCAGAGGAACTGACCCAGGAGGCCGCCAAAGGTGACGGCAGGTGACAGGGCGGCAAAGTAGATGAAGATGACGGCAGCCAGGACCTGGGGGCTGAGTGCATCCGTGATGTCACTCAAGTAGCGAGGGTAGCGGCGCTTTATGTCACGCACCAGGCCCCCGAAGAGCATGCCTGTTCGTTGCAGAGGGTCATCCGGGCCACCAGGGACCCCTGGACCCCCATTTAAATCTGTAATAAAGAATAGGACCATGGTCATAGGGGGCAGCAGGGGGAGGTGTGGCGACAGGGGAGGGGAGGGGGGTATTGTCTGATGGGAATGGGGTAGCCAAAGGAGGCTGGGTGGCAAGAGAATAGGGAGAAGGGACACCAGGGTGTTTGATGGGAAGAGGGGAGGTAGGGGCTCACAGGGCTGTGCTGGGGTCTCTGAGGGTCTGTGGGGCCCAGAAAGCCTTGGGCTGGGCAGGGCAGGTACCTAGGCCCTTGTAGAATCTGGGGTCTGGCTTGGCAGGGCTGGGCAGGTAGCGTCTTCGCAGTAGCTCCTTCTGCACAGGCACCAGACTGAGCAGGGCCTGCTCTGAGGGGGCGTCCGTGGGAGGCAGCACCAGGCTGCAGTCCAGGAAGCCCTCCAGGGAGTGCACCAGCTCTTGCCGACTCTGGGCCAGGTACGCATCCATGCGGAACACCTGGGGGCCAGAGAGCGGGTCAGGGCCGCTGGGTGAAAGGGCCCAGGAGTCCACAGCCGGGGCCCCCGAGGACAGAGCCCTCTCTCCCAGCTCCTTCTTTTTTTTTTTTTTTTTTAATATATTTTATTGATTCTTCACAGAGAGGAAGGGAGAGAGATAGAGAGTCAGAAACATCGATGAGAGAGAAACATCGATCAGCTGCCTCCTGCACACCCCCCACTGGGGATGTGCCCGCAACCCAGGCACATGCCCTGGACCGGAATCGAACCCGGGACCCCCCAGTCCGCAGGCCGACGCTCCATCCACTGAGCCAAACCGGCCTCGGCTCCCAGCTCCTTCTTGCTAGGAACTGCTTTCCTTGTCCACCTCCTTTACCAGCTCCCACTGACCCCCCCCCACCCCAACACACACACACACACACACACACACACACACACACACACAATGAAAGGGTTGGGAGGACGCAGACCTGGTCCTAAATGAAGAAAGGAGAGAGAACTAAGCAAACCAGATGAAGCCAGAGCAGACGAGGCCATTCCAGGCCAGACTTGACCAGGGAGAACCAGGCCAGAGTGGGCCAGATCAGGTTATGCCAGGCCAATCCGGCAGGGCCGGGCCAGGTTACTCTGGCCAGACACGTCAGCAACAGCGTGGACGGAAGGGGCCAGACTAGTGACGCTAATGTGACCCCAGCCAGTCCAGTGGAGAATGGGCCTCAACCGCCACCCAGCTGCCCAGCTCCCCCAGCCCTCGCCGGCCCCTCCTTACTCTCTCCGACATGAGGATGGCAGCAGCCCGGCCGAGCTGGGTGTAGTCAATGTGAGAGGCCTCGGGTCCCAGCAACACAAGGAGGAAGCGCACGGGCACGCGCAGCTGCACAGCGTCCACCAGCTCTACGGCCTCCTGCAGCCGCACGAAGCCCAGCACCGGCCGCTCCAGGAAGGAGGCGCGGCCTGCGGGACGGGGTGGGGGACATGAGGTGGCCTGGCCAAGCTGAGGGGGCACAGCTGGCGTCCAGGCTTAGGGAGAGGCAGGCTGGGCCAGCACAGAAGGTGGAAGCAGGGGTGTGGAGGGTTGAGTAGGGAGGAGCACCACTGCTTACCCACTAGCACCAGGGTGGCCTCCGAATCCGGGGGGATCTTTTCCAAAATTCCCGATGGTGAGTGGCCTGCTGTGCCCCCCTCTCTCTGTCGGAAGGAAGGTGGTAAGGAGAGCATCCGGCCCCCTCCTCCCCTCGCTACTCCCATTGCTAACCACGCTGCCGGCTCTCCCCAGGCACCCCTGGTACAGCCTCACCTGTTCACAGAATAGCTGGATCTCCAGCGAGGGGTGTTGGGGGAGCAGAGGCTGTGAGGGCTCCCCGGAACGTGTCACGACCGTGGGCTTCACACCCCCCAGGTCCTCTAGGTCTCCGGCATGGCTGCAGGACACAAAGGGGACATGGGCTGAGTCAGCTGCTCCGGTTGGGCTCGGTTGGGCTCTCCGCAGAGCACTGGTGACGGGAGGGATCAACTGGGACTCCCAGTGGCCAGACCAGAGAGACCCTGGGGCAGAAGGAGAACCAGCCCCTTCTGAAGGGTGTCGGCCGGTGGCCTCTTTCTGGAATGACTAGGTGGAGCCAGAAGAATGGATGGAGGGAAGGGCCTTGAGAGTCTGCCCTCCTGGGGACCAGTGGTCCCCAAATCTGAGCATGGGGACATGGCCCCCTGTCAAGAGCTGTCAGAGGCAGAAGCCATCCTGGAAGAAAAGTGGGGGTGGGGTGGGGCTTTGGATTCCCAGGGAGAGCCCGGGGCAGATGGACGGGGGAGGCAGCTCTGGGGAGCGGATCCAGGTGCGGGCAGGCAGGGGCACCTGTGTTTGAGTAGCAGGACCCGGAGCAGCTCGTCTCGGTCCTGAGGCCGGATCTGCTCCTCGTAGATGAACTGGTCCAGCAGCTGGTTGGCCACCCCAGCCAGGGAGGTCTCCGGCAGATTCAGGAGGACAGTCCCTGCAGGGAATGGAGGGTGAGCTGGCCAGCTGAACCTCGGCCCTCCTCCCCACCAAGCCTCGCATGCAGGGGTCATGGAGGGGCCGTCAGGGCTCACCCTTGGTGAAGGCTCTCTGCAGCTCCAGGAGGCTCCAGAAGGTGAGGTAGGACAGGTGCGGGCGGCCCCAGGCCCCGTCCTCCCCCAGGTTCTCCTCCAGCCGCACCCAGCGCGCTGCCTCCATCCATTGCAGCTCCTGGCTCTTCTCGTCCATCACGAGTTCGTGCAGCTCCACGTAGACCTGCGGCCCCACAGACCTGAATTAGCCCATCAGAGTCCTGGCCGTGGGGAGATGGCAGCCCAGGGCAGGCGGACAGCAGCAGGCTCCGAGAGATGTTCCAGGAGGCCCAGAGCCCTGAGGCGTTTGGGGGCAGATCCTGAGCTCAGAGGGACGTTCAGTGGGGAACTCCAGCTGGAGTGTGAGTGAGATGGGAAGTGTGGGGAGATGCTTGAGGGTCCTGTAGGTACGGCCCACACGCTGGCTCTATTCCTCAGCTTCCTAACCGGCCCCGGACTTCATTTCAGAGGCATTTGGAGAACCTCGGGACCAAAAGGGGTGCTAGAGTGGCCACTTAGAAGGGAAAGGACGGGGGAGTCCTGGGTCATCGGGTCATCTCCTGCCTCAAAGATGGTGGAGGGGGTGTGTTGCTTGGCTTGTTCTTGGGTGTCTTTGGGGCCAGGTGGCCACTCTATGAGGGCCTAGCTGAGGACAGAACAAATTTATTAGCCGGCTAGAC
>NW_005871148.1:257239-267620 GCF_000147115.1 Myotis lucifugus | reverse complement strand
ATGTAGGGGGCCCGGCAGAGGAGAGCGTTATTTACTTCGGAGCTTCCCCAGGGAGCACCTGAGGGCGTAGCCAGGGCCGCAGGGGCGGGGCCCAGGTCTCTGCGCCGCGCGGGGGCTGTCCTCTTGTCCTCTTTCCTTCCACCGATTTCCCAGGACCCGTCCCCCCAGCCTGTCTGTGGCCTGTTTGGAGCTGTGCCTGTCCCTCCGCTCCTCCCTTCCCCTGATATGATGGTGGGCCCCAGGGCAGTACAGGAACAAGGGTTGGGGGAGGCTGGGTCCTTACCTCGTGGGTGCCCGGTTGGGATGTGGTTTGGTGGTAGTCTGTGGCTGTTGGCTCGGTGAAGTGAGCTGAAAACCCGGAGGCTGGTTAGTGCTGCCACCAGACAATCCTGCGCCACCCGCCATCAGCCCAGAAACCAGTGCAGAATGCTGTCCCGCTGGTGCCCCCACCCACCCCTGGGCTCCGATGCCTGGTTCTTGGCCCCGCCTGGCTCTGCCACCCCACATGTGAGCACTGGGGAGGCCCCTGGGACCCATCCTCAGTGAGGAGCAGGAGGGTCATCTCCAAGGCGATCGGAGACACCTGAACGGTGATGTTCAGGATTCTCTCAGGGTCCCCTCGCCCTCATGCCACCTTCTGGGTCCAATTCCCTTCCTTCTCACCTGCCTCAGGAGTCCTGCCAGTCCATAGCTTCTCCCCGCTTGGCTTTATATTGGCCCCCTCCGCCCCCCCACCCCAGCCCTCCATTCCCAGGGGGCCCTCTTATCATCAATGCTAATTGCCTGCACTTAAGTCCTGTTGACAGTAAATAAGCACCTGCCTGGGGCTCCCCACTAAGACCTTGGGCGACCAAGGAAGGGTTCCTGTTGTCCCTCTGCCTTGGGGGCCCCCAAGGCCCCCCATTTTTCAGGACCCCTGGACCCCCAAATAGAACAATGTTTCCAGAGCAGGGCCAGCGCCTGGCCTAGAAGCCAGTGTTGGATGGGCATGGGTGGCATGTGGGCTCCTGCCATGGTGCCAGACAGGCCTGGCTGCCCTCGCACACATCTAAGGGACACGGTGATGGTGATGGTGACGGGTGACTGGTCCTGCCCCCCCCCCCCAGTCCCCTCCTGTGATCATTTCAAACAAAACTCTGTTTATCCTTCAATCAGTAGGATTGTGGGAGAACTGGCCCTGGGGCTGGGACAGGGCAGGGGGGAGTGGGGGAGTTCAGAGAAGAAGGGAGGACAAGTCCCTCAGATGTCCCTGTCTGGGGTCAGCAGCTCACCCCAGCAGAGAGAGGGAGAAGGGCTTACCTTCTGGCTCCTCCACCTGGGGTGCGGGGACACCTGGGTCTTCATACTCCTCCTGCTCTAGGATCTCTTCCAGCACCTCTTCGTACTCCTCCTGTGGGAAGTGGCCATGAGGACTGGGCGTGAGGGGCTTCTTGAGGCCCCATGAAGGTGGGAATGCAGGGCCAGGACGCCAGAGGCCCCAGGTAGGAGCCCTGCAGATGCCGAGAAAGACTCACCTGAAAATCCCCCATGGCGCTGTCCCGATGGTCCGATTATCCGCAGGGATCGGAGCCCCCAGCATAACCCGCACTGCGGGTCCCTGCGGGGAGAGGCACAGGCCGAGTGAGACATGGGGGCCCTGTGGTCTCCTTGTCCTGCCCCAGAGCGGCTGCATTTGAGTGGACGGTGTGGGGAGACAGTGGGGCCAGAGGGAGAAGGGGTGGGTGGAGGCTTGGAGGAAGGAGCTGGATTTACAGATGTGAGGGCCAGTGTGCGGGGCCAGGAGACGGGGGGGCCGTGCAGGGAGGGGAAGCCTGGCGGGGAAGGGTGTTGGGGAGGATGGGTACATCCCGCGAATCTGACTCCTTTCTCCATCCGCCAGTCCTCAGCTGGCTTATTTTCTTGCCCATCCCTGAGACGCAGCCAACCCCGGGGCAGCATGACCTCTGCCCGACTTCGCGCCTCCGAGGGGCTCCACAGCACCCGCTCTTACCCATGCTTTGCGCTGGGCATGGGGCTGCAGCATCCTTGGGAGTGGCCCGCAGGTCCTGGAGGAGGTGGCCCAGCTTCTCTCTCCCACCTCATCCAGACTCGGCCTCTTTTTATCTCTCCCCGCGCCTCCCCTGGGCCTCCTTACCAAGCCCTTATCTGCCCCTGGGCCTTTACATGTGCAGCTGCCCACATCCTGGAGGCCCTCCCCCCAGCCCTCAGCCCTTCTCACAGCTCAGCTCAAATGTCACCGCTTCAGATTCCTTCCCTGACCACCCTAACGTGCACGAACTACACGTGTCATTTTCTGGTTCCTGGATTCATCTGTGCACCTATTGTCTGAGGATCCCTCTAGAAGGGAAGGCACAGGAGGGCAAAGACTCGGCATGTCTCCGTCCCCACTGAATCCCCCCTCCTAGCAGAATGGTTACTCACAGTAATCATTCATAAATGCATGTAGAACGCATGTAAGAATGTGTCCCCCTTGCAGGCATGGGGCTCTGGGACGGGGGAATTAGTATGACTGGGACCCAGCCGGGAGACCACTGAGTCCTGCGCCTCCATTCCCCGGCTGTGTCTCTGGCAGAGAGGAAGGCATGCCCACCCCAGGAACGTGAGGACAAGTCCAAGCGGGGGTGGGTGATGGTGGGTGACGGAGGTTCCCTAGGGTGGCCCCAGGCTGGGTATGGAGAGACTTCCTTTGCCCCCTCACCCACTGCAGCACAGGGCATTGTGGAGAGAGATCGGGCCAGGCTGGCCAATGTGCCCACCCTGCGCCTGCGGGGTGCTCATCAGCGGATGCGGAGATGAACAACACACCGTCCCTACTCTCAGGAGGCTCCCGCCCTGACTGGGGAGACCAGCCAGGATACGTGACAGGCGCAGTGGTTCAGGAGATAACATGTCCCTCAGACAGACAAGCTATGAGCGGAATGTGCTGGGTGCCAAGGGTCTGTACGGCAGGATCGGTTGGTGGGGTTGGGGGTGGAATGTCTCTGGGGGAGGAGACACGGGTGCTGGGCCTAGAACAGTGGTTCTCAACTTCTGGGCCCTTTCAATACAGTTCCTCATGTTGTGGTGACCCCCAACCATAGAATTATTTTCGTTGCTACTTCATAACTGTAATGTTGCTACTGTTATGAATCGTCATGTAAATATCTGATAGGCAGGATGGTCTTAGGCGACCCCTGTGAAAGGTCATTCGACCGCCAAAGGGGTCGCGACCCACAGGTTGAGAACCGCTGGCCTAGAAGCACCAGGAGGATTTGAAAGACTGAGAGGTGGACAGGGATGGCCCAGGCGTGAGAAATGGTAGGCAAAGGGCCGAGCTAGGACCATGCAAGGCAGGGAGTGTACACAGAAGGAGCTCTGCAGGCCTTCGAGATAGGGAGGAAGGAGAGGTCCCTGGCTTGGGGTGGTGAGAGGGCAAGGATGGCCATGGGAGTGTCCCAGAGCCTGGGATGGGACCGTCCCTACTGCACAGGACATGCCCCTTGAAGATCCTGACCACATATCTTTTCTCTCTCTCCCTGTCCCTCCCTGTCCCCTTCTCCCCACGTTTCTCTAACTGCTTCTCATCTTTATTCTCTTTCTTTTTCTTTTTTTAATATATTTTATTGATTTTTACAGAGAGGAAGGGACAGGGATACAGAGTTAGAAACATCGATCAGCTGCCTCCTGCACACCGCCTACTGGGGATGTGCCTGCAACCAAGGTACATGCCCTTGACCGGAATCGAACCCGGGACCTTTCAGGCCGCAGGCCGACGCTCTATCCACTGAGCCAAGCCAGTGAGGACAATTCTCTTTCTTATTCCTTCTCTGGCCTTGCATCTGCCTCAGCCTCAGATCCCTAGAATTCTCAAGGTGTTAAAAATCCCACCCATGGCCCTGGAGCTCTGCCTGTTTCCCATCTGAGAGGTGGAGTGGTCAGAGGGGCCCTACAGGACCAAAGAATCCAGAAACTCAGGCTTCCTCTCTGCCACTGGCCGGCTGCATGGACTTGGGCAGCTCCCAGCTTCTCTCTAGGCCAGCGGTTCTCAACCTGGGGGTCGCGACCTATGGGTGGCGACCCCTTTGGGCAGCGGTTCTCAACCTGTAGAATGACCCTTTCACAGGGGTCGCCTAAGACCATCGGAAAACACATCTATAATTACATACTGTTTTTGTGATTAATCACTATGCTTTAATTATGTTCAATTTGTAACAATGGAAATACATCCTGCATATCAGATATTTACATGACGATTCATAACAGTAGCAACATTACAGTTATGAAGTAGCAATGAAAATAATTTTATGGTTGGGTGTCACCACAACATGAGGAACTGTATTAAAGGGTCGCGGCATTAGGAAGGTTGAGAACCACTGCTCTAGGTCTTGGTCATTCTGCTATATAATAGGGGGCCTTCCCCCCCGGGGTGAGCGAGAAGAGGGAGAAGAGGTGCTCCCAAGGCCGTAGAGGGTGCACCCATAAGCCAGACTGCTGCCACCACCAGGCCCAGCCACCTTCCAGCTGCAGGCCTTGCTCTGTCTGACACTGATAAGAAGCTGGCCGCTGATCACTGCCCTGCATCTGGAAGCGTACCAAACACCTGGCCGGCCAGCCCGCCCGGGTGAGGCCAGATAAGGTGAGTGGGGCATCTGGAGCCAGGAGGTGGGGCACACACAGCTGGAAGAGGCTTGGGGGGCAGGCGGTGACCAGATGACGGGGGGGGCTCCCTGGTGGCGTAGCACCACCTTTGCGTAATCGCCCCAGCATTGCACCAAGCCGTACCGTACGCCTTATTGCTTACAACCCCAAACCGCTCTGTGAAGTGGGTAGTGTCACTGGCCGTTTTACAGATGAGAAAGCTGAGGTGCAGAGAGCTTTACCTGCTTCGGTCCCCTGGTGGGTAGGCATCATAGACAGGATTAAACCCTGCCGACCTGACTCTAGCTACATCTCGAACCATTAGACTGAGTTGCCCCCAGGAGAGGAAACAGCTATTAGCTGGTTTAGTGATAGTGATTAAGAGCATGGACTCTGCAGTCAGACTGCCCGGGTTCAAATCCCAGCCCCGCCATTTGCTAACTGTGTGACTTGTGTGACCTCGGGCATGTGACTCAGCCTCTCTGTGCTTCAGTTTTCTCATCTGTAGAATGGGGTAATGTATCTACCTCAGCCCGGCCAGTGTGGCTCAGTGGTTGAATGGTAGGTATATTTTTTAAAAACTTTGAAAAAAAAATAATATCTACCTCATAGACTTGTTATAGCCCTAGGTTCATGTGTATAAAGCATTTTAAAAAGGGCCTGGCGCATAAGGAGCTCTAGGTCAGGGGTCCTCAAACTTTTTAAACAGGGGGCCAGTTCACTGTCCCTCAGACCGTTGGAGGGCCGGACTATAGTTTAAAAAAAAACTATGAACAAATTCCTATGCACACTGCACATATCTTATTTTGAAGTAAAAAAACAAAACGGGAACAAATACAATATTTGTATTTGCATGTGGCCCGCGGGCCGTAGTTTGAGGACCCCTGGTCTAGGTGAACGTTTGCCATCGTTATCATTGCTACTGGGTATCAAGATTGGATTCACTACCCTCATCCCCCTCTAACTCCCCAGTTCCCGTAGAATTAGCCTAAGTGCTTTGAGGTGCTCAGGTGCTTTCCCTCCAAACACTCCCTAGAGCGGGGACGGTGCCAGGCCCCCCTCGTAGGCTCCCTGAAATGGGAAGCGCTGACAACTTTTCTCCTAAGAGGATGATGAGTTGGTCTAGGGACCCCCATACATGGGAGAAGGAAGGGGTTGGAGCGAGACCTGAGTCTGTGGGATCTGAGGGGCTGGTAAGTAGGAAGCTGCCAGGGACCCACACACACCAGCCACACACACCTCTGTTGCCACGTGCCAGCCTCTTTTTCCCAACACCGGCCAGTTTTCTTAACGTTGGCTGCCCTGCTCACCCCAGTTGCAGGTGCCAATGGGCCTGTGCCCTTAGGGGTAACAACACACATTGCAATGTTCTCACCCCACCCACCAACACCCCACTTGAAGGTTAGGGCACCTGTGCCCACTAAGGCAAAGATTTAGGATGGGCACCTGCAGAAACCCTCACCATAGGTACCCCAAGACCAACCCTAACCCCCCCAGCCCTGCTCACCTGCTCACGAGTCTTGGGGTCCCGCCAGGAACTCCTGCAGTCACCGGTGCCCTCTGTGCCCAGCTGAGCTCACACCCGCTCTAACAGCGCCAGGTTCTCGCTCCTTCGCCCCAGGGGCAGCTTGCAAACCCCTGACTCATGCCCCCGCCTCCTAATCTGCCCGCCCATGGGCCACAGGAGCCCCTTCTCACCCCTCCGCCCCACTTCCACTGGGTGCCCTGTAAACAGAGTTATCTCTCACACACATCTGGACAGCTGTGAGTCTGGCCCACCCCACCCGGCCCGCCAGCCCCCAACACCTCCCTCCTGGCCCCCGGGGTTCTCCTGGTCTTCCTCTGTGGACTCCGGTTTGACGGCTGGGTTCTCAGAGCTCCCAGCCTCCTGGCAGGGCTGGCCCAGCCTGTGGACGCCCCAGTCCTGACTCGCTCCATCCTCGGTCTGGCCAGGCCCCTCTGCTCTGGCCCGAGATGCACAGGCGTCTTCTCCTCTCTCCTCTCTCAGCGTCCTCCCTCAGGACGTCCTCTTCCTCGGCAGCCTTGCTGTGGGGACCTGCTCAGAGCTCACAGGGCCCAGGCAGCCCCCTCCCCGTCTTGTCCCAAGAGAGGGGGCCCTGGCTGTCGTCTCCCCAAGACCCTGCTTGGCTCCAAGAGCTGGCCCCTGGGTGCTGAGATGCTGCCACTCAGTCAACCTGAAACAATGTCAGGTCAACAAAACAACCTTCCCCACACAGGAGCTCAGAGCTCACAAAGCCCCAATGTCTGGGCACACTGGCTCCTCTGTCGGCAGCCCGGCCAGAGCAGCCCGCATTCTCGGCCCACGCGGGGCCCCTCCCCACACCCCCCCAGTGGGGCAGTCTCTGCTCCTGGGGGTACTGGGGTTGGCCTCCTAATCCTGGGCTCTGGTTGCTAAAGAGGCAGAGACAGAAAGATGAGTTTAGATCGACAAGAAAGAAGAGAGGTTTGAAAGCAGACAGCCAGGGGTTTTGTGGACACTGCTCCGGGCAGTGGAGACAGGAAGTCCTCCCAGCCCAGCTCTGCCACTGACGGGCTGTGGAACCCGGGCCAGTGCCTGCCCCTCTCTGTTCTTTAGTCTCCCCATCATAAAGTGGAAGTGCCGGTTCGATGACTGCCAGCTTGGGGGATTCTTCGTTTTATGTTTTTTGTTAATCTTCACCAGAGGATATTTTCCCATTGATTTTTAGAGCGAGTGGAAGGGAGGGGGAGAGACAGAGAGAGAGACAGACATGGATGTGAGAGAGACACTTCGATTGGTTGCCTCCCGCATGTGCCCCGACCAGGGCCTGGGATGGAGCCTGCAACTGAGGCATGTGCCCTTGACTGGAATCGAACCCGGGACCCTTCAGTCTGTGGGCCGACACTCTATCCACTGAGCCAAACCAGAAGGCGGGATTCTCTGTTTTAGATCCCAAACGTAGAGACAGGGACGATGCGATGGGCATATCCAGCAGTTCTACAATCATTTCCTGGGTCTCCACCACCAGCCTGTGCTGCCGAGCCCTGGCGGAGAGGAACGGGCAGGGACTGATGGAGCTGGAACCCTCCTGTGTATGGGCTTCCGTTCCAGGCACTGTGCTGGGGGCTTCACCTGGTGGTCACACGTAATCCTCCCAGCACCCCCATTTTACAGAGGAAACTAACACAGCAGAGAGGTACGGTGGCCTCCCAGTGAAAAAAGAGACAGGTACTAGCTCGGAGTTCTCAAGCGTCTCCGAGAAAGGCGCTGTTTGTTATTATTTCCCTCTCACAGGTGAGGACGCACAGCGTGGAGCGGTAGGCGACTGGCCCCAGGCCCCTGGGCTGGTGGAGCCTGAGCTGGAACTCGCAACTCGGGGCTTCGTTCTGCCTCATGCGAAGCACTGTGCTCCCTACAGTCACAGCGGCCAGGAACAGAGAGGCCCTGCCCGAAGGGGCCGAGGGATGCTCCTCCTACTCCGGGCTGGTGCTCACTCTCCGGGCTGGTGGCTCAGACGGGGCCGGGCCGCTTCCTGTGGCCTTTGGCAGCGAATGCCAAGTGGCAGCCCTGCCTTCCCACCAGAGCCCGGAAGGCCCAGGCGCACTGCCCCTCCGCCTGGCCCAGGAGCCGAGGGAGAGCTGAGTGCAGGAGGCAGCAATGACCACCTCTTCCAGGTCCCAGAAAGGAGGGACAGCTGGCCCTAGGGGTGGGGGGTGACAAACGGGCACATCTGGATTAGAGCAGAATCTGCCCAGCTGTTCTGCAGGCACCACGCCCGCAGCCCACCAGACGCGCAAGCAGAGCAGAGCAGGCTGACATCTGGTCCTTTCTACTCACGCCGTGTGCTCTGGGTTGTTCCTGTTGCCCTGACTGGCTGAGGATGTTTCCCCCAATCTGCCCAACAGCACATGTTGCCTGTTTGTGCTTCTCCGGGAAGAGGCCATGGCTCCTCTCACTCATTTTATTCCAGTTTGGAGTTGGGTTAGTTCAGTTCATCTGAAGGCCCCAGGTGCCTGGCACAGGGCTGGGCGCTGGAGAAACAAGATGAGAGAGGCTGGCCCCCCCTCAGCCATGTCCCTGGGGAGGATGGAGACGGTCAGAAAGCCTGACATGTCGGAATTCAGCGGGGACCGACCCTGAGAGTGTATCCGCATTGGCCCCCAGGGCCTCACGCCTGTCATCCCCCTCCCTGGAGTCCCTCTTGCCACCCTATCCTGCCATTGCCTGAAGCACCAAGCGAGGAGCCCACGGGACCCTCCTCAAGGTCCATGGGTTTGTTGGTCCAAGTCTGTGCTCACAGACGTTGGGGAACCAAGGCCAAATGGGATGAGGTAAGCCCAGGGTGGGCCCCCAGGCTGGGCTGGCAGAAGCCCACCCGAACAGTGATTTGGTTGCAGCCACATGTGATGATATCCTAGACCCCACAGGGAGGCACTGCGGGCAGGGAGCCAATAGGGAGTGAGTCCTCCTGAGGGGAGGAGGCTCTCATCTTGGACCATCCTGGGGTGCAGGCAGCCCTCGGTGCCAAGTGGAGACTTGGCAGTGGGCCTTAGAAGGCGCGGCTGCTTTCCCTCTCTTGGCCTGAAGAAGAGCCGGAGACTCCAGGTGGGAGAGGGGGGTTTCATGGCGATTCGGTGAGCTGTGCCTTGCCATGGGCTTGGCCATGAGGTGTCAGGTGGAGCAATGTGGGCCTGTGACAGCTGGCTTCACTTGGACCCCCTAGAGGAAGGGAGAGGGAGAGAGAGAAACAGCAATGATGAGAGAGAATTATTGGTCGGCTGCCTCCTGCATGCCCCACACTGGAGGTCAAGCCCACAACCCGGGCATGTGCCTGACCTGGAATTGAACCGTGACCTTCTGGTTCATAGGTTGATGCTCAACCGCTGAGCCACGCCGGCCAGGCTCAGAGTGATCTTTTAGAAACAGAAGTCAGCCCTGACCAGTTTGGCTCAGTGGATAGAGCATCGGCCTGTGGACTGAAGGGTCCCGGGTTCGATTCCGGTCAAGGGCATGTACCTTGGTTGCGGGCACATCCCCAGTAGGGAGTATGCAGGAGGCAGCTGATCGATGTTTCTCTCTTATCGATGTTTCTAACTCTCTATCCCTCTCCCTTCCTCTCTGTAAAAAGTCAATAAAATATATTTTTTAAAAAAAGAAGAAAAAGAAACAGAAACAGAAGTCAGAAGACATCACTGCCCTGTATAAATCCTCCATGACTCCCCCACAGGTGGAGTGACACCCGTCCCCGATTCTGGGTCACTCCTGCCCTCTGCTCACCTCCCACCTTCTGTTCCACCGGAGCCATTCCTGCTTGTCTCTCCCCACCCTTCCCAGGTGCCCCTCCCAATGCCCCCAGCTGGCTCATTCTCCCTGTCCAGTCTCAGGGAAAATGTTATCCCACAAAAAAAAACGCCTCCTTTGACCATCCGTTTAGAAATAACCCCAGCCACTCCATCACTGGGAAACCAGGGGGGACTGTGTGGGAGAGAAAACCCCACGCCTTCGTGGCTTAAGCAGGACCGAAGTTTATTTCTCTTTGGTGGAGAAGCCTGGAGAGAGGAGGCCCCAGGCTGGCAATGGTACGCTGCAGGGTCAGGGCCCCTCCCCAGGACCCTCCATCGTGTGGCATCCTTAGCAGGTGGCTTCCTCTTCATGGTGCAATATGGCTGCTTGAGCTTCAGCCGTCACCTCTGCATTCCAGTCAGCAGGAAGGCGAAAGGGTTAAAGAAAGATGTGCCCTCTCTCTTTAAGAATATTTCTCAAAGGCACAGGAGGGAGCGGGGG
>NW_005871148.1:254392-257097 GCF_000147115.1 Myotis lucifugus | reverse complement strand
TGGGGGTGGCCGGGGAGAGGTCAATGGGAGAAAAAGGAGACACATGTAAAACTATATGTAATACTTTAAACAATAAAGAATTTTTGTTGCCTCCGTGTATATCCTATTAGTCAGACTTAGTCACATGGCTACACTTAGCTTCAAGGGAGCCTGGGAAATGTAGTCTTTATTCTGGGAAGCCATGCGTCGAGAGTTCTAGTACACAGGAAGAAGAGGAGAATGGAAATGAGAGGACGCCCTGTCATCTCAGCCAGAATCATAGCACCAATCCTCTTCTTCTTCCTACCAGAAGATAATTTCCTGTTTATCTGTTTATTTATTTATTATGATCTTACTCTACAAAGGCAAGCTCTTTGCTAGCCTTGTCCATCACTGTTTCCAGCGCCTTCCACAGTACCTGGCACAAGGTAGGCTTTTCATTTTGACTAAATGAATGATTGAATGATGCCCCATAAGAATTACTTGAGGGGTGCATTCTCATTCCCATTTTGCAGATTGGGAAAATGCGGCTCAGAGAGGTTAAGTAACTCCCCTAAGGTCACACAGTGGGCAGTAGGGCCAATATGCAATCCTTACTCTTTGTGGCACCAATGCTCTTTCAACTCTTTTCACCTGCTGGCTCTTCTGGTCTCTCTGCTCCTCCATAGATCAAGTTAGAAGCCAGGAAACTATCACCTGGAGTTTATTACTGCCGTTTCCCTGGGAAATTCACCTCAGGTTTTCACTTAGGTTAGCCTTCAGCTTCTAATGGGATCAACGTAAGAAAGGGTTGTTTTGGACAAGTTTCCGTAACCTTTCTGCAAACCGTTAGGTAAAGATGTTACATAGAATCCATGAGATCAGTTCCTCCTGGGATTAAGCACTAGGATGAAGTCTGGAGCTTCGGGTGAACGGATAGGTTCTTTGTTTCAGACGAGGGAGGACTACCTACCTCATCAGGTTTTCCTTTTTACCTTCGCTGCCAGGAAACTTGGAGTTTGAATTTAAGTGCCCAGAGGCAGCCCCACCCAGCCTCTGGAGAAGCGCCCTAGTGGACAGACTGTGTGTGATTTGGAACCAGGTAGCCTGACCTTGAGTTTCAGCCAATGCTCCGTGAGCAAGACAGACAAACTTCCCTGAGCCTTAGATCTGTGGCCGTAAACTCGAAGCTGTTAGAAGGACTAAATGAGCTAATACATGGGAAAGCTCTCTAGTAAGGACTAGATGATGAAGAGATGGTCAGGGAACACTCAGCTAGCCACGGCTAAGCTGCAGCTTCTCAGGCCCCAGGAGTTCTCCCATAAGAGAATGAAGCAGTCAGGGAAGGCTTCAAGGAGGAGGTGTTTTGAAACACAGGTGGAATCCTCTGGTGTAGAGCATTCGACTGTATTATCCCTGTAGCCTGCAGTGCTAACCCCTGAGGTCCCTTTCAGTTTTCAACCCAGCCCTGCCTCCGTCTGTCCACCCTTTTTGGTACTATCTCATCCATCACTAATCCCACTGTCTAGCTGCTGTCTCCGGGGATAAAATACAGCACACAGGTGGAGAGAGCAGCTCACAAGTCTCCAGAAAGAGCAAGGTTTCCAAGTGAGGAAGAGGTTAGTCTTGGAAGGAGCCCCAGCCCAGGGCAGGAGGCTGAAATCTAGGCCTCATCTCTTCCCCATTAACTAGCCACCTCTGACCCTCTGCTTCCTCATCCGTACCAAAAGGCTTAATCAACAGGGCACGAAGACCACCCGCAATAAGGTAAACTGTCTTTGCTTACAGGCTGCTCTTGGTTAATCCTCACAAAACTGGAAGAAAGGGGGACACAATACATGATGTGACCTCCCAGAGGTCACGCCACGCAGAAGCAGGGGAGCTGGGACAGGATTCCCGTGCTAGCAGCCAGGGTACAAAGCTTAGGATGGGTGCAGGGAGGGAAAACTTTCCAGGAAATGGCTCTTCCCGGGTCAGTGACAGTTGGAGGTCAAATTGGTCTGAGGGAGCCAGGCCCACGTGGGGCTCTGGGCCGGGCTGCAGCAGACCGGAGAGCCACAGCCCGCTGGCCCGCCAGAGGCCCGGGGCCTGGGATGGACAGGCTGGGGCAGCCCCGTGTTCCCCACCACTCACTGCCCGCTGCTGCTCAGGTCTGCCCACCTGGACCCAGGTGCGCTGGACACAGGTCAGCACGAGAGAGCTCTTCACCTGAAAGGCCCCGTGGGGAGGGAGAGACCCTTCGGGGGTGGAGAGGTGAACCCTGGTGGGTGGGACTGCAGGACGAGGACCCCCACCGGGGCCTCTGTGTGGGGGGACCTGCGGTGAGAGTCCCCTGTCCCACAGCCGGTAGGGCACGGAGGGGACCATGCTCCTGGGCCAGGAGCCCACTGATTCTGCACTCCCCACCCCACCCCCAGCTGCTCCTGGCTGCCTCTAGGTAAAGTCCAAATTCCTCCTGCTGACCTAGTTTCTGCCAACCCCTCGTCCTGGCCTCCTGGCTGTGAACTTGATCCCAGGCCCTGACCTACTGGTCCTAGTGTCCCTGCTCTCCCTTCACCTGGTTAAATGTTTGAAATCGAGCCCAGTCCCTTCTCTAGTCCAGCCACCCAGCTCTCCTCTCCTCTCCTCTCCTCTCCTCTCCTCTCCTCTCCTCTCCTCTCCTCTCCTCTCCTCTCCTCTTATATGGTGTTTACTCCACAAGGGATTGTCCCAAGGGCTCAATGTATGGATGTGTTACATAAACTCAC
>NW_005871148.1:252454-254292 GCF_000147115.1 Myotis lucifugus | reverse complement strand
CTTTTCTCTTCCTACTTTCTCTTCCCTTCCTTCCCCACCTTACTTTTTCCTACCTAACCTACACCTCTCTCATCATTCAGTCCCCTACCTTGGCCTCCTCTCCTCTCCCCTCCTCCCCTCTCCTCTCCCCTCCCTTCCTCTTCCTTTCCCTCCCCCTCCCCTCCCCCTCCTCTCCTCTTCTGTCCCCTCCTCTCCTCTCCTCTCCAGGTCCTCCTCCACCACATATTCCTCCCTTCCTGAGGCCCCATCTCTGACCCCAGCACCCTCTGCTTTCAGGGTGAGCCTGCACCCAGTAGGAGCTAGAACTAGGCACAGCAGGGGCTGACCTTGGATTCAACAAGCTGTCAGCCACCCCTGGAAGCTGGCTGTGTCCCTTCCCTCCCTTCCATGCCTGACCCTTTGAACCCTGGAGCGATAGCTCTGGCTGGGGGCTAAGTGGGGGGCAGCCCCAGGCAGTTCCTCTGGGCTCGGAGGGCCATGATGCCAGGAGCCATGGTGGTGGTGTAGGTTGTGTCTAGAAGGGTGCCCTCTGGACCTCCTGGCAACAGGCCCTGTGTGAGGAGAACCCCAGGTTAAGGAGGGGTCTCCCCCAGCCACCCTCTCCTGTGCACTTCATTTAAAGCCACTAAGTGCTGATGAAATATGCACCACTGCAGCCGTGACTCCACATCACACCTTCACAGTAAGACATGGACCCGTGGGAGATGCGGGGCTTAGGGGCTCTGAGCCCCACAGTCAGAAATCCTTGTGTGACTTTGGCTCCTCAAAGGTAACTATGGTTGTCCCTCAGTATCCACAGGGATTCGTTCCAGGCCCCTCTCAGATACCAAAATCCGTGGATGCTCAAGTCCCTTATATAAAATAGCACAGAACAATGCATTCCGTAGGCCCTCCGCAATCACAGATTCCCAGCTGGGGATCCAAAATACAGTTTTCCCCTGTGAGTTGAATCAGCAGATGCAAAACCCAAGGATACAGATGGCTGGACGGCCCAATATGTATTTATTGGGAAAAATCCCTGTGTAAGTGGGTCCATGTAGCTCAAACCTGTGTTGCTGGAGAGTTAACTACAATGGACTGGAGCACCAACTCCCTGGGCTGGGCCTGGGCGGTGATTAAAGGGGGAGAAGGAGGAGGGGAGGGGTCAAGGGCATTGGAGCCTGATGTGTCCCTGTGGCCAGACAGCTGCTGGTGTGCCCCAGGGACGGGAGGATGGGATGATCTGCTTCCCTCCTCCCTCTGTCTTGCCCCGGGCTTGCCTCTCTCCTGCATCCCCTGAGATTTCTCTCTGACTCCTCTCGGAAGGTGGGTCTCCCTGTTGTCTGGGCCTCCCCTCACAGCCCACGAGGGCCCTGTCTCTCTCCATCTCTCCTGACGGAGGGTACAGATGGTCCCCCAGGAAAGGGCCAGGCCTGACTTGAGGGACGGGAACAGCTCCGTCCCTCCTATCTGCTGAGCCAGATGTTTGGGGCCTCTGCCTGACAGCTGATGGCAGGGTCTGTCCCGGGGCCTGGGCCTATGGGTGTGCTCCCCACTGTGCACTGTGAGTGAGTGTGTGTGTGTGTGTGTGTGTGTGTGAAGAGAGTTGTGGTTAAGCTAATGGCTTTGGAATCAAACCAATTGGGTCTGGGCCTCGTACTGGCTGTGTGACCTTGAGTAAGTTCCCTGCTGTCTTTAAGTCGCAGATTCTTCATCCATAACTTTCGTCTTCGGAGAGGTGCTGCCTGTTGAATGAGATATTGTGCAGGAAGCGCTTAGGTCAGCTCCCAGGGCACATAGAAAAGTTTGGGGAAAAAGTAGCCATTGCCTCAGGTTAGGGGGAAAAACCCCAAATCAGC
>NW_005871148.1:233310-252026 GCF_000147115.1 Myotis lucifugus | reverse complement strand
TATAGGCTTGGTGCGACCATTCCTGACCCGGAGCCTCAGCTGGGCCCCAGGACTGGTTCATTTCAATTGGTGCTGGGCCAGTGGTGCTGAAGGGCCCCTGGGTGGGGTGGGGTGGGGAGCAGGGAGTGGTTTCTGCAGGGCCCAGGCCCCTATCTCAGGTTCCAGTGCTGTCAGCTGGGAGGTGTGGGAGGAGACAACATTAACCCATCTCACTTTGCAGAAAAAAAAAAAAAATACTGGGTCTGCTATCTTTTGGGTAAGGGGAGGAAATGGGGTTTCCTAAGGCTCAACTCTGAGAAGATGGGGGAGTTCGCTCCTGTATCCATTCAAGCACGTCCACAGCATCTATTTTGCACCGACTAATGTGTCCGCGGCGCTGTGCTCGGTGGTTGGGGACACAGAAGCCGGAAACCCAGTCTGGGAGAGTACACACTGGGGCTCTGGGACTGTGCAGAGAAAGGCAGCCCACGACCCCCGGGGGCCTCGTGCACCAAGTCACAGTCATTGTGGCCAATAAACCCCAGAGTGAGCGGGGATTGCCTCCCGTGACTCAGCAAAAAGGTGAACAGAAGCACTCGAAGTGCTGTAGCGGGTAGGTGCGTGAAGGATGGAGCCGGCAGCGGGGTGGGTCCTGCCATCCCTCCTCCATCTTGGACGGAAAGGCCTGGAGGGCGGATGCCTAGAAGGATTGCCGGGACCTGTCACATATAGGCCCCCCCATCCTTCTGCCTCATCGGCGCAGCAAACCCCAAACCTTGCGTGGCCTCACCATGAGCGCGTCCTCACACCCGGAACTCTCCAGCTGGATCACATGTGGCACTTTGGGGAAATAAGCGCACTTATTTCCAAGTAGAAACAACTCCACTCACAGGAATTAAGACTCCCAGGATGGTAGCGGCTTCTGTGTCCTGGGGCAGCAAAACGCCTTTCAGAGACGTCAGGGCAGGGCTCCTGTCTGAGCATCAGGAAGAGAAGGACAATTGGGCAAACCTGCGATTAGACAGGCGTGAAAAGCAGCAGGAGACACAGCAGGATGCCCAGGGTCACAGATGCTTCTGACCATGGGCAGGCCTCCGAATGAGAAGTAGACATCCTTGTCCTGCCAGTTTGGCTCAGTGGATAGAGCATCGGCCTCTGGACTGAAGGGTCCCAGGTTCGATTCCAGTCAAGGGCACATGCCCAGGTTGCGGGCTCAATCCCCAGTGTGGGGCTTGCAGGAGGCAGCCAATCAATGATTCTCTCTCATCATTGATGTTTCTCTCTCTCTCTCTCTCCCTCTCCCTTCTTCTCTGAAATCAATAAAAATATATATATTTTTTAAAAAATAGCAGAGACAGGAGAGATACTTCTACATGGTGGCTTTAAGTTCTCTCTCCTCATTGCAAAGAAGCCCCCGTTGCCTAATAACCAGACATAATACATTCAGAAATGATTTTACTTGTGTATGTTTTGCCAATTGCTTGAGGTGTTTAAAGTGTTCAGAAGAATCAGCCATTTTCTTTCTTTTTTAAATATATTTTATTGATTTTTTTACAGAGAGGAGGGAGAAACATCAATGAGAGAGAAACATCAATCAGCTGCCTCCTGCACACCCCCTACTGAGGATGTGCCTGCAACCAAGGTACATGCCCTTGGCCGAATCGAACCTGGGACCCTTGAGTCCGCAGGCTGACACTCTATCCATGGAGCCAAACCGGTTAGGGCAGAATCAGCTGTTTTCATTACAGAGCTTATCTGTGGTAGAGTCTTCGTGGCCCAGGGGACCGAGTGTGGCCTTGGGCCAGGCCCTTCACCTCTCTGGGCTTCAGTCTCCTCGCAGGTAAAATGGGAACCAGGTGAGAGTAATAGTAGCTTCTGCCCAGCTGGCGTGGCTCAGCGGTTGAGTGTCGAGCTATGAACCAGGAGGTCGAGGTTCCATTCCCGGTCCGGGTTGTGGGATCATTATTGATGTTTCTGTCTCTCCTTCTCCTTTTTTTCTCTCTGAAAATCAATAAAAACATTTGTATTTAGACCTTGCAATCAAAGGAGGGACGTAGGTGGGTTACATGAAATTCATTGGTGATAGATTAAGGAGGTGGGATAAAGCAAAGGAGGGGGGAGGGGAACCCCTGGGATTGGATAAAAAGTAAAAAGATGGACACATACTTAGGTGAGTGCAGGGACACTTAACACGATAATGAAGGAATCTGTGGTATCTGTCCTGGCGCCCAGCACTTTTGGTTGTGCCTCAGGGGCTCCAGAAAAAGGGAAGTTACAAGTTACCCAGACATTTCAAGGGTATGTTATCATAGATGCAAAAAGACAGATAGGTTCAGTTAAGGTAAAGGTTGACCTTGTCAGTGTAGATACCGGCCTAGGACGTAACTGCCCACCATAACTGCTTTTCGTTAAAGTTTAATTTCAGACCATCCTTTGTGGTTACTTTAGGTCTCTGAGTCTGCAAGACCGCCATGCAGGCCTCCCCTGAGCTTGTCAGGTCAGCATGTGGCGCCTTTTGTCCACACTTGGGTGAATATCAGAGAGATGTTGATTGTTTAAAGTAATAGCACTTATTCAATAGATTCAGAAGCTTAATAAACTGAACATGAAACCAACTTCGGGTAGGAGAGGATTTTTCTCTAACAGGGAAGGCCCTTGGACTGAAAATTTTAATAAATCACCTCTCCTCCCCCAACTCCTGTAAACGTGTCTGTAGTGACACCACCCGTCCTCCAGGGGGCCCAGGCTGTTCAGTGTGACTCCTACCTCTCTTGAGCACCCTGCCCCCACCAACACCATACACCACTTCCGGTCTTCCTCCTTCAGTCTTCCCAAAACTCTCTCCCTCTTCTCGCTCTTTCCCTACTGCTCTGATGAGCACAAGCCTATCCCATTAAAATAACCAGTCTTCCCTAAACCTTATGGCAATCCCTCTGCTCTCCCCACAGCTCAACTCCTCAATGAATAGGACTCTCTCCTCTTTCTCCCTCCCATTCCCTCCTCTACTCAAGGCAGCCTGGCTTTCCCGCTACCTCCCCTTCCACTAATAGCGTATTCGTTGCCAAATCTATTGGACACTCCCCAGCTCCTCAGCTGGATTTCTCTGTTGGATTTCACACAGGCAGCCTCTCCCTTCTTGGAAATGTCTGCTCTCAGTTCCCCTCCTAACTCTCTCATGGTTTCTTTTCTATCTTCTTGGCTGGCTCATCTTTCTCCTATCGCTTCTGGCCATGTTGGTGCTCCCCTAAGTTTGTCTTTTCTGAGCTATCTTCTCTCTCCACTCTGCAGACTCTTGTAACTTGGCCCTCTTCCAAGGTGCTCTTATCTCAGCCAATGACACCCCGGCCCACCCATTGCTCAAGCCATAAACCTGGGAGTGACTGAAAACCTTCCACCTTATCTGTCCAGTCACCAAGGAGCCATACATTCACTTCCCTGTAACCAACAAATTTTTAAAACCCCAAATCAGAACCTGTCACTCCTTGCTTTTATTCAAATGCTAATGTTCCAATCCCATAAACTCTAATTTTGAGTTTCTCTTCATTCCCTCCACTTATATACTAACCTAGTAGTCTATAAATATGCATATGCATGTCGTTCTTGTATGATTTGCACAGGACTTGGCACATAGTAGGTGCTCGATAAATCTTTGCTGAATGTGTGCATACTAAAAGGTAAACGTAAGAAGATGAGGAAATACATCACATGCAGTTCCCAATGGCCAAAGCGAAGTGGAATACCACGTAGAAAAAGAGCTCCAGAAATATGTATCAGAGTGTCCTTGAGGCTTGTTTAATACTAAGCCATGCACGAGAAGGTGAAGCTCCACACATCTGAGTCAGTGGTGTTCTGTAAACTAAACAATTCCAAGAGCTTACAGAAGGCTAGTATACAGCCAAGCTTTGACCACCCAGAGTGGACAATCTTTGTTGAAAATACCTATGGCTTGCCCTGGCCTGAGTTCTCAGTGGTTAGAGCGTTGCCTGCGCACCAAAGGGTTTTGGTTTCAATTCCTGGTCAGGGGCACGTGCCTGGGTTGTAGGTTTGACCCCTGACCCTGGTTGGGGCACATGTGGGAGGCAACCAATCGATGTGTCACATTGATGTTTCTCTCTCTTTCCTCTCACTCTTTTTCTCTCTCCCCTCCCTTCTCCCTTCCACTTTCTCTAAATATCAGTGGAAAATTGTCCTCAGGTGAGGATTAACAACACCAAAAAAATATCCAGGGCACTCAGTAGAGACCTCAGATAGTAATATGTTAGTAGTAGGGCTATTTTAACCTTAGAGTAAAGGCAAATTTAGACCTTTCCTGACACCTAAGAAAAATAAACCTCAAATGAATTGTTTATTATGAATAAGTTGACTAATTGCCTGTTAGAACAAAGTCCAGCATTTCGGAAAACAACAAAATCCAGT
Organism: Myotis lucifugus; assembly: GCF_000147115.1. Lineage (NCBI taxonomy): Eukaryota > Metazoa > Chordata > Mammalia > Chiroptera > Vespertilionidae > Myotis > Myotis lucifugus. The sequence continues at coordinate 247,631 of NW_005871148.1, read as the reverse complement.
ACCTTGATCCTTATGGCAAGTCACAGTTTGGGAGAAAAAGTTTGCAATGCACACAATCCAAAAATGTTTTATTTTGTTATCTTACCGAATAATAGACAAACATGTAAATTGACCGTCCCTCTGCTATGCTCACCAGCCAATCAGGAGAGTATGCAAATTAACCTAACAAAGATGGTGGTTAATTTGCATACATATGCGTGAAGCAGTGGAGTGAAGACTGAAGGCTCCGGCCAGAGCAGCGAAGGCCTGGGTCCCGGGTGCCAGAGGAAAACCTGTGCCGGCAGCCAGGGGAAGGGAAGGCCTATTGCACACATCTCTTCGTGCAATGGGCGTCTAGTATTTAATAAAAGACTTGTATCTAGAATATATAAAGAATTCCTGCAACTCGATAAAAAAGACAAACAACTCAATAAAAAATTTGCCAAAAGCCTTGAACACCACTTCACAGAAGAAAATATACAAGTGGTTAACGAGCTCAGGAAAAAGGTCAACATTATTAGTTCACAGTGAGATATCATCACATACCCATTACATGGCTAAAATGCAAAAAGACTGAACACACCAAGTGTTGGGAAGGAGATGAAGCACTGGAAATCTGACACATTTGTACATTGAACAAATGGTACAAGCACTTTGGAAACAGGCAGTTTCTTAGAAAGTTAAGCATATACTTACACTATGATTCATTCATTCATTCTTAGATATTTACCCAAGGGAAAATTAAGTATATGTCCACAAAAACATTGAATGAAAATGTTTATGGGAAATTTAAAAAATTGATTGATTGAGAGAGAGAAACATCTATGTGAGAGTGTAACATCGATTGGCTGCCTCCTGCATGCTCCCTACAGGGAATCGAACCCACAACTCAATCATGTGTTTTGGCAACCTTTACAATGAAAGAAGACAGGCATCATAGTACAGCCTATATGATTCCATTTAGATGAAATTCTTAAAAAGACTGGTCTACAGTGACAGAAAGTAGATACTAGTATATGGTTGCCTGGGGTCAAAGGTGGAGCTGGGGATTGACTGGGAAGAGGCACAAAGGACTCTGTTGGTGATGGAAACATTCCCTACCTTGATTGTGTGTGGATACATTTGTCAAAATTCCTTGACCTGTACAATGAACATGGATGCATTTATTGTGTGTGAATTGTGCTTTATTATGTTGATTTTTCAAAATGAAGGAACAAATGGATAAAGTCAAAATAAAATCAGAAATAAAAAATAAATAGAATACCTGAATCATCTACAATAAAAGAAATTGAATCAGTAGTCAAAGATATTCCTACAAAGTAAGTTCCATGACCATATAGCTTCATCATTAAATTTAATCACATATTCCAAACATTCACAAATTATTCCAAGATATAGAAAAAGGGAGGATACTCCTTAACGTGTTTAACAACATAGTATTTTGTTAATCTTTATTGTTAAAAGTATTATATATGTCCCTCTTCCTCTCCCAACAACATAATCTTATACCAAAACCTGGCATGGATAGTACAAGAACAGAAAATAACAGATCCATCTCACTCATGAACATAAATTTTAAAATCCTAAATAAACAAAACATTAGCAAACTGAAACCAGTAACATATAAAAAAGGTAATACATCATGACCCAATTGAGTTATTCAGAAATGAAGTTTGATAACATTAGAAAAATCGATTCATGTAATCATCCACGTGAACATGAGTAAAAAATAAAAACCATATATTGATCTCAAAAACAGAAAAAGCATTTGACAAAATTTACCATTGTTAATAATGTACACTTTGAGCAAACTAAGAATAGAAGAGAACTTCTATAACCTGATAAAGGATATCTATAAAAAACCTCTAGCAAACATCATACTTAATATTGAAGTTTTTCCTTCTGAGATCAGAAACAGGACAAGGATGCTTGATTTGGTGAGGAAGAAACAAATGAACTAATTGTGTAGCAAGAAAATCCAAAAGAAGCTATAGATAAATTATTTCAATTTATAGAAGTGTTGGATACATTCGCAAAATCAACTTAAAGGTTAATTGCACAAAGACAAACAATCCAATTGAAAAATGGTCAAAGGACTTGAATAGACATTTCTCCAAAGAAGATATACAAATGGCCAATAAATACATGAAAATGCTCATCATTAGTCATTAGGAAAATGCAAATCAAAACCACAAAGAGAAACCCCTTTGCATGTATTAGCATGGCTATCATAAAAAAACACACACACAAAATAGCAAGTGTCGAAGAGGCTGTGGAGAAACTGGAACACCCGTACATTACTGATGAGAATGCCAAATGGTTCAGCCACTGTAGAAACAGTTTTACGTTCCTTAAAATGTTAAGCAAAGAATTACCATGTGACACAGCAACTCAAAAGAATTGAAAACATAGATTTAAACAGATACTTGTACACAAATTTTCATAACAGTATGATGAAGGGGATGAAAATGTTTTGGAAACGGACAGTGGTGATGGCTGTGCAGCATTGTGAATGTAATGGATGCCACTGAATTGTACACTTAAAAATGGTTAAGATGGCAAATTTTATGTTATATAAATTTTAACACAAGAAGCAATCAATTGCTTATCTACATCAGCAACAGTTACAAAATAAGTTTTTAACAAGGTACCTTTTAAAATAGCACAAAACATATCAATAAGCTAGGATGCATCTAACAAAATATGAATAAGACTTCTTTGGAGAAACTGATATAATTTTGATAAATTTGAAACACAAGGTAAATTGAAAGAGAGATATATGTACTGTACTGACAGGTTGGAAGACTCTGGATTATAAAGATGTCAATTCCATCCAAACTGAGCTCTAAATTCAAAGCAATCATAATTCCAATATAAATCCTACTAAGTTTAATTGGTTTTTGTTGCATTTGTAAAGTTAATTTTAACATTATTATAGAAATGCAGGGGGCCAAGAAGAAAACAAGCCACTCGTGAAGAAGATAAGATGGGAGGACTTGCCTTACCGGTCACCAAGACATTATAAAGTTTTAATGATTTAGACATTAAAACCAAGAGACACTGGAGCAAAATATAGAGCTGAGAAACAGACCCGCACTTGTATGGGTACTTGATGTGAGAGAGATGGCAGGTCAAAGAGGTGGGAAGAGGCCCTTAAACAAACAAACAAATGGTGTTGGATCAAAATGAACTTGGACACCCATCCTATGCCATACACAAAATTTAGTTCAAGTGAATTATAGGCTTTAAAGTAAAATAACAGTATAAAACTCTTGTATGGTAACATAAAAAAATACACCATAACCTCAAGTTAGAAAAGATTTCTTACTAAATAGGAGACAACAAGCATCTATTGTTAAAAATGATACATTTCATTATATTAAAATTAAGAATTTTTGTTCATGAAAAGATACAATAAAGAGAACCAAATGGCAAGTCACAGAATGTGCGGAGCTATTTGTAGGACATATAAGTGACAAAAGGCACAAAGCAGCTGAAAAACAGTCCAAGAGAAAATGAGCAAAATGCTTTGAATGGGAACTTCAGAGTAGAGAAAACCCAAATGACTAATAAGCGTGTGAAAAGAATACTCAAGTTCATTAACAAACATGGAAATGCCAACTAAAATGCAATGTATATGCAACAACAGTATTCAAAGTCAGAGAGAGGAAGTGGAAGTGTACTTTTGTAAGATTCTTTTTTCTTCACCAAATGAATAGCCACATCCTGAATGTCAGGGGTACGTGGATCTGTTTTAGGAAAACTGTCGCATCATCTGGCACAGCAGTTAAACCGGGGCCACCTGGGGCTACTGCTTTGTCATGTCCACCATTATCTGGCTGTTGTCAAGGGCCAGACTGATGAGTTAAATGGAGACATCACAGGGACCACCACTCCTGCATCCTTTGTGGTCTATAATCACTATCATTCTACCTCGCATGGGGTATTCCTTCTGATGTACTATCTAGGCAAGGGTAGGGGGCCATCTCCACTTCTCACTCCCTACTCTAACGGCTCTTATTTTAGGAAACCAATGTGAGAGTTCTGCTAGCTGTTAAGTACTATATTCTATTCCCGTTATGGATTCGGGGACCAGGGAAATAATCACCAGGTGAATAAGTGGACCTATTACACCCACTGTGGGATGAACTTGACCAGGTCTCCTTTTATCGCCTGGCCTGTGTATGTCCTATTCTAATATGTGTTCTTTTTAAAATTTTTAAAAAATTAATTTGAGAGATAGATAGAAATGTCGACTTGTTGTTTCACATACTTATGCATTCATTGGTTGATTCTTGTAGGTCTCCTGCCTGAGGATCAAACCTGGTACCGTGGAGCATTGGGAAGACACTGATCAATTGAGCTACCTGTCCAGGCTCTCATATGTGTTCTCAATGGCATTTTGGTCCCCTAGTATCAGAGTCAGCTCAGACCCTGTATCCAAAGTCTTGAAAGATCTGAGTATTCCCTTTTCCTCAGGGTACAGTTGCTCAGATAAATGGCTATGAGTACCTTTGGGGGAAGAGTGAGATAATTATCCTATATAATTAGGAGCTAATATGCTAATTAGACTGAACAGCAGAACAACCGTCTGGATGACCTTCCGGATGAAGCCGGAGCCCCTTGCACGAATTTCGTGCATCGGGCCTCTAGTTATGATATAAGCTTCTGTGGCATTGCAAGATTTTTCCTGAAGGAAACTGGCCGCCCCTTCGATCAATGGGCTCTGCAGCCAAAAATGCTTTGAGTCTGGAAATTGGGGAGGGATCATGATTTTCCTTTGCAGTGGGTGACATCAGCCTCCTGCTAACTCCTTCTTGCTCACTTTTGGCTATGTAAGTCATGAAACGCCATCATTGGCTGTCCACCTACCTAGAAAGACCATGGTCTATTGGCCATCACACTGCAGCCCAGCTTGCCATTTGGTCCTTGTGCCCATTACAGTAATTATGTCCGCCTTGACTCTGAAGACTAAGTACTGTAACCTGGCCTCATTCTGAGCTCCTGTCATACCCACTGACTCTAGGAAGCCCAGTTCCATAGCAGCTTCTGCTGCTATCAACAAGGAAGGAGGTTACCATCTGGGGTGGCTGATCCCAAATACCAAGGACAAACTGGGTGCTACACAATGAAGTCAGGGAGCACTATGTCTGGGACCCGTGGAATGCCCCAATGTGCCTCTTCCTGCTTCCATGTCCTATAGTAAAGGTTAAAGAAAAATGGTAGCAATTCAATTCTGAGGATTTAGAGCAGGGGTCCTCAAACTACGGCCCGCGGGCCACACGCAAATACAAATATTGTATTTGTTCCCGTTTTGTTTTTTTACTTCAAAATAAGATATGTGCAGTGTGCATAGGAATTTGTTCATAGTTTTTTTTTTTAAAACTATAGTCCGGCCCTCCAACGGTCTGAGGGACAGTGAACTGGCCACCTGTTTAAAAAGTTTGAGGACCCCTGATTTAGAGTCTTCAAAAATGAAGGTTTGGCCCTGGCTGGTGTGGGTCAGTGGTTGGAGCATTGGCCCACGCACTAAAGGGTCATGGGTTCAGTTCCTGATCAAGGGCACATGTCTGGGTGGCAGGTTCAATCCCCAACCCTGGTTAGGGTACATGCAGGAGGTAACCAATTGATGTGTCTCTCTCACATCAATGTTTCTCTCTCCCTCCCTCCTTCCTTTCTACTCTCTCTCTCTAAAAAAAAGAAGAATGAAGGTTTGGTCACCTGGCCTCATTAAAAAACAAACTGAAGTGCCCTTTTAGGGCAAAGTGAAAATAAAATGAGTAATGGAAGAGGAAAGTTATAAATATCAACTTCTGACAAGTTTCAGAAATAATTATTGCAGAAGCTATGTGTATTTTCTTTCTTGCTTGTTTTGTACCATATACTCTATATATTAATTTCCCCATCCTTTTTTTCCCTTATTATTTTATGTAAGGATTTTTGTTGGTAGTAAACTTTATAATTTAGTCTTTATGTTTACAGAATCCTCTAGAGGAAATGTGGCTGAACTACTAGTAGGAGAGGTATTAACATCACCCAGAGATGACTGACTACTGTTACTGGAGAGACTGCATCTCCACTTTATTTTATTAATATTTTTATTGATTTCAGAGAGCAAGATCAATGATGAGAGAGGATCATTGATTGGCTGCCTCCTGCACACCCCACACTGGGGATGGAGCCCACAACCTGGGCATGTGCCCTGGCCGTGATTCGAACCATGACCTCCTGGTTTATAGACCTATGCTCAACCGCTGAGCCACAACGGGTAGGGCTGTCAATATTCTTTAAACTGCACATTCGTGTTTTGTATGCTCTTTTGTGCATAATATATATCTTGAATTGAAAAACAAAAGAACATCATTATTACCAACGGCTATGAGTCTGAAGGCAGGAGGATGCTGGGAAGAGCTTCTAGAGATGAGGCAAAAGAGGGACAGAAAAGACCTAGTCTAAGGTCCCAGAAGCCAAGAACTGAGGCTGAGTGAACATCAGATCTGAGCCAGTGGTCAGGACCTGCTCCCCAGCCCCAAGGGAGCCAGAGCAGCATGGGGAACTTCTCATCTCCTCCTCCTGTTGGCGCTGGCAGAGGACGCCTGCTTGCTGGTCATACTCAGATATGGGTGCACATCTCAATCAATGTGGAGCTGTTGATCACCAACTAGCAGAGTAGAATAAATCCAGTAATTAGGTAGAGTTGGTGCCCACATATGAGCTGAACCCTGGGATGGACATTCCTGAGGCCAGATGGGGAAGTTGGGTGAACCCCTTTAACCAACACAGAAAGGCTTTCTGTGGAAGCTGGAGATTCAGTGGGTGAAAAAGAACAGGTTGAGTGGGGAATGACGCAGGTGGGAGGAGGGATGTAAGAGAACAACTGGGAGGTAAAGGGCAGCGGGAAGCCAGACTGTGCCTCCATCTCCCCCACCTTCCTGAAAAAGATGCAACCAGCTTTTCGGGGACCTTCTCAGCGTTGCAGAGAGGGTTGGTGGCACCATGCAACAATGTTGGCAGCCAAGAGGTTAACCGAAAGCCAGATGCCCCTAGGGTGGTGCGAGGGGGTAGGGCTGCGAGGGGAAGCAGTGCCGTGGCTGCACCTCTCCAGTTGCCTTGAGACTACTGTGGGCACCAGCTGGATTGCTGGGAATCCCCACAAACCCCAGGCCCCCAGCTGTCAGTCTGCTCTCCACTCAGCCCTGAGCGGTTCCCGGCTCTGGGCTCCTGCGGCTGATGGTGCATTCCCATCCCCCGCCCCGGGAGCAGTGGACTCCGCGGGCTGGCGCAGCCAAGTGGAGCCTGGACTCAGACAGATGCGTAGTCTCTCTGACTGCTCCTTGGCCTCCTGAGTCAGCGGTGCAGGGCCACCTGCGCTCTCTGCACACAGACCTGGCCCAGGTCTTGTTAAGATACTGAAGGGAAGGGAGGTGCTGGGATGGGGGTACAGCAGGTGAGGACCTCCATTACCCAGGGTGAAATCTGAGCTAGACACCGCTGACCACAGGTCAGACACTGGGGAGTAGAGGAGCTGGAGCTCAGAGACGTAAGACGAGGGGTCCCGGGCTCTGGATATGGGGGTGGGGGACAGGCCAGATACCCCCTCTTACTCCTTCCAATCGCTGCCTCTTCCAGGGACCCCCTCCGACCTCCCGGAGGTCCTGGTCCTCTCCCCGCCCCCACGAAATCCTGCTTCCTCTGCGGATTGGTCCCTGGCCTGCCGGGGGGCGGAGTCCAAGGGCCGTGACGTCACTGGCGGGGGGGCAGACGGCTAGAGGAGGGGGTGACGGGCCCCGGCTCAGCACCTCGGAGAGCTCCCTCCCCGGCCTTGTTTTGCTCCCAATCGCCGCCTGGGGAGGGAGCCTAGGGGCCGGCACCCGCGCAGTAGCAGGGGGATGGCCGTAGAGGGGTCGAGGGGCCCCGATGGGCAGAAGGCCCAGCGGTGATCCGGCGGGGAGGCCGGGGTGCCGGGCGGGGTAAGGGGCAGCTGGCAGCGGCAGCAGGGGCTGCACATCTGGATGGAAGCGAGCTTTGTCCTGACCACCATGGCTCTGGGGCTGTCCTCCAAGAAGGCGTCTTCCCGCAACGTGGCCGTGGAGCGTAGGAACCTGATTACCGTGTGCAGGTGGGCTCTGCTGGCGGGCGGGGTGGCGCGGGCGGGGAGCGGGGTTGGCCAGCTCTGGAAACCGGGGCGAGCTGCCTGCGGGAGGATGCACGGCCGCCGCGGAGACAAGGAAGGTGGCACAGGGTTCAGAGGAGCGCGTCCACCATCCTGTGGGAGGGGGTTTGGAGGCCTGGTTCCTACCCTTCTAGGCCAAGCCAGGCCTTGCCCAGCCCGAGGCCTGGAGGGTGGGGGGTGTTTAATTGGCGCTGCAGCTTCCTGTGAGAACCAGGAAGTGACACGGTGCGAGGGGGAGGGTGGTGGTTGGCTCCCCTGCTGAGGACAGGGCGGCAGGATAGGCGATCGCTGCCCTCCAGGCATCCCCATTCCCACCAATAGCCTGGCCTCTCTGGAGCGGGCTTTTCTGGGAGGTTTTCCAGTGCTCAGTCCTGAAGCAGAAACGGTGTCCTCCTTCTCTGGGCAGCTCCGACCTGTGGCAGAGTCAACAGGGCCGGTGGGCGAAGACCCTGAACTCATCCAGTGAAGGGCGAGGGTGCTGCCCTTGCTCTGGGAAGGACTGAGGGCCTGGCCGCAGAAACCTGGGTCTCCTTGGTTCAAGGCGAGGAGGTTGGGAGGGCAGGCCCACTGGTCCCTGAGGGTGGGCTGTTGCAGTGGTGAGAAGATCCCCCTGCTTTCTGGGGGCCCAGGAAGTGAGCCTCCCACTGCAGCCTGCAGGGACTCACCCTCCCTGGGCTGCTCTGAAGCCAGGCAGGGCCATTAGCTCAGCCTCTGCCTCAGCCCTCACTGTACTCATCTCTCCTTCTCGGATCCCCATGCCAGCTGCCGTCACCTGCAGTCTCCCTGCTCCCCCCACCCCCGGGCCTCCTCTGAGGGCAGGGAGCTTCCAGTGCACATCTCAGCGGTTTCCCTTGCCAGCTCCACCTGCCTGTACACAGGAGTCAGTGCCCACCTGATGCCCTGGCTACTGTGTCCTATAGCTCCTTCCAGGTTCCTGGGCACACACCCAGCCACAGGGCGCCTGTCTCACACCACTAGATCCCTCGTGCCTGGCACAGTGCCGTGCACATCAGGCCTCCTGAAGATGCCTGACGTGTTATAGAAGGGATGAGTCAAGTGTAGACCTCTGCCTCCGCCCTCACACCTCAACTTCTGCCAGTGTGGTGTAAAACCAGGATTTCTGCCTTTGGGGCCAGATGGTCCTAGGTTCAAGCTCTTGCTCCATCAGTTATTAGCTGTGCAACTGTGGTGAAGTCTTCTACTCATTCCGGGTCTTGGGTGCCTCATCACCCCCGTTATAGATGTAACCGCCATGCCAAGGAATGGAATGACACAATCCCTGTAGGAGTCTAGCCCCAGTGCCTGGCACACAGCAGCCCTGTCCTGATGACACCCTTCCTGTCCCTCTCCTCCCTCCTGACCTCCTCGGCTCCTCTTCTTTCTCTTGCCAGCCAGGACAGCTGGGCCTCTTGAGTGTGTGGGGGAGGGGGAACTCCCCTTGGCCTAGGCTGCAGAAGCAGAGGTTCTGGTGGGTTGAAAATGGGCTGAGAGCTGCTGGTGTGAGAGAGAGAGTTTGGGGAGAATCAGGGGCATGACAAAGGCTAAGAAACCCCTCGGGCCTCGGCTGCCTCATCACTGTCACATGGTTTGCCTCCAGCTCCCAGAACAGGTCCCTTTAGCAAGCTGAGGTCTCCCCTGGGCCCTGGCCTCCCTGTCTCCATGGCAACTTGCAGCAGCCACTGCACCTCCTAACAGGGAGCACACCATGGAGCTCCCGGGGGCGACGACCATCTCTGCAGCACCCCTGAGGGCAGATACTGCGATGCTGAAACCAGCCCCAGGCCCCCACTGTGGTCTGACCCAGATGATCAGAAATCATCAGGGTGTGGGGGCTGCATAATGAATCCCAGATAATACCCTAAACACAGGCTCCTTCTGGCAGGCCCAGCCTCTCCGCACCTCAGGATTACACACACTCACCTTCTTCTGGTCCTGTCTGGGATCTGAACCAACATTTAATGAGGCAGGTCATACTGTTCCTGTTTGCACCTAGACAATGGGCCTCTACGAGAGGAAATGACTTGTCCAAAGCCACGTGGGTATCACCAGGAAACAGGATTGGAGTCCAGCAGGCTGCCTTCCCCTAGTGCAACCCCAAAACAGACCTGGCTCTGAGCTCAAGCCAGACCAGCTCTAAGTCCAAAGGGAAGTAAGGAAGGTCCGTGGACCCAGCTGTGCCATTGGCCTGAGAGCCAAGGAGGCCAGTGCCCGAGGGCTGGAGCACAGAGTGGAGGACAGAGGGCAGAGCAGGCAGTGGCTGCTCAGGTCCTTGGGAACTTGACAGCCACCAGAGGACCGCGATATAGCAGAGAGAGCAAGGGCTTTGGAATCAGACATACTTACTTGAGTCCTCAGAAGCTGTGTGATGTGACTCTGAACAGATCCGTCGACCACTTGGACCCTCAGTTACCTTCTATGTCGGTGATGGCGAACCTTTTGAGCTCGGCGTGTCAGCACTTTGAAAAACCCTAACTTAACTCTGGTGCCGTGTCACATATAGAAATTTTTTGATATTTGCAACCATAGTAAAACAAAGACTTATATTTTTGATATTTATTTTATATATTTAAATGCCATTTAACAAAGAAAAATCAACCAAAAAAATGAGTTCGCGTGTCACCTCTGACACACGTGTCATAGGTTCGCCATCACTGTCCTATGTGAACTGGGGATGAGGTTGGTGATAAGAGGAACTACTTCCCAGGACTGGTGTAGGGATGGATGAGATGATACTGCAAAGTACAGTGCTTGGCCAATTACAGGGCATGATAAGCTTAGGGGGGGAGGGCAGTTTCCAGCAGCCCCTGTATCTGCTCTGCCCCCCACAACAGGGCAATATGGGATGTTGGGACCCTTGCCCTCAGCCCTGCCCCACACATTGCAGCATGGCAGGTGGAGATGCAGGGGTTAGGAGTAGGGACTGCAGAGGGAGCTGAGGCTTTAAGCAGGACTGCAGAGGGGGATGGTGCTGCTGGGCTGACTCCCTCCTTCTCTGACCCCCAAGGCCCCTTCCACAGATCTGCAGCCACTGCTCCCTCCCACCCAGCCTGTCTGTCAGGCCCACACTCTGCACCTCCCCCAGCCCAGCTCTACACCTCCTGGTTCTGGGCAGCTGGTGTGTGGGCGGCTAAGCTGGGAAGGAAAGGGGACGGGGCGGGGGGAGGGGGGGCTTGGTGTGCTGAGAGCCCACCTGGTCACCATGCATACCCACACCCCCTGTTTTCAGTGCCAACTCACAGCCCTGGCACAGGTGACCCCCCCACTCCAGAAGGTACTGAAGGTTATTCCAGCAAAAGCAGAAGGCAGCTCAGTGCAGGGGTACAAACCAGCTTCTAACTCCTACCTGACCCCCAACACGGACTTGGGAATGCAACTCCAAAGGGTGGGCAAGGAGGGGCTCTGGGAAGCCTCCGCTCTGGGCGCCTGGACTTGCTACCTATTGTTTCACCCCCTCTCATACCTTGTTCCCAAAGCTTCCTTTCTCTGGCTGTCACCCTTCCTGTCACCCACTTTGTCAATCAGTCTCCCACCTGCTGCCCTAGCACGCCCATGTCACAGCACCTCTATGGTCGCTCTATTCTCGCCTGTCTCCCACCCTCCTTCCCTCTGCCACCCGCTACATCCATGCTCTTCGTGACCTCTCCTCTGCCCTTTGTCCCTCTCTTTGCCTGATGCCCCTCCCCCGCCACCATCACCCTGTCTTCTCACCCGATACCCCCGGCCCCTTCTCCCTACCCCCCACCCAGGTTCTCTGTGAAAACGCTGCTGGAGAAGTACACAGCAGAGCCCATCGATGACTCGTCCGAGGAGTTTGTGAATTTTGCAGCCATCTTAGAGCAGATCCTCAGCCACCGCTTCAAAGGTGGGCCCAGGTTCCTGTCCTTATTGCCCAGCCCTCCCAACCCCCATCCTTTAGCTCCCAGCCACTCCACTCGGATCTACTCTGTGGCTTTCTGAACCCCATCACTGACCCTGGTCCCAGTTCTGGTCTATGTACAGAAACTCGTGCAGAGTTAGGAAGAGGGGAAGGGGTCTTCTGGACATGCAGTTATAGGCATGTGCCCTTTGTGTACATGCAGGTGTGCGCACACATGTTTGGGGCAGGCACTATGTATGTGCGTGGCTTACACTTATGCATGTGTGTGACCCATTACATGGGTCCTCTCTAAACTCCCTTGTCTCGCTGAGCCCCCTCCCTGCCCTGGCTCAGCCTGTGCCCCAGCAGGTCCAGTGAGCTGGTTCAGCTCAGATGGGCAGCGGGGCTTCTGGGACTATATCCGGCTGGCCTGCAACAAAGTGCCCAACAACTGTGTGAGCAGCATCGAGAACATGGAGAACATCAGCACAGCCCGAGCCAAGGTGAGCGGCTTGCAATGGGCAGGACCCGGGCAGCTTCTCTCGGCTCTGGGTGTCGGGGAACTGCCTGCTCCTTGGTCCTCACCTCTGCCATGATGACGGGAGAACAGCCACAGGTCCAGACCAATGGCGCACACACGAGTCCCTTCAGTAAAGGTGAGCATGCTTTCCAGGGCCGGGCGTGGATCCGAGTAGCACTGATGGAGAAGCGCATGTCGGAATACATCACCACAGCCCTGCGGGACACCCGGACCACCAGGTCAGACCCTCTCAGTCAGCTCAGACCACAGGTCCCAGTGTGCATGTCCATTTTCTAAACACACTTGATCCTTAACTTCCTGCAGCAACCTTTCCTAGCTGCACTACAACTCCCAGCATGCACCTCGTTTCCCTCTCTCCCAGTCTGTCCACAGGTCAGCCTAGTCTGCAGTCAGGATACACACCTTTGGCACCATCATCACCTCTTCCAAATAAAATTCATTATCCCCAACCCAGCACCAGACTCACACATCTCTACCTTCAGACACACATCTGGACAAGTCTCAACCATGTATCGTTTTACTTGTTGGCCTTGTTCCGTGTCCTACAGCAGCCCTGCCTGTTGGGACTGCAGCGTCCCAGCTCGCGGAGCTTCATTCCCTGCACTGGGCCCCGGGGCACGGGCAGGACCACAGGCGAGATGTGCCCGTGGGGAATGGTGTGTTTCCTGATTTTAAGGACCGGGGTGACTCAGTACTTGGTGGGAAACAGAGGAGAGCCTATTCTCAGGGGACACACGGTCCAATAGGTGGGAGACACAGGTGCTACTCCCAGGGGGCCCCAGTTCGAGGGGAGACACAAGACCCACACCTGAGGGATGAGCAGAAGCAGATACCTCCTTCCTCTAAGAAAGGTTTGTGGTAAACCAACCAGAGAGATCCCGAGGGACGCGGGCTCCAGGGAGGGTGCTGCACCCTAAGTCCCTCCACCCCCGCCTCTCTCCACAGGCGTTTCTATGACTCAGGAGCCATCATGCTGAGAGAGGAAGCCACGGTCCTCACGGGGATGCTGATAGGGCTGAGCGCCATAGACTTCAGGTGGGGCCTCGGTGTCGGGGCCCGCGCGGTGGCTGTGGAGGGGTGTCCCCACTCACGAATGTACACACCCCCCAACTCTCATACCCACCCCGTGGGTTCTGTTCCCAGCTTCTGCCTGAAGGGTGAAGTGCTGGATGGGAAGACCCCCGTGGTCATCGACTACACGCCCTACCTGAAGTTCACCCAGAGGTGAGGCGCGGGATGGCTGCGCTGGGTCCGGGAGATCCCGGGCGGAGGGACGGGCAGGGGGGCAGGGGGGCAGGGGGCTGGCTGGGGCGGCGCGGGATGCAGGGGCGGGCGAGCCTGCGGTGCCCCCTGCTCCTCCCGCCAGCTACGACTACCTGACCGACGAGGAGGAGCGGCACAGCGCCGAGAGCAGCACCAGCGAGGACAACTCTCCCGAGCACCCGTACCTGCCGCTCGTCACCGACGAGGACAGCTGGTACAGCAAGTGGCACAAGATGGAGCAGAAGTTTCGCATCGTCTACGCGCAGAAGGTGTGCGCGGCGCGGGCGGCAGGCAGCTGGGTGGGTGGGGGGGTGCGGGCCGGGCGGTGCCGGGACCCTCCTCTCCGCCGCCGGGCTCACCCTCCCCGGCCGGGCTCCCCGGCGCCCCGCAGGGCTACCTGGAGGAGCTGGTGCGTCTGCGCGAGTCGCAGCTGAAGGACCTGGAGGCGGAGAACCGGCGGCTACAGCTGCAGCTGGAGGAGGCGGCGGCGCAGAACCAACGCGAGAAGC
>NW_005871148.1:226587-233210 GCF_000147115.1 Myotis lucifugus | reverse complement strand
CCTCACCTTTCCTGATACCTGCATCCAACTCAACCAACCACCAGCATCAAACCACTCACCCATCCTCTATCCTGCAGTCTCCCAGGAACCTTCTACCTTATCCTCAACTAAGATCCTGGGACCCTTCCAAAAACCCGTTCCCCACTTCATCCCAATTACCCGACATCAGCTAGAAGGGCCATCCACCCAACATTATTCCAGGGGCCCCAACATTACCCATTACTCACAAGGACCTGTTACTCAGCGACCTTGAATGTCATTGAATTATTCCCTCTGATGTGCTACATACCCCACTGACTGTCATCACCCATGGTGACCCCTGACCTCACTCCTACCCACCCCTGACATTTACCCACTAAACCTTTTCATCATCCTATGACCTCCCGGCATGATTCCCCAAGCCCCCACCCCCACTAATTACATTTCAGAATTCCTACACTCGTCTTCTCCGACTCCCACAACACCCTTGACTCCCTCTAGCCCCCAACCTGAGGGCACCAATCCCTGTCACTTCTCTGACCCCCAGTACTCTTCACTGGCTTCTAGAATCTGCCCCACTGATCCTCAACATTCTGTCCCCATTTCTGCTACCCAGGTTTCAACCCTAACCCCTCCCCCCGCTGAGACTCCCTTCCCTACTTCTGTTCCCTCTCCCAGCCAGCCTGACCCCCACCTCCCCATCCCAGGACAGGTCTGATCCCTGGCGACCACGCTCCCCTAGCCCAGGGTTCCAAGGAGCTCACCACGCCCCTGGTCAACCAATGGCCATCACTGGGAACGCTCAATGGGGCTGAGGGTGTCAGCAACCCCAAGCTGTACCGGAGGTAAGCACAGCTGGGCTCAGCTTGGGCCTGAGTGCTGGGCCCTCCGTGGGGAGAGGGGCCTGGGGGGCGGTGAGCCTCTGCCCAGACACCAGCTCTCTATCTGTCACAGACACAGCTTCATGAGCACGGAGCGGCTGTCAGCTGAAGCCAGTCTGAGCTCGGACTCCCAGCGCCTGGGAGAGGGCAAACAGGATGAGGAGCCCTGGGGCCCCATCGGTGAGCCCCCCATGCAGCACCCCGCATGCCTCCAGGAAGGGCTCAGGCCAGGCCTTGGGGCTTGGAGTCGGGCCCTGGTCAATTCCCTTTAACTCAGCCCTTCCAGAGAGGTTAGCACAGCAATTCAGAGCTTGGTTTGGGGTGCAGGGCAGCCCCTAGTGCACACCCCAGCGGCGCCTCCTCTGGAGCTTGGTCAGTATTCACACCGCTGAGCTTCTCGTCTGTAAGCGGGGATGCTGACCAGTGATCGTTTTGGCAGGTGGAAGGCCCAATGGCTTTTTGTCAGGACTTCCTCAAGGGGTTCCAATGCTCGGGGAGTTCTCTGCCTAATTTGCTCGTATCTCATGCGCTCTGTGAACCACGTGCCTGACCCTTGTTTCCCCCTTTTTCTTCGGCTGCCAGGAAGCTCTGAGCCAAATTAGTGGCTCCCTTCAAGCGAATGCCCCGGACTTCAACGCATGCATTTTGTGTTGCCCTCCCCGTGGCCTCATCTTGGTTTCCCACCCTAGTTTTCCCGGTGCCTGGAGGTCATGTCTTTTCTAAAAACCACTGGACTGGATGACCCTAGATCTCGAGACAAGGCAGGCTGTGAACGTGACCCTGCCACACTGTTTGTGATTGTCCATGTGTCTGTCTCCCCACCAGACTGTGAGCTCCTTGAGGGCAGGGGCTGTGTCTAGTCCGTTCTCTGTACCCCCAGTGCTTGGAACAGAACAAGTGCTCACTATGTGTTTAATAAACGGACAGAGAGAGGGAGAACCTCGGGGAGACAGAAACACAAACTGACGATTACAATAGTGTTCCCTGTGCGGTGCATGGCACAGGCAGGTGCTTAACCAGGTCAATGGAAATGGCAAATGCTGCGGAAATGAGGCATCTCCTGGTGGGGTAGTCTGATCCCAAGGCCCGACCCCGGCAGACTGGTTGGCCTGGCCTCACCCACCCTCTCTCCCCAGGGAAGGACCCCACGCCCTCCATGCTGGGCCTCTGCGGCTCCCTGGCCTCCATCCCCAGCTGCAAGTCCCTGGCGAGCTTCAAATCCAACGAGTGCCTGGTGAGCGACAGTCCTGAGGGCAGCCCAGCACTGAGCCCCAGCTGAACAGTGTGGGTTGTGCCAGCCCCACCTGCCAGGGCATAGCCACCTGCCGCCTTTCCTCAGAGCCCCCCCCATCCAGGCCGCCTGCCAGAGACTGCTGCCCACCCAGCCAGGTGTCTCTTGGCAACAAAACCTTTTGCTTCTGGTTTTAGCTTCCTGCCCAAGGAAGCAGGGTGACCAAGGGAAGCCTGTTGGGTAGGAAGGTGGGGTCGCCAAGGCCACGAAGTCCTTGGGGAAGCTTGCTCCATGCTTCTGGTGACCGTGATGCCTGGCTGCTCCCTCCTGGGACTCTCCCCATCTTCCCCACCCTCCTCAGGAGCTGGTGGCCCAGCCTCAGCCCCTTCATCTCCCCCCCCTCTCCTGTCCTGTATTCATTCCCTGGAGTCACTTCTTCCTCAGCCCCCAGTGCAGGGGCTCTGAGGGGATCAGGCAAATAAAAACCAGAGGACTGAGGGAAGCCTTGTTTGTGGGGGCTGGGACAGGACCCTGTCCTGAGGTTGGCAGAGCCAGTGCTGGGCCCACAACCGACATGATGCTGCACCACAGAATCAGAGTGCGCCCTGGGGAGCAGGCGGGCCAGGATGGTTCCGGAGTGGGTGACTTCTGTATGAAGCGTCCTGAGTACTAGTCCACCCAGAGCAGGACCAAGACACATAAATACCCCTTCAACCTGACACTCTAAGAACTTGCTCAACTCCAGGCAGAAGAGACTGAACATCGTGGGGGTGGGCAGGACGGAGGAGGCAAGGCCTGGGAGGGCCGTTCTCCATCATCCTGCACAATTGAGCTTTGGCCCAAAGTTGCAGACCCTCCCGTTAGGCCAAAGCCTGGCAGTGAAGAACCCTCCCTCCTGTCATACTCAAGTGTGCCCTTGGGGAGATGCCTCACCATCCTCTACCCTGGCCCTAACACTATCAATGTTACTGTTGACATTCCCCCCCCCCCAACTCCGGGTCCTCGCTAAACTGGGGGGTCCTTCACATGAGCATCACCCAGGCAGCCAAAGCCTATACCCACCAAGATCCCTCCAGGCCTCCTCTAGGCAAATCACTCACCAAGTCCTGCTTCCCCCAACCCCAGTGTCCCCTGCCCCTGTAGACACAGACACGGGAGAAAAATTCATCATCTTTACACTCAGTGAATTAACAGCAGTAGGTTCAGACTGGCCAGGTCCAGGGTTCTGTGGGCCTTGGGGGCAGCAGGCCCAGCTACAACAAACACGGGAAAATGGGCAAGAGGGCAGGGGGAGGAGAGAGTTAACAGATTTGGTCTTGAACTTGGGGGGTTGGGTGGAAAAGTGATGATCCTTGGGGCTTGGGATGAGGACCAGCAGGAAGAAAGTTGTCTGATGGGGGCCTGGGCAGGCCCAACGGAGGGGCTGGTACCCTTGGGGCTGAGCTGAGAGGGGAAAAATGAGGCCCCTCCCCTGAGGACAAGGCACTTGGCTCAGACTCCTCCTGGCCCACACCATCCATGGGAGAGATGGGGCCCTCCTCCCCGCGCTCCTCTCACTGGCTCAGAGGCTGTTCCAGGTTGAGCCTCTGAAAGAAGCTTTTGCCCAACTCGTATGTGCTGATCATGATGGCACAGGAGGGGGCGGCCTTGATGATCCTTGGGAGGAAGCCTGCAGTGGGAGGGCAAGGCTGGGGTCAGAGGCTGGGTCCCAGAGGACCCCGACCTCACCAGGGCCTGGACACAGACACTCACCTGCAAAGAGTCCCCTGGTGCCGGACTCAGCCCGGATCCTCCGCAGCAGCAGCCAGGTGGAGTCGGCGTGCACAGGTGACACTGCAGACACAGGCACGACCCAGTAAGACCCCACGTGGACCCCCACCTGCCCCCACACCACGCCAGCCAAACCCCTCACCTCTCACAGCTTCCACGGCTCCCAGCGCAACCTGGCGTTGAGTCTTCACCACATCGAAGGGTAGAGTCAGGATGGCAGCCACCTGGTGGGGAGGGGAGGGTTCATCTCCATTCCCGGGACCCCCATCCCTGGCACCCAGCCTGAGTCTGCCAGCCTTATCACCAGGGAGGGTGAGCTTGCTTCTCAACAGGCAGCTACTGCACTGCCATGCAAGGACACCTCTGCCAGCCTCACCCCCAGCCCAGTCAACTCACCGTTCCTGAGATGCCACCAGCCACAAAGCTGATGCCCACCGACGTCTGGTCCTTTGGCCTGTGCCCACTCAGCCAGCTCTTCACCAGCTCATAGTTGAACCAATACAGGGCTTGGGGGCACAGGATACACTCATTAGAGATGGGGAAGGCCGAAGGGTGGGCCCCATACCACCCTCTTCCACTGACCTATACCAGGACAACCACTCCCTCCCAGTTAAGAGGCCTGTTTGCTACACTAGTTTCTGTAACAGGTTCTCTGCAGGAATTATCTCCTGAAAACCCGGGCAAATACCCTGTATACTGAGCCCATTTCACAGATGAGATAGGGCTCAGAGGAGTTCAGTGACTTCAAGGTCAGTAGACTCAAAGTTGGGACTGGGCTGTAGACCTCTTGTGCACCATCCAGGGGCTCCCTTACCCCATATCCCCTGCCCCCTGGTGCCTACCTGAAAAGGGCACATCCCGAAGAGCAGTGGGGCCCCAGCCCAGCCAGAGTGAGCGCCAGCCGCCCTGAGCTACGGCGGTTCGGACACAGGCACCCAACTCCCGGTATGACACATGCTGAGCCTGCAGCTTTGT
Source organism: Myotis lucifugus (assembly GCF_000147115.1). Lineage (NCBI taxonomy): Eukaryota > Metazoa > Chordata > Mammalia > Chiroptera > Vespertilionidae > Myotis > Myotis lucifugus. Next base: position 228,374 of record NW_005871148.1, on the reverse strand, counting down.
CCGTAGCAGCTCTAGGGGGCTTATCACAGTCACGGTGCCCACTGTGGGGAACAACGGGGAGGGATCAGCTCACAGGTCCTTATGGCAGTTTGCCCCAGGGTCTGGGAGCCCAAGACATCTCCCCACCCCTAAGTGGGCAGAGAGTGAAGCTGGGAGCTCGGACTGAGCTCAGGCAGAGCTGGGGCCAAAGGGAGATCAAGGGCCCAGGGCTGTGCTCACAGCGGGCCAATGCACCAGCCACCATGGGTGCATAGAAGTCAGAGGTCAGGGCTCGACCACACAGGAAGGCCTTGAGTTGGTCATAGGCCGTGAAGTAGATGGCGGTTGCTGGCACAGTCATCACCCTGGGGGTGTGAAGAGATGTTAGCTGGGACTTCCAGCGCCCCCGGACTTCCCTGCCCAGCCAGCCAGCCTACAGGGGAGCGAGAGGTCAGCAGGGCATCAGGGAAGACAGCATGCAGGACGGGTACTCACAGGGTGGCTGGGAGGCCACTCCACAGGGTCCTGGTGCCCTCGTGTCTCACAATCTTCACAAAGGCATCCTGGCCAAGAGGACATCAGCCCCGAGTGGGAAGGACGAACAAGAAAAAGGCCTGTGAAGGGGCTGGCCCAGGCTGGGCCCTAACCCGATGCCCTTGCCTCTGCCCACAGCCCTCAGGTCTTCACACATGCAAGTCCCCATTTGACTCCAGGTGGACTGCTGGTCACCCTTCAAAGCCACATGGAGGGCACTACCTCCTCAGGGGAGCCTTTCCCCCATGGAACTGGCTGCCACATGTTTGCCGTATTCCTTCCTTCCTGGGCCTGCTGCCCAGCCATCTATCCCTCGGGAATTCTGACAGACCCAGCTGCGGGCACAGCGGCTCCTCACCATGGTGCCGGTGAAGCGAGTGGGGTCCTGAAACCAGGTGGCACAGCGGGCACCGTTTGGGCACAGGTACAGGGGTTCCAGGACGCCATTGCAGTAGAGGAGGCACTTCCCTGTGGGTCGGAGAGAGGAGGGCACTGGGGAAGGGGAGGGACATTGAACGCCATGGCCCTGGAACCCTGCGGGGAGGTGGTGCGCCCCTGTCCCGGGAGGGCCGGCAGAGGCTGGGGTCCTCGGGGGGTATTCTCGAGCAGGACAGAGGGTGGCTGGTAGGACCTGGAGGCACTCCCTCCCGGGACCCCCCGGATCCCTGTGGCCGAGGCACTCACATTTGGTGTAAGAGAGGCTCCAGAGTCTGGAGGGAGGCACCGCATCTAAAACACAAGGCGGCCCCTCAAGTCAGGAGAGCCCCCCTCCCCCAGGGACCCCACCTCTAGGAGGTCCTGGTGCGCAGGCACCGCCCCCTCCCGGTTCCAGGGCTGGACACTCACCGCTGGGCACCGAGGGCCGCTGAGACTGCAGGCGGACCTTCACCACGTCCAGGGGGGTCACTAGGGGAGAGGGCGGGTCTGAAGGCTCCTTTCCAGACGCCACTCCGGACACCCCGTCCAGGCTCTGTCCCCCCCTCTCCTGCCTCCCCCGCCCCCCACCTCCCCAGCGGGTCTTACTGAAGATGGAGGTGACCACGGCCCCGGCGCCTGAGGCCACCATCTGCTGGAGGGGGCTGATGCCCCCTGGGTCCCGATCAGCCATCTTGTAGCTTCAATTCTGCAAAACAAAGCTCCAGCTCACCCACCAGCCATCAGAGGCCGCGAGCACCGAGGCAGGGCGCTCGCCGACTTGACTCTCGCCTCTCACCCCATCACTCACTGCGGGAGAGAGCCCGTTTCACCGCCGCTCCTGTCCCCCCACCCGGCCC
>NW_005871148.1:205654-225946 GCF_000147115.1 Myotis lucifugus | reverse complement strand
TATGGACCTCAAATTCACTTGATAAAACTGACGACTAGGGTTTTGAAATCGAATGGCAAGTCCATTCTTGGACTTTATAAGAATTAAGCAAACTTTCTTCTAAAGTGGCTGTAACATTTTCTTCCCTATTAACAATGAAGGAGAGTTTCTCATCCTCTCCCAAATTTGGCACTTTCAGTTTTGGGGACTCTAATCCATTCTGATAGCTTTGCAGTTGAATATTTTCTGTAGTTTACATTTTCATTTTCTTCATGAGAAACGATGCTGAGCATGCTTTTGTGTGCTTTTTATTTTCTTTAGTGTGAGATCTATGGTATATATCCTGTTTGGTGAAGTGTCCTTAAGTCAGTTATATATTTGTATTGTTTTGTTTATTTCCCTCAGGCCGCCCCCTTCCTCAGGGGCTTCGTCTGCGTGGAGGCGGGGGGCGGGGGGGGGGGCGGAGGCGGTTTGAATCAGTCCCAAAGCCGCGGACAATCGGAGAGTGATGGCGAGCATTTGCCCGCAGGGCTGGGTTTTCATAGCTTCACGGGGACCGACCGCATCAGACAGGAACCAGCATCATCCCCATGTGACAGGTTGAGACTCGGCTCCAAAACCACTCGACAACCTGGGGGGTTCCGTGCGCTTGTGCGCAATAGGGTTAGACGAGCTGGCAGGCTGGACAGAGAAAAGGCGGGTCCGGAAGCGGGGAGCCCGGGGCCAACCTGGCTTAACCTGGGCTCCGTCCCACTTGCGCGCGACCTGGGGCATTTCAGCGCCGCTCTGGGCCTCGGACGAGAGAGGATGCATAAGGGAGAAGAGGACCGGCATTTTCGTGTTGGTCACTCTCACACGGTTATATCTTCTAAGTCTCCAATCTTTTAGAAGTTGGTTATTATTCACCCCATTTTACAGCTGGTGAAACTGAGGCTCGAAGTTAGGGGCTCGGGATTGGAACCGGCCAGGTTACCCTGCCTCGCGGGGTGGCAGATGGGCCTACGTCTCTGATCCCACTTGTCAGGGAGACACGTTTCTCTCCCCGGGCAACTCTACCACCTGCCTCGTCTTTAAAACTCCTGTGCAGCCTGGTGAGACTGTGCCTTTAAGAAGGGCTGGCCGTGGCTTTGACGTAAGGTGCCTCCGAGCAATGGTCGGGTCGAGACCTAGAAGCGGCGCAGCCAGCCGGCGCCCGCGAGGCGAGCACGTGGGTCCCCAGGGGCCGACCATGAGCTTTCCCTGCGAAAAGGCTTCGCGATCTCCCACTGCTGGGAAGCCCGACTCCGGGGGCGTGGAGAAGGCCAGCGTGACGGGTGAAGGGGCCGCTCGTCTAAAGGGCCGGAGGAAAACGAATATATAAATAAAATATAAGGGACCCTTTCCCCTCCCTACATGGGAGTCCATTCCATGGGACTCTTCCCTCTCCCCCCATGGAAGTCAGTACTTGTTCTTCAATAAATCTCCACCTTTGCTATACCAAAAATAATAATAATAATAATAATAATAATAAATAAATAAATAAATAAAAATAATAAAATAAAATAAAATATAAAATAAATAAGGGAAAATAAAATAAAGGGCCGGAGGGAGGGCGCCCTTTCCATCTCCTTCCCAAACCAAGCTGAGGTCTGAAATATGACAAAATCATTGTATAAACTGTCGGTTCAGGAGAAAACGTGGCTTCTACTAAGGTCCTTTACAGCCTCAAAGGCACGGTTTACCCCAACAGTTAGTTACACAACCACCAGCCCAGAGATTACTCTCCCCATTTCACAGAGGAGGAAACTGAGGTTCTTCCGTGTAATGACTCTCGTCTCGTGTGAAGCAGAACCCAGGTTCCTCTCGTGCAATTTCTCATTTTACAAATGAAAAAAAAAACGGAGACTCCAGAGGTCAAATCGCACCAAAGCCATTCAAGGGAAAGAGCCAGAATTCAAACCGCCGCCTGCCGGAGTCCAGAGCAGCTCCCACCCCACCTCATTCTCAACCCAGGGCTCTGATCCCGCCCTGACCGCTCGTCTGTTTCATCTGCTCAGGCCTCAGGCCCCAGGAACCCCAGGAAATACAGCGTGTGTCTGGCAGCACCACTTGTCGGCTTCAAGATCAGAGCACCTGGGAGGCAAGAACCTGGCTCCAATTTCCTCCTGCAGCAGCTGTGTGACCGCAGGCAAGTGCCTTAATGCCTCGAAGCCTTACTCTCCCCATTGACAAAACGAGCTGATGGGGACAATAATGCGCCTACCTCACAGGACCTAGGTGAGGATTTAATGAATTAGTGGCTGTAAAATGTTTAGACCATTGTTGGCAAGCACTCACTGGCTATTATTTTTATTATGATTGATTGCTTCCCAGAACCTGTGGCACGGAAAGTTCAGGAAAGGGTCTTTAGAGCAACCAGGTTCTGTTTCTGGTCCTACTTCTACCTCCAAATGCAGGCACAGATAGTTATCACTCCTCATACCCCTTCCTTCCCAGATTCAAGATCACACAGCTGCAAAGCAGCAGAGCCAGGGATCAAACCGAGTGACCTCCGAGCCTGTCTCCCCCAAAGCAGAATGAGGGACTTGCACTTCATGTCTGGGTTTCTTCTTGCAATAGGATGCCTTGGAGATTTGTTGCTACGTCTCAGTTTCCTCATCTGAAAATAGAAACGATGTCCCCTGTCCTGCCGAAGGTACACACTCTTGGCTAAAGTCATGTCTGTAAAAGCCGTGTGAAGACTCCACAAACAGTTCTGTGGCCCCTGTCGGGGGCCCAGAGCTGAGCAGATCACGTCCCTGCCTTCCCCCACAGGTGAATGCTTCGAGGCCGAGAAACCTTGGGGCATCATTGGTGTGACGAAAGCACATGCGGGGGCAGTAGTCTGGGCAGGTGGGAGAGGTTCCTGAGCCCAAGAGGGAAAATCCAAACCCGTGCTCACAGCTAAATGCCAAGTTGCGCCTTTGATTGAGCCCCGAGTTCAGGGAGGGGGAGGAGTTCTAGAAGACATCACCAGCAGTGGGGGCATTTCCCGAGGATGATCATGGTGGCCGCAGGGTGCAGCCGGAGCCTTGAGATGCCCATGAAGCTCTAGAACAGGGGTGGGCAAACTTTTTGACTGAGGGCCACAATGGGTTCTTAAACTGGACCGGAGGGCCGGAACAAAAGCATGGATGGAGTGTTTGTGTGAACTAATATAAATTCAAAGTAAACATCATTACATAAAAGGGTACGGTCTTTTTTTGTTTTTTTAGTTTTATTCATTTCAAACGGGCCGGATCTGGCCCGCGGGGCTGTAGTTTGCCCACGGCTGCTCTAGAGCCTTGGCTAGACTTGCCGCCCAGAGGAGCAAGCCTGGAGCCCAGAGGAGGAGGAGGCGGCCACTGTCCCGGCTGACTTGGCCACAGGTCACACCAGTGGTCCTGCCAGAGTTATCATGTGGCCCCACGTGGCCATCACTGGCTTCCTCATCAGAAGGGAAAACAGAAACTCCTTTCAACCGTAAAAAGGGAGAAAATGGTACCAGCCCCAGGGGTCCTAGTGGGGACTGATGGGCCAGTCCTTGCCCAGCACTGGGAGAGCCACATAAACAGAAGGTAGTTTATGATGAGGCCGAATCTTCCAGGGCAGCCCTGGGGCAGGGGCAGTATCCCCCCCAGCCGGCATCTTCAAGGCCCAGGAAAATATTTATGGGGCTGAAGTAAGGCTGGGCTCCCTCCTGTGGATCCCACCAACACCTCTGAGCTCAGGGCCAGCCCTGTCTCCACCTACAGCTGCCTTCCCGGAGGCAGGGCCAAGGGTTTGGGGACCACTGAGCCCAAGCTGAGCCCAAGAGAAGAAATCCAACCCAGGCTCACAGCTAAATGGCAGGTCTGGTCTTTGATTGAAGCCTGAGGTCAGGGAGGGGGAGGAGCGATAGAAGACTTTACAGGACAACTAGAGGAAATCGAATGAGGCCTGTAGAGTAGACATTACTTTATCAATGTTAAATTTCTTATCACCACACTGTGGTTTTGTAGGAGAACATCCTTGTTCTGAGGAAATGCACACTGAAATGTTTAGGGCTGACTGTCAGCAACTTAGTCCCAAATGGCTCAGAAAAACACACACGAGATAATGCCAATGTAGCAACATGTGAACTGGGGAGTCAGGGTGAAGGGGTATGTAGATGCTTATTGTGCCATTCCTGCACACTTTTCCTGAAGTTTTTAAGGTTTTCAAAATAAAAAGTTGGTGGGAAGAGGGATTTCCCCCTCCGAAATACATACATACAGGGTGTGGCAAAAGTAGGTTTAAAAGTTGTTCCTATGGAAAGTAATACAAAAATTAATAAGTAAGACAAGAATAAACTCGCCCTAGCTGGTTTGGCTCAGTGGACAGAGCGTCGGCCTGCGGACTGAGGGGTCCCAGGTTCGATTCCAGCCGGGGGCACGTGCCCAGGTTGCCGGCTCGTGCAGGAGGCAGCTGATCAATGATTCTCTCTCAGCATTGATGTTTCTATCTCCCTCTCCCTCTCCCTCGCCCTCTGAAATCAATAAAAATATATTAAAAAATAAAAATAAACTATGTTTCTTGTACTCACTACTGTAAACTTACTTTTGCCCCACCCTGTACTGCTTATAGAACCAGAAGAGGAAGGAAGCTGTCTGTTTTGAAGGTTAAAGAAAATAAATAATATCGTAGCCAGGATCAGCCCGTCTAGGGAAAGGCCTGAGAAGGCGAGTCAGGGCGTTTCTGGACACCCGAGGCTTTACTAGGGGGGGGCCTGGGTGTGGTCTGAGCAGGTGACCCTCAGAGGGGAAGGGTCCTGGTTAAGATTTTCGGCGTTGATATCCCCCCCCCCTCCAGGCTGACTCCCGGAGCTCTGGACCAGCTCTCTCACTAGCTACCTGCCTGGAAGGCAGTTTCTGGCCACAACTATCCAAACTCCGACTGCCCAAATGCTGTGACCGGGGCGGGCCACTTCTCAGAATTCCCCCACCCTCGGCCTGCACATGTGCGGAAGGCCTCTACCTTTCTGGTGGCCTGGCTTGTACCAGCAGAATGCTATGGAATTCCACGCGTCTGAAGGGGATGCACATCTCCACACCATGATGTGGACGGGCTCAAAGGCAGGGTTGTTCTAAAGCAGAGCGCCGGGAAAGTGCCAGGCGTTGTTCTGGCCCGGGGCGCTACCGCCCCCTAGGGGACACTTGGAGCATTGACCGGGCCCCTGGTATTTGACAGGTGGCAGGATAGGTGTGCTAAATGCCCTACCACGGGCAGGACAGTCTGACACATCAGGGAATTGTCCCGCACACCTCTCAGCTTCCCCCTGTCTTTCTGGACAATCACACGGGTGGGAAACCTGTTCGTGACCTGACCGGGAAGCTGGGTCAATTTCTCCCGCATCTTTTTTTGGTTTTGCTTTCGTTTTTCCTATGTTTTTATTGATTTTCGAGAAAGGGGAAGGGAGAGGGAGAGAGAGAGAGAAGCATCAATGCTGAGAGAGAGTCGTTAATTGGCTGCCTTCTACTGGGGATCGAACCAGGAATCGAATTGTGACGCCTGGTTCAGGGGTCCATGCTCAACCACTGAGCCACATTGGCCAGCCCACCCACATCTTTTCTAAATGCTTTTTAAAGTGCATTGAATTTCCCAGGAATAAAACCACCATGCCACCCTAGGGAAGATTTGACTTTGTGTCCATTAAAACCTTATCAAGGCTCATTCACAATTTTAGAAAATTGTGCCCCTGGGGCCACCTGGCCCCTGCCAGCTGAGTTGCTAACATGACACTCCAGCGCGAGTCTCCATTTATGTCTCTGCTTTTCCAACACCAGTGATTCCTGTGCATTCGCAAGCTTCTGTTCTCCCACGGAGCGGGAGCAGAGCCTGAGCTGTCACATACAGAGATACATCTTATTTTACTTTTTTTTTAAAATATATTTTATTGATTTTTTACAGAGAGGAAGGGAGAGAGATAGAGAGTTAGAAACATCGATGAGAGAGAAACATCGACCAGCTGCCTCCTGCACATCTCCCACTGGGGATGTGCCCGCAACCCAGGTACATGCCCTTGACCAGAATCGAACCTGGGACCTTTCAGTCCGCAGGCCGATGCTCTATCCACTGAGCCAAACCGGTTTCGGCCATCTTATTTTACTTTAAATTACTTTCTTTTTATTTTTCCTCTATATGACTTTATACCAGTGGTTCTCAACCTTCCTAATGCCACGACCCTTTAATACAGTTCCTCATATTGTGGTGACCCCCAACCATAAAATTATTTTTGTTGCTACTTCATAACTGTAATTTTGCTACTGTAAACAACATATAATTATATATGTGTTTTCCAATGGTCTTAGGCGACCCCTGTGAAAGGGTCATTTGACCCCCAAAGGGGTGGCGACCCACAGGTTGAGAACCGCTGATTTATACGGTATATGATGTGAAAAACACTTTATACGGCATATTATATGTATAAATATTACACACTATCTGAAGTTTATAAGATGTCTAAAACATTGTTTATATGAACATTATATTGTTTTTGAATTTAATTTCTGAAAATGTATTTAAGGCGAGCATGTAAGGTCCTCCAGAAGGACTGTGAGCTCACCAAGCACCGTCAGTCCCATGTGGTGCCCTTGCGTCTGGGGATGCAGTTTCTGCTTGCTAGCTCGACCAAGGCTGCCTGGAGTATGTTGGCCACCTGACCAGTGTGGCCATGCCAAGGCTGAGCCCCGGTCACCGTGATCCAAACCCAGGAGGAGCTATCCCAGCTGGGCCTGGACCAAAGGCTTGGCTATCCCTCTCTCTCTGCCTCCCACTCTGATCTCTCTTTTGATTTATTGAGCATTTCTCTCTCTTTATTTTCTTTTTAATTTTCAAGTGTTTGATGGTGCGCCAAATACTGTTGTAGAAACTTGGCGACAGCAGAGAACAAGCCACACAGGTCCCTGCTCACACTTTCTAGTGCAGGAGACACAAACACATGAGTAAATAAGACAGTCGGAGACAGCAGTGACATCTGTGAGGGCAGCAGGACAGGTCGGTGATAGAGGAGGCCTGAGATGGCCTTAAAAAAGGGAGACCTAGGGGGTCAGGGAACATTGCCGGAGATTAACTCAAGGTGAAGGGAAGGGAGGAGGGAGCAGACTGGGATGAAAGGAAGTGCTCAGATGAGGGGCGGATGTCACAGTAATTTACATGGAAAAATACTGTGATGGTTTCAATTCCTGGCTTCATGTCTTTTTAACCGCATGACCTCAGTGAAGTTGCTGAACCTCCCTGAGTCTTTGTTCTCGCACTGTAAGCCGGGATGATAACTGCACTCGCCTGGCAAGGTTGTGTCAGCGATTACGGGAGAACTTAGAACCTGGCACAGTGTGAATCGTAGACATTAGCAGGACCCACTTTTTGAAAACACAGATAACATGTAAACCAGCAAGCATCTCATCCTAAGATAAGAGGCTGAGAAAAGTCTCCTGGAGGGCATGTGACTACAGATTTCCCTGCTGACTCACTGGGGGAGCTTGTCTCCTTTCTGGACCTTGGTTTCGCCATCTTTAAAATAAAAATAAAATAATATTTCTGGTCCTACTTCCCTCCCAGGACTGCTGAGAGCTTTAGGTTTAGACCAGGAGTGGGGAGCCTTTTTTCTGCCAATGGCCATTTGGGTATTTATAACGTCATTTGGGGGCCGTACAAAATGATCAACTTAAAAGTTAGCCTGCTATGTTTGGTCAAACATTTAATTAACTCACCCCTAATGCCTTGGCAGGGCCAGACCAAAGGATTTCACGGTCCCCACCCCTGGTTTAGACAGATGAGATGTGTGAAGGGAAAGGGTGCTCCAGAGGCCGGTTCCCTCCTCCTCTCCCACCCTCCTTGCAGCTGCTTCTCCTCAGGCTCCTGGACATGACTCTGTCTTGACCCCTCAGAGCTGGGTGGGGAGGGCTGTCTCCAGAGACAGATTATCAGATTAGCAAGAGAAACCCCTTTAATGTCCTAAAACAATTCCTCCCTTTTTTACGTATTTATTTTTTGTTAATCCTCACCCGAGGATATTTTTCCACTGATTTTTAGAGAGAGCGGAAGGGAGGGCGAGAGAAAGAGAAACATCCTTCTGTTGCCTCCCACATACACCCAGACCAGGGCAGGGGATGAGCCCTTGATCGGAATCGAACTCGGGACCCTTCGGTGCCCTTGATCGGAATCGAACTCGGGACCCTTCAGTCCTCAGGCTAACACAGTAAGAAGCCAAACCGGCTAGGGCTCCTCCCTTTTTTAATGTGCCAGTTCACAAGGTCTCTTCACATCCATTATCCCATTTGAATCTCACATGACCATGGAGAGGGCATGTGGGAGTTACTTTGTACCCATTTTACAGATGAGGAAACTGAATCTTGGAGCAGACAGCTCCTGACCTGTAGGGAGCCTGCATGGAGAAGGGCCAGGAAAGCTCGAGGTGGGCTGGGGAGGATCGAACTGAGCTGTTGTCAGTATTCAGGGGAGACTGTGTTGTGGGCAAAGCTCTGGGGGTCTGACCCACATGGACTCAGTTACCAACACTACTGTTTAATAGCTGGGAGACAAGACCCTCAGCGTCTCCTACATCGGTGAAATGGAGATCATAATCAGCAGTATTTTGTTTTGTTTTTTAATCCCCATCCGTCCATTGATATTCAGAAGGGAGAGGGAAAGACAGAGAGAAATGTCGATGTGAGAGAAATACATCTATTGGTTGCCTTTTGCATAGGCCCGACCAGGTGCCGGGCCAGGAAGGAGCCTGCAACCGAGGTACGTGCCCTTGACTGGAATCGAACCCGGGACCCTTTGGTCTGCAGACCAACGCTCTACCCACTGAGCCAAACCGGCTAGGGCTGCAGTGTTGCTGTAAGAACTCAGTGATGTGTACAGAGCAGGCATGCAATACATCGTCCTGATTCAGCTCATTAAAGCCCAAGCTCCAAGGATCAACTACTAGTGCCCACACCCCAAGCTGTCCTTCCCCTTCTAAGGCCCACCCTCTCGGCTGCTGCCCTTGACAAAAGCCGGGCTCCAACTTCTGGAGTTGACCAGCAGTGGAGCAACCATTCAGGGGCATAGTGCCCTCAGGGGGATCCTCAAATTCAGAAAAGGACACGGGGTGGGGAAGGGTGCTCTCTGTACCCATCAGGAGGCATGACACTGGCTGGGCCATCAACAACCCCCCCCCCCCCCCAGCCTTCCTGGACCAGAGGCCACCCCTTCCGGGGGAGGGACACGGGAGGGCAGGGCCTGCACCCTGGAGGAGCTTGGAAGTGTTTGTCAGACCTGAGCCCCCGTGATGGGCTTGGCTGAATTTTCTTTTGTTCACTCTAGTGGGGTCTGATTTTATATCATTGATTTTGTCGATTTTATTTATTTTTTAAAATATATTAGATTGGTTTTTTACAGAGAGAAAGGGAGAGGGATAGAGAGTTAGAAACATCAATGAGAGAGAAACCTCGATCAGCTGCCTCCTGCACACCCCCTACTGGGGATATGCCCACAACCAAGGCACATGCCCTTGACTGGAATCGAACCTGGGACCCTTCAGTCCGCAGGCCGACGCTCTATCCACTGAGCCAAACCGGTCAGGGCTGAGTTTGTCGATTTTAACAGAAAAATGAGTTCCTTATCTCTGAGTAAATGCAATTTGGTTGCCAAAATTCTTTCAAATATAGGAGTGATGGAGGAGGAAATGACAGTTTGGGCATTTCGGGTCAAAGAATAAGCCGAAGTCGCCCAGCTGGTAAGAGGCAGAGCTGGAATTTGAGACCAGCAGGCAGTGACGCGGGCCTGCTGCTCAGATCCCAGCCCATTGTCCAGGCTTCCAGGAAAGAGCTGACTCTCATCCCCCGCCATCTGCTGCCACTTGCCACCTGCCTGTCCTGGAGGCCACGCTGGCTTCCTGGAGACTCCCTGGGATCAGTCTTTGCCCCCACTGATCACCCACTGCCCTCAGAACATAAGAAACTGACACTTTAACCAGGCAAAATGCTGTCTCTCTCCTGTAGGAGGCAGATGCCCCCACATCTGGGTGGGAGAAGTCAGCTAGACCCATCCCATCTTGTGTCTCCCCGCACCTGACCCCATCGCTGAGGGATTGATTCTCCCGCCACCTCTGCCCTTGTCTGGCTAAGGGAGCCCGACAGTCCCAGTGTGAGGGGTGCCCTGCACAGGAGTCTGAAATGGACCGGGTGCAAATTGCCCCAGGTGACATCAGGTCAGCAGAATGGGAAAGGCACCCACATGGGGGACCCAGGTGGGTTTCTAGGAGGAGGGACATGTATGCCAGGGCTAGGGAGGAGGGGCGAGGTGGGCCCAGGGACAGGTGGGCAATCTACCAGGTGTGTGTGTGGGGGGAGGGAATGGGGGAGGGGTTTCTGGGAGGGCCCAAGGGGAGGAATCACCACAATGATGGCCGCTTCATTACTGAGTGCGGTAGGGGAGCTCAGAGATGCAATATGTCTCCAGCAGCAAAGGCATCTGGGAAATAATGGACTCTGTTTAACCTGTGACTGTTTATTTTTTTTAATATATTTTATTAATTTCAGAGAGGCAGGGAGAGGGAGAGGGAGATAGACACATCAATGATGAGAAAGAACCATTGATCGGCTGCCTCCTGCACGCCCCCTACTGGGAATCAAGCCTGCAACCTGGGCATGTGTCCTTGACCGGAATCAAACCTGGGACGCTCTATCCACTGAGCCAAACCGGCCTGGGCTTAACCCAGGGGTGGGCAAACTTTTTGACTCGAGGGCCACAATGGGTTCTTAAACTGGACCGGAGGGCCGGAACAAAAGCATGGATGGAGTGTTTGTGTGAACTAATATAAATTCAAAGTAAACATCATTACATAAAAGGGTACGGTCCTTTTTTTTTTTTTTTTTTAGTTTTATTCATTTCAAACGGGCCCGCTGGCCGTAGTTTGCTCACGGCTGGCTTAACCTGTGACTGTTTAACTCTCTGTAGCCTCAGGTTTGGCTGACAACCCAGAAAGCCAGAATGCTGCGCAAAGAGAAAGGTCAGGCCCCAGGGGTTAATGAATGCATATCGTGTGTGGAAAACTGCCTGGTGTTATCGGTTAATTCAGAAATGCACCGTTCCTACTGGTGGTCTGTGACGACCCACCATATGCTTTTAACCCCGATGAAAAAGAGACCCTGTCCTGGGAGGGGTGGATTTATGCACAGCCGGCCACCCCTGGCAGCAAGCAGCTGCTTTGCCCGTGTGTGTAAGTTCCTCCTATTAAAGCTCTTATGAATTTGAATAAAACTATACATGTCAGTTCTTTGAAATCGATCCTGCATTTAGACGTTTGGGACTTCCCCTCCACAAGCATGTACTTGTCTCAGATCCTGTGCTAGGGCCGTGGAGGGGAGGGCCTCATTGTCAGTGGCCTCAATGTACAGATGGGGAAACGAGGCAGAGAATAAGCCAAATCCCATCGTTGTAAGAGGAAGAGGGGCCAAGAGGATTTCCTCACCAGCTCCAGGTTCCCGTTGCAAAGCGGGGGTGGGGAGTGTTCAGCTAGAGGAGGGGCCCGCAGACCTGCACATCAGACCCTCTGCGGCTACAAACGCTCCCCAGGTGATTCCAGGGAGCATCAGGGGCGGAGAACCCGGCAGGCCCCTCCAGCCAGGGCCTGGGAAGAGCCAAGGAAAGGACTCCCCTCCCAGGCTTCTCCCACCTGCCTTCCCCTTCCTCACACACCCCTCCCCTTTCCCTCCACCCCCACCCTGCATTCCATACCTCACAACTGGATTGAAAGATACCATCCAGTATCACTCTTCAAGCAGAGATATGGGCCTGCCCTCAGGGCCGGGTGGAGTGGCGGCAGCTCACTGTAGACTCTGAACCTCCCAGCTGGCACGGAGCAGGGTCACGCTCTCTCACTGCCCAGATGAACACACTGAGGCCAGAGGCCAATCAAGAATTCTCAGCCGCACACTGATTTACAGATGCAGGAGAAACTGTTGAAAAGTTGGAAAGTGGATGTCTAGAGCAGGAAAGGAAAGAGGACAAGAGTGCTACTTCGTGTGATAATTTGTCTAAAATTTTCTTTGTAGGTCAGACTTTGGCAAAAATAATAATTGATGAAAAAACAGCAACAAGGAAGGAGGCCTGCCCAAGGGCACTGCAAAAGCTCACAGTCTATGTTGGGGCAGGAACCCAGGTCGCCTGACTTTATCCAGTACCTCTGCTGCCAAATATCCCTCCACAGCCTCCAGCCAGGACGCTGGCCTGTTTCAGACCCCCGCCCCCACACCCACCAGACAGACGGGAGGGCCTGCCCACAGGCACCAGTCAGGTGCCTGATGATGAGGGAGGGCAGGCGCCTCGGGAACTGGGGCAACAGTTGCTCATCCCGAGGTGAGTCAGGCAGGAAGGGGAAGGAGGAGGGGATGGGAGGGAGAGGCTGTTTCCGTGCCCCCACTCCAACCTCAGTCTTCAGGGCTGTCGGATTTAGCAAATAAAAATTCAAGCTGTCCAGTTGAATTTGAGACACACCATGAGTAATTTCTAAGTGTAAGTATGTCTCCAATATCGCATGGGACCTTCTTATACTAAAAAAAGAGTTTCTGCCGAACCGGTTTGGCTCAGTGGATAGAGCGTCGGCCTGCGGACTGAAGGGTCCCGGGTTCGATTCCGGTCAAGGGCATGTACCTTGGTTGCAGGCACATCCCCAATGGGGGGTGTGCAGGAGGCAGCTGATCGATCTCTCTCATCGATGTTTCTAACTCTCTATCCCTCTCCCTTCTTCTCTGTAAAAAATCAATAAAATATATTTTAAAAAAAAGGGTTTCTAATCTGAAATTCAAATTTAACTGGGCATCCTATGTTTTATCTGACAACCCAAGATCTCAGGGGGAGAGGCCCCAGCTCTGGGGCAGCTGTGACTCTGGGGGCAGAACAGTGGTCTCTCTGAACGAAGAAAACCCTGCAGAGGCGACTGGAAGACGCAGGGAGAGGCTGAGGGAAGCGGAATGAGGAAGTGAGAGGGGAGCTCCCCAACCCTTTACCCAGACCACTACCTCTGAAGGCAGCCCTGGGACTGCACAGGAGGAACCTCTTAGCCAGAGGGACACCTCCAGGGGCTCCTGAGTGGCATTTCCTGTCACTTGTGGTCCTCAATCCAGCCCAGGACTGGCATCTGAGGTCCAGTTCAGCTGGGGCTACAGCAGGAATAGAATTGGACCAGGAAGCACATAGCTGTACATTCTTAAGTGGGGGGTGAGGGTGGGGGGTGGGTGAGGGAGTGGGAGGATGAGGGGGGTGGGGGTCAGAAGTTACAAAGGAAAAGATCGATTGCTAGATTTCCGATGACATAATAATAACACAACTCCTGACTACAAAGTTATCATAAACAAAGATAAAAGACAAATAACATCTGTAACATATATAATATCCAGAATGTATAAAGAACTTCCACAGTTCAATAAGAAAAAGACAAGCTGTAGAAAAATGAACAAAGGATAATGAGATCGTTTTATCGGTCAACTTTTTGGGTTTTTGTTTTGTTTTGTTTTAAAAAATATATTTTATTGATTTTTTACAGAGAGGAAGGGAGAGGGATAGAGAGTTAGAAACATCCATGAGAGAGAAACATCCATCAGCTGCCTCCTGCACAGCCCCTACTGGGGATGTGCCTGCAACCAAGGTACATGCCCTTGACCGGAATCGAACCTGGGACCCTTGAGTCCACAGGCCGACGCTCTAGCCACTGAGCCAAACTGGTCAGGGCTGTTTTGGATGAGATGAATATATAAAGAGATAAATTTTGTCCGAAGCAAATTGCCCACCATAATGTGGGCCATCTCCAATTAGTTGAAGGCCTGAATAGAACAAAAAAACTGGCTTCTCTAAGAGGAAATTTTTCAGCGACTGCCTTTGGACTTCATCTGCACCATCTGCTCCCCTGAGTCTCTAGCCTGCTGGTTTACCCCGAAGATTTTGGACTTGCTAGCTTCCATAATCATGTGAGTCAATTCCTTTGAAAATCTCTTTCTACGTACACAAGCAATTAGTTCTGTTTCTCTGGAGAACCCTGACTAATGCAGATAAGAACAGGCAATTCACAGAAGAAATATATAAACAGAATAAGTATATGCACAAATACTCAGTTTCCCTAGAGATCAAGGAGATGCTGATAAAACAACCAGGGAATATCTTTGACAGATTGGCTAAAAAAAAAAAAATTAAACTGGCATATCCAAAGTTGGTGAGTAAATGGGAAATAAGTGCCCCCAAACACCATGACTGAGAGTGTAAGTTGGAAAATTTTAAGGCAAGTTGTCATAAACATTTCAAATATGCAGACCCTTCACCCAGCAATGTTCCATTTAGGAATTTAACCCCACCATGTGCACTCAGATACCTGTTCACAAATATTCATTGCATAATTATTGGTAACTTCAAAAAATTGGAAACACAGCCCAGCTGGTGTTGCTCAGTGGTTGAGCCAGGAGGTCACAGTTCAGTTCCCAGTCAGGGCACATGCCCAGATTGCATGTTCAATCCCCAGTGTGGGGTGTGCAGTAGGCAGTTGATCAATGTTTCTCTCTCATCATTGATGTTTCTATCTCTCCCTCTCCCTTCCTCTCTGAAATCAATAAAAATATATTTAAGAAAAAAGAAAAACTTAAAAAAAATGGAAACACATAAAAGCTCATTACATGATACTTATTAAGTAAACTATATAACATTTATAGCATGAAATTCTTGACAACTGTCAAAAAGAAACTAATAAATAAATGGAAAGACATCCCATATTCATGGATAGGGAGACTTAATATTGTTAAGATGGCAATACACCTCAAATTGACCTATAGATTCAGTGCATTCCATATCAAAATCTCAACTGTCTTCTTTGCAGGAACTGATCCTAAAATTCACATAGAAATTCGAGGGATTCAGAATTAATAATAAAAAAAATATATTGAAAAAGAAGTTGGAGCACTCCTACTTCTCCCAATTTCAAAACTTGCTACAAAGCTATAGTAATCAAGACAGTGTAGTACTGACATAAGGACAGACACCTGGTTTAGTGGAATAGAACTGAGAGTCAGAAATAAGCCCTCACATTTATAGTCAATTGATTTTGTCAACATTAAAAATCACAAGGCCTGGTCAAAGGGGGCTGGGAGGGCTCAGCGTATAGGGCAAATCTTTGTGTGGCTCTGGAACTTTGTTTTTTTTTGTTTGTTTGTTTTGTTTTTGTTTTGCTTCCCTGATCACAAAATGATTCTCCCTCCTTAAAAGCAAAAAGCAGAGAAAGATAGAGAGAGAGATTCCTGAATTGGAGGGTGTAGGGATACTGTAGTGTTTCTTGAGGAATAGGGGGAGGTTCTGCAGTCTTCAGGGGCCCTATACACCCTCCAAGGAAGTGGAGGTTCACTGCATCCATTTAAAAAAAATATATATATATATATTTAAATTGATTTAGGAGAGGAAGGGAGGAGGAGAGAGACAGAAACATCAATGATGAGTGATACCAGCTGAGCAGATAATAGGCAGTTCTTGAATGAGAATGGACCGCATTCCAAGGTTGACTTGGGTCCAAGGTTGACTGCCAGGTCCCAGGTTGACACCTGAGTCCAGCCAGGTTAGAATGTCCTTTCTTTAATCAGAACAAGGCAATCATGGTGAACAGAAGAGCATAATTAATATTTCTTATAACTATAGCTAGCCACCAGTATTCTATTTTTGCCCCTAATATCACCAGTGTGCAGAATAGTCCGGGTTCTCAGGAGCTTTATCCACTGTCTGGTCCCTCACTAGCCCCGGGCTGAGCACCACTGCCACACCAATCCTCAACCCTGCCGGTCCTTCCCTACCCAGACTTGGATTTGTCCCCTACCCCAGTCTCACCCTCAGCTCAAGCTCTCTGCTTAGCCTGCAGCACTCTCCATTCCTTCCTCCAAGGCTCAGCACCAGGCTTCCTCTGGGCCTCTCCTCTCTCCTGGTGTGTCCCCCATCACCAGCCTCTGTCTGGGCTCGGCCCTTTGGCACCAAACAGTCTGGTTCCTATTGTTGGCTAACCTGTTCTGTGTAGTACATTTCTCTCTCCTCATCAACCATGTCAATTCCTGGAAGGCAGCGCTACCTGAAACCACAAAGACACTCCTACTCTGCATCCATCCCCCTGCCTGGCCTTGTACCAGGCACCCAGCAACTCTTCAAGCCCCACTGCATTGAACTTGGCATTCAAGCCTTGCCCAAGGCTGCCCTTTCCGTCTCGTTTCCTAATGCTCTTTCCAACAACCCCTGTCCAACCACTTCTCCCACCTGCGTTCAAACCTTCCCAGACTCAGCTCAAAAAGGTGCCCCCCAGGTGGAATTAAATCTCTTCTTCCCGCTTAGAGCTAACCTACTACCGTTTCCCTACCCACACCGTGCACTCGGCACACGACCGTGTACCTTAAATTAGGTAGAATCTGAGTCTGTCTCCCTCCGACACCCCATGCCCTCGGTGAGCATCCCGAGGAAAGGGCCCGAGTGGTTGGTCCTCGCCCTCACAACTCTCTTTCAGCCCGAAGTCCAATCTGAGTTTGTTGAATAGACTAGAAACAGGAGGGACAAGCGTCCCAAACCCAGAAGCGAACATCCCGCAAACGCCCTTAAACGCACACTCTAAGGGGCAGCTCCTTGGGCTGCCAAAGTCTGCAGACGGGCGCTGGTCCACCTCGGGCAAACCACCCGGCGCCCGCACCAGGCAAAGAGCAAGCCAGGGCGCCCGTCACATGATTCTCCAATCACATGATTCCTAGAAAAGGGGGAGGGAGCGAATTGAGTAGAAAAGAAGCACGGCCTTCCAGGATGGCCCCGCCCTACATCGACGAGTAGCCAACGGGAGCTCGACAGCCCGGACGCCTGGCCAATGGAAACGGAGGTGGGCGGGGCATCGTGCTGCGAGGCCCGGGTCAGTGAGCAGCGGGGTAGCTGCTGCCCAGCGAGCGCGGAGCAGGACGCAGGTAAGGCGGTCGGCGGTGCAGACCTCTCGCCCGCTCTTTCCCAAGGCCCCGGCCACAGGGGCGTGGGGGCTTGAGGTTCCTCCGGTGTTCATTTCGGGAGGCAAGGGAAGACGCTCAGAGTATCGTCTTTGGGGGTTTTCGATGCACTGGAGGGAGTGTTTTGAAGGGTGGCGATCTAAGCAGAATGGCAGTGACCCCCATTAGAAGGGACGCTCTTTCTCTACCGTCTCGCATTCCCGCAGGCTGCAGCCCCTTCCCGCAAAGCAGGGACCGCTCTGTTTTTGAGCCGGCTCCGCCTCCCCCGTCTGGTTGCGGTGGTGGTAGGTAGGTAGGTAGGTCGGTCGGTCGTCTCCACGGCGCCTGGGAACGGGAGGGTCGCCCTTCCTAGTCCCGGAGCGCAGAGGACTGGAAGTGAGTCTGGAGACCTTGGCCTCCTCCAAGGACTTGGGAGTGGTTGCGTCTGGCTCTCTCTTACTTCCTTTCTTGTGGGGTGGGAGAAGCTAACTTCCGCCTCTCAGCCACTTTTTTCCTTGCTCACGCGCCTCGAGGTTGGGTTAGTTCAAATGTTGGGAATCACTTGCTTCTGACACTCAGAGTTGGGGGGCGCCACCTAGTGGAAGATGACAGAGATGGGGGCTTGGAGAGGCTCCGGTTCGCCCTCTCTGTTTGGGCCGTGAGGGTGGGGTGGGGTGAGAGGCCGCCTCTCAAAATCCACCTGCGAGGAATTGGGCTCCCACCTGCCCCATCTCTGGTCCTGAGGGTGTGTGCTTGCATGTGTATTCAGTAGACACATACACTGTCATTCCTAACCTCAGGATACCCAGGAAGGAAAAGAAGTCATTAGGGACCTGAATACTTTGACAGCTGTGCAGGCACGCCTAAGCCAAGAAGTGGGTGGGGCGAGCTGTAGATCCCTTGCCTGGGAGCTGTGGGTGTGGAGGAGAGAGTGCAAGGGGCTGAGGTCTAGGACCAGTCGTCTTCATCCTTACCTGGCCAGGAGCTGTGGAGGGGGCAACTTTGGAGGCTCTCATATAATCGGTGGTGGCAATTCTAGGACTAGGACCCGTGCTGTATCCTGGCAGCTTCTGCCCTCCCTGTTTCTGCCCTGCCTGGTCCACCTGCTCAGGAGGTGCTTCTGTCCCCTCCCTCTGCTTGGACCCTAGGCCTCTACCCTCCTGGGGTTTGTGATTCATTCCCAGTTACTGTGCATGGTGCCGTGAGAAATGAACCCGGGTCCCATATGCTCTGGAGCCATCAAGTCCTGTCACCTCTAGGACTTGATATATGACGTGGGCATGTTCCTTAGCATCTCTGAGTCTCAGTTTCCTCCTTTGGAAGTAAAGGTGATAATTACTACTTTGGATGGTGGTTACAAAGGAGAAGGAAAATGTAGATTGCTTAGACTGGCTCCCAAGAGGCTCAACAAACACTGTTTTTGCCCCTCGAGGCAGGGTAACATCTGGGCCCGCCCTTGAACTAGTGGGGCTGGCTGAGCTTGGGGGAAAGTTGTTTAGGAAGTGAGAGGCTGCGCCCCATCCCTAGAGACCGAAGCCGGTTCCTTCTGCTGACTCCAGAGTGGGCTCTTGTGGTCTCTCTTCATGTGCAGCTGAGTTTCGGCTCCGGATACTGGCGAGGGCAGGGAGGGTATGTTTGGAGAGTCTGAAAGGTCCTGGTGGTGTTGAGGGCCCTTTGGACACAGTGTCTCAAAGGCCGACCCAGCCTGTGTGTCCCTTTCCCTTGGTGAGGGGGGGATGGCCAGTGAGCAGGTCGTGACTGGCCTCTGGGGAGGGTAGCCCAGATTCCACTTCCCTTTTCTCGTTTCCCAACCCTGTGGTTTCTCATGTTGTCATGTGACATCCCCTCCCCTGCCAACAGGTCTTAGCGGGGTGCAGGTGTGAACACAGTATCAGGCAAGGAGACATTCAGAGGGGCGAGCTGGGGAAGTGAAACCCTGGCTTTTTTTCCGAGGGGACTCAGTCCTTGCACTAGTGTGTCTTCCCATGACTACTGATGCCTCCCCCACACCCCAGAGGCAGCCCAGTCCCACAGGTCACACCCACAAAACCCACAAGTCTTCCTGACTCTTACATGACCACATTTCTACACATTCACCCAGGATAGGCCACATGTTGGGGACACAGATTCACACATACTCATGTCAGCATTCACGTTCATGGGTGTACACGCACTCCGGCATGTGTGACGCACACACACAGGACACATGTAGGAAGCGAATCTCAGGCCCCACATCTTGCTTCCTCCCTGGATAAGGAGTTGTAGGGGAGGCTCGGGGAGCCCCAGGCCTGGGCCTGGGGGGAGACTGGCCCCAGAATCAAGGGTGGCGTGGACTTAAGCTAGTTGCCAGATGCCTCTTGGTATTTTGCAGGTGGATCATGTGGACCCTGGTGAGCTTGGTGGCCTTAGTGACAGGGCTGGTGGCTGGAACGCAGTGCCCAGATGGTCAACTCTGCCCTGTGGCCTGCTGCTTGGACCCAGGAGGAGCCAGCTACAGCTGCTGCAATCCCCTGGTGAGTGCCCTCAGCCCAGGCACGAGCTGGCAGCTGGGGTTTTCCAAAAGGTCATGTTGGGTGGGCCCGAGGAAGGGGCCGGACTCTGTCCTTTGGATAATCCCCTCCTCTCTTCCCAGGACAAATGGCCCACAGCGCTGAGCAGGCGTCTGGGCAGACCCTGCCGGATTGATGCCCATTGCTCCCCTGGCCACTCCTGCCTCCTCACTGTCTTGGGAACCTCCAGCTGCTGCCCCTTCCCAGAGGTGAGGGCACCATTAGCTCGATGGAGGGCTCAGTTCTGTGTTCACATGTTTCCTACACTCTTCCGCCCCAGGTAAGAGGGCCTAGTCAATGCAGCTCTCTGTGTCCCACAGGCCGTGTCATGCGGGGATGGCCGCCACTGCTGCCCAAGGGGCTTCCACTGCAGTGCTGATGGGCAGTCCTGCTTCCGAAGATCAGGTGCAGTAGGGGTGGGGGTGGAGGGCAGGCAGATGGGCGGCATGTAGAGCTGGAGCACCCAGGAGCCCAGCTGGCTGGGTGACCCTGATTTCTGCTCTCATGTCCTCATTCGTGTGGCATCTGTACTAAGCACCCGCCCTGCTCTGGATAGAGGGGCAGCACTGGGGCTGGGAGGGGAAGGAGAGAACTCGAGACCACAGGCCTAGAGCCAGGCATTGCAGGGGTGGGGAGAGGCCAAACTGGGCTGGTTTAATGCCAACCCAGTCAATGGATGCCCCTGTCCTGTGCCATGTGTCTGAAGCAAGGCCTGGCTTGTGGGAGAGTGGTTTAAGAGTGCCTGGGATCCTGCCGGGTGGCTCAGTTGGTTGGAACATCGGCCC
>NW_005871148.1:201565-205544 GCF_000147115.1 Myotis lucifugus | reverse complement strand
ATTGCAGGTTTGATTCCCGGTCAGGGCGCATACCTAAGTTAGGGTCGATCCCCAGTCAGGGCGTGTACAGAGCACTGATGATGCTCTCTCTCACATGATGTCTCTCTCTCACCCTCTCTCTAAATCAGTAAAAACATTATCGTGGGTGAAGAATTTAAAAAAAAAAAGTGCCTGAGCCCTAGTGCCAGCCCCCCGACCCCCTGTAGCTGGGAGGGTAGGCCCTGTGCCAGCAGCTCCCTGAGTGATGGAGGCAATGACCTCCGCTGACTGGGCTGGTGGAATCCTGGGTCATCCTGTCCACAGATACCAACCCCCTGGGTGCTGTCCAGTGCCCCGGCAGCCAGTTCGAGTGCCCCAACTCCGCCACGTGCTGCATTATGCCTGACGGCTCCTGGGGATGCTGCCCCATACCCCAGGTACAGGTTTGGGAAGGTAAGGGTGGGAGGGGGGCAGCAGGAGCAAAGTGAGGGGCTGGAGGGGGCAAAGACAGAGTCGGGACCATCTCTTCTCAGGCTGTTTGCTGCGAAGACAAGGTGCACTGCTGTCCCCGTGGAACCACCTGTGACCTGGCTCATACCCGCTGCCTCACCGCCTCGGGCACCCTCCCCC
The DNA here is from genome assembly GCF_000147115.1 of Myotis lucifugus. Lineage (NCBI taxonomy): Eukaryota > Metazoa > Chordata > Mammalia > Chiroptera > Vespertilionidae > Myotis > Myotis lucifugus. The sequence continues at coordinate 204,935 of NW_005871148.1, read as the reverse complement.
TGGCGAAGAAGATCCCAGCACAAAGGACTAATAGAGCAGGTGAAGAGATGGGTGAACTTCGGGTTGGGGCTTGGGAGTAAGGAGAGGCCTTGCCTGGCTTCTAGCCGAGGAAAAGTTCCCCTCCACCCTGGCTGCCCCTCACACCTTTCTCCCCTTCCAGGGATCATGTGCCCAGATGGACAGTCCCAGTGCCCTGACGATTCTACCTGCTGTGAGCTGCCTAATGGGAAGTATGGCTGCTGCCCAATTCCTAATGTGAGTGAGGGGCTATGCCAGTTGGGTTATGTGCCCACAGCCACCTAGCCTGGACACCTACCTTGCGGGGATTCGAGGGGTCTGAGGCTGGCTGACAGGTTGCTGGGAGCCTGGCTGCTCAGGACATATGCTACCCCCTAGTGGGGGATTGGGGCAGTGCCAGCTGTCAGCCTGACTTCCTTGTGCTCAAGTAAGACTGGAAGCCACAAAGACCCACACCCTTGCCTTCACCCAGGCCATCTGCTGCGCCGACCACCAGCACTGCTGCCCCCAGGACACCGTGTGTGACCTGGCCCAGAGTAAGTGCGTCTCCAAGGAGAACACTACGGACCTCCTCACCAAGCTGCCAGCACACACAGGTACCAGAAGCAGCCCCCAGACTCCCACCTGCCCCAGGAGGAGCAGCTTCCCACCAGGCTCTTCCAGGAGCAGATATGGGGCGGGCACTGGTGGCTGCATGGAGGGGCCAGGGCAGGTACAGCCCCTTCTTCTCCGCATTGGGCTTCGCTTTAGGATCCCTGCCAGGGGTGGCCTTCCATCCTCAACATCTGGTTCCAGCTGTGGAGCCCACCAAGGGTAGGACCTCCAGACGGTCCCCAGTGCCACTGCTGACTTGTCCTCCTTGCCCAACCCACAGTGCAGGAGGTGAAGTGTGACACGGAGGTGAGCTGCCCAGAGGACTACACCTGCTGCCGCCTACCGACGGGAGCCTGGGGCTGCTGCCCTTTTGTCCAGGTACCCAGGAGTGGTGGGTGGGCTGGGCTGAGGGGGGCAGCAAGCTAGGCCCCTGTGCCTACTGCCCCTTCTCCACCCACCCTAGGCTGTGTGCTGTGAAGACCACGTGCACTGCTGCCCATCCGGGTTTACGTGTGACATAGAGAAGGGTTCCTGTATGCAGGAAGGCCGCCAGCTGCCCTGGATGGAGCAGGCCCCAGCCCGCCTCAGCCTGCCAGTCCCCCAAGCCATGGAGAGTGATGTCCCCTGTGATAATGTCACCAGCTGCCCCTCCTCCACCACCTGCTGCCGACTCGAGTCTGGAGAGTGGGGCTGCTGTCCTGCCCCAGAGGTGCATGGGTACTGGGGTAGCATGGGGGGGGGGGGGGCATTATCTTGACCTGGGCAGGTGGCCAGACTCCTGTTACCTTGCTCTTCTGCTCTCTGCCTGGCCCACAGGGGCACACCAGCTCTCAGATTTCGAGCAGAAGAAGCAGAATGGGATAGGGGCTCAGTGTTTCGTCCCACATAGCATAGCTTCCTAGATCACTCTCTCCGCCCTTACTCCCCTCGCCAGGCTGTCTGCTGCTCGGACCACCAGCACTGTTGCCCTCAGGGCTACACATGCTTGGCTGGGGGGCAGTGTCAGCGCGGGAACCAGATCGTGGCTGGACTGGAGAAGGTGCCCGCCTACCGGGCTTCCTTGTCCCAACCCAAAGACATGGACTGTGACCAGCACACCAGCTGCCCAGTGGGGCAGACCTGCTGCCCAAGCCTGAGTAAGAGCTGGGCCTGCTGCCAGTTGCCCCACGTGAGTGTCCACCTGCCTGCCCCTGGAGAGGGGAGCCGAGTCCTGGGGGTGGAAGGGACAAGAGCATAATGCCACTCCCCCCCACCCCCCCAGGCTGTGTGCTGTGAGGATCACCAGCACTGCTGCCCCAATGGGTACACCTGCAATGTGAAGGCCCGAACCTGTGAGAAGGAGGTGGATTCTGCCCACCTGCCCCTCGGCCCTCATGTGGGTGTGGGGGACGTGGAGTGTGGAGAGGGGCACTTCTGCCACGATAACCAGACCTGCTGCCGAGACAGCCGCGGGAGCTGGGCCTGCTGTCCCTACCGCCAGGTCAGTGCCACTCCCTACCCTGGGTCTGGTACGGGCCTGGCCGGGTCCTGCCCTAACCCTCGTGCCCTCCTCTGACCATCCAGGGCATGTGTTGTGCCGATCAGCGTCACTGCTGTCCCGCTGGCTTCCGCTGTGGGGCCAAGGGCACCAAGTGTTTGCGCAGGGAGACGCTGCGCTGGGACACTCCCCTGAGGGATCCGGCCCCAAGGCAGCTGCTGTGAGGAGAGACTGGACCAAAGACACTCCACAGCCCTCGGGGCCCTGTTCGGAGGGCACCCGCTGCTCAGGCCTCCCTGTCACCTCTCCCCCACCCAACTCCCCGGACTCTCCATTCTGCGTCCCCCATCACGGAGGTGGGGTCTCCATCTAAGGCCTCCCCCGTCACACGGGGAGCTGTGGCAAAAGCCACGCTACAAGCTGCCATTCTCTCTCTCAATTTCTATGGACCCTGTGGCCAGGTGCTCTTCCCTATCCACAGGTGTGAGTCTATGTGTCTATGTGTGTGTGTGTGTGTGTGTATGTGCTCCAATAAAGTTTGTACACTTTCCTAATAGTGTCTGATTTGGCCGCCCCGCCTGCCTTCCCCGGGAGATCCCTGAGCAAGGGTGGCCATCCAGCACCCGCATTCCCTCAGCCCCACAGACACACACCGAGTTCATCTCACCAGTTTTATATTTGCTGCTGCCCACAGCGGTCCTATCACATTATCCCGTTGCCCAGAGCCCCCCAGCCACTAGCCCCGTGACTTGGTAGCCCAGAGGTGGGCTAGTCAGCAAGCAGCACCCCTCTCTTCCCAGGGGTCCACGGGAGAACTCCCCCTCCCTTCCCAGCCCTCACACTAGCAGCTAAGGCCTGGCTGCCCCTCCTGCTTCCTCACAATAGAACTTTCTATGTACACCGTTTATACAGGCACTGCTTGCCCCCCACCCCACCCGCCTCCCCAGCACCTCCCAACGGGGGTCTGGACCCCTCCCACCGCCTTCTTGGAGGCAGCCATGGGGTCCCTCCCCAGCCATTACCCAGCACATACCACTGAACAGCTCTGCAGGCCTCTGGGCACCTTTCAAAGCGAGTGCCCCCGCCACTCCCTTGGGGTACGCACCCCGGGGGACAGGCGCAGGCGGGCGGGGCGGAGCCAGACCCGCAGAACGGTGCCGGGTCCGGAGGGGGCGCTAATTTGACGTTGAACACCATCAGGGGCCGCTCCTCCCGCGGGTTGCCAAGGGCTCTCTCTTGTCGCCCCGCCTGGTCGCCCACTTCCGCCCCCAGCTCGTCCTC
>NW_005871148.1:197909-200228 GCF_000147115.1 Myotis lucifugus | reverse complement strand
AAATCGGCGAGTTAGCAAATAGGGCATCAGCGTAAGTCGACATGATAATTGGAAATTCAAGTTTGCATGAGTAAATTGCTGAAAATATTTTCTTTTCATAGAATTACAATCAATGTCACCGTTACAAGAGTTATAAGAGCAGTAACACAAGCATTCTTGTAGTGTATAGTGTTGTGAGAATTAGTCTCAAAGTATCTAAAGTCCAGATCCTGTCATAGGGCATGTAGCATGGCACGTGGACGTAATAACCGTGGAAAGAGTTCATTTGTCAGCCGATCGATCTGTCTCTTTAGTCTTCCCTTGTACTTAAATTTTGTTCTCCCTTTCTTTCCGTAGTCGCGGGACCTGGAGAAGGCGGAGTGGAGGGGGCCGGGAGGAGGCGCCTCGGGGTTCCCCGACGGGGTGGGCTCCAGTGGCCCCCCACAGATGAGATGGAGCTGGGACATCGAGGTGGCCTGGTCTCGTTTGTTGCCCTCGGAGGGCCCGGAGAGCTGCAGCTTGCGGTGCTGTTGCCTGGGCTTCAGGCAGCGCCTCCTGGAGAGGAGAAGGCAGACGGGTCCTTAGGAAAGGGCCATGTCGGAGCAGCTCCCTAACCCACAGCTGCAAGATGAGGGGTGGAAACAGTTGGAAGAATGGGGACAATGCCTGGGACTAAGGCATCCAGCCAACCAAACAAAACCTCCTGGGAGAAGTTTGTGGAAAGAGCCTGTATGTCTGTGGGAGGTCCAGCTAGCAGCTGTGCCCGTTTGGGTCCCTTTCGGGTAAATTGCACGCCTGCGCAGTAGGGGATGCGGGGAGAACCTGGGAGGATGTGCGAGCCCGAGGCCCCATGGAGGTGAGAGCTGGGCTGGCTGTCTCTGGAGGGGCCTGCCCTGCCGGTCCTGCCTCCTCCCTCCCACTTGTCTCAAGCCACCAGCCTTTCAGTCTTTGCATGTGCACATGCCCTGCTTTCCAGCCGGCGCCTTGAAGATCAGGCTGTGCTTTTATGCATTTTGGAGGCCTGAGCACCCAACCCAAGGCCAGGCCTAGGGTGGCCTCCGTCTGCATGGGATGAGAGAAGGTGGGGTCTGGGTATCACTCACCGGCAATAGTAGATGAGCAGACACAGCAGGATGAGCACCAGCAGTGCCAGGGCGGCCAGGATGGTGAGCAGGAAGATGGTATGGTAGGTGCCGATGTCCTGGATGCCTGTTGTGATGGTGACCAGCCCTGTGCCAGGCAAGGGCTTAGCGTCCCAGGTGTGGATGCCCTTCCTGCCTTTCAGAAGGAATCCACTCTCCCAGCCTCCCCTTCCCCTACGGCCCCCTGTCCCCCCTACCACACTCTCACCAGTCGTGGGGGAGGCCATGGCAGCCGCCCAGTACCCCAGCTGGGGGGAGACAAAGGTCCAGTAGAGCTGCCGGCCTTCCTTCCGGATCACACCAGTGCCGTTGCGCACCCACAGCCCTGGGAGAAGCAGGGGGTGCATCAGAGTCAACGTCCTCCCATCTAAGTCTCTATCCCCAAACTCCAGCCCCGGCAACTCCCTGAGGCACTCACCACTCTTGGGGTCAAACCTCCAGGCTGGAATGCTGGTGCCCACAGCCAGGGCGCGAGGCTCCGAGGGCACAGGCAGAGACAGGTGGATGGGGCCCGAGAGTGGTACCTCTGTCCCATTGCCTGTCAGCAGGTGCACGCTCACGGCCGCCAGGGGCATCAGCTCCAGCCAGGAGCCATTGCCTAGGGGAAGGGGAAACCGAGCTGAGGGGTAAGCCCTCGAGGTGGGGGACATCCCTTCCGGCCCTGGCACCCAGCATACCTGAGCTGGAGGCCTCGGTGCCCAGGAAGGCAGGGAACGCCCGCATTTCCTGCTGGGTGCTGGCAGGTGTGAGCGAGGCCCAGAGCTGGCTGTAGGTGGAGCTGACAGGCAGGCGGGCAGCCTGCCGTTGGAACTGCACCCAGGGCTGGGAGCGGGCACCTTATGGAGAGAGGAGGGGCTGCAGTGGCCTGGCCGGGGGCAAGGCTGCCCAGAGACCAGAGCGGAGAGCAAGTATCTAAGGAGAGGGGGAGCCAGCGGGTCCGGCCACTGGGGAGGCCAGGGAGGGTGGTGACTTGGGAGAAGACTGGGCAGTCGTAGAATGTTAATTTGGAAGGAATGTGGACCAGAACCCTAGTCCTGGCTGTGTGACCTGGAGCAAGTTGCTCTCTGAAGCAGTTTCCTTATCTATAATAATAAAAGCGTAATATGCTAATTAGACCAGACAGCCAAATGACCTTCCGGATGTCCTTCCGGACGACCTTGCCGAAGGAAGCCAGAGCTGCGAGGACCAAGCCCCTGGC
>NW_005871148.1:194073-197809 GCF_000147115.1 Myotis lucifugus | reverse complement strand
GAATAAGATACAATGCACAGTCCCCAGCCTTCAGGTTCACAGTCCAGTGTGGTGCGGTGTGAGGGTGCCCATTTCTGCTGTGGTAGACGGGAACGTTCTACGTCTGTGGTGCCCATCACAGCGCCCACAGGCACACACGGCTACCAAGCACTTGAACTGTGGCCAGTGCAGTGTGACTCAGGAACTGGGTTTATTTTTCATTTTTAAAAATGTAATGGGTTTTTAATTCATTTAAATTTAAATAGCTACGTGTGGCTAGTAGCTACTGCATTAGACAGCTTAGGCTCTGCGTGTTGTCTGCCTGCCTTGGGGTGGAGAGGATATGAAACGGAATTCTGATACAATAAGGTAATAGTAACTTTGGTTAAGCTTTGATATGCTGGGCACTGTTCTAAGCCGGTTATCTATATTAAAACCCCTGTAATTAGCACAACAGTCCCTGACTAGGTACCTTTATCATGGACCCTATTTTATAGGATGGAAATGGAGGCGGGAGAAGGTCAGTAACTTGCCCCAGTCACAGTCCTGGAGCCTGACTGAAGCCCACGGAATCTGGTGCCAGGACACATCTGTCACCACTGTTCTATCCCGCCTCGCTATTACAATAACGGGTGCAGGGTGCACGAGGAGTTCGGCCCGCCCAGCTCCGAAGGCCCTGTGGCACCTGGCAGGATAAGACAGCCAGGAATGAAAGGGGAAAGGAACTTGCAGGACTGCCAGGAGCAAGGCCCCTGGCACTAAGCAGCCTGTTGACCAGGGGCCTCCAGGTGACTGGATTGGGGGGATGGGGGGGTGAGGCAGTGGCAGGTCAGGTTCCAGTGGGCGTGGTCAGGAAGTGAAAGAGTCTAGGCTTTATACTGAAGCAGTGGGAGCTGTGGGAGGCTTTAAGCTAGGAAGCAATAAAGGGTTCCTTTGGCATTTTATTTTGATTTTTTTAAACGTTTTTATTGATTTTTAGAGAGAGGGGAAGGGAGAGGGATAGAAACATCAATGAGAGAGAAACATCCGTGAGAAATATCAACATTGATCAGCTGTCTCCTGCATGCCCCCTACTGGGGATTGAGCCCCCAAAACGAGGGCTTGTGCCCTGACCAGGAATCGAACCATGACCACTTGGTTCCTGGGTAGACACTCAACCACTGAGCCACACCGGCTGGGCTCCTTTGGCATTTTAGAAACTTCCAGCCCAGCTGGTGTGGCTCAGTGGTTGAATGTTGACCCTATGGACCAGGAGGTCATGGTTTGATTCCTGGTCAAAGCATATGCCTGGGTTGCGGGCTTGATCTCCAGTGTGGGGCGTGTAGGAGGTAGCCGATCAAAGAATCTCTCTCATCATTGATGTTTCTCTCTCTCTTTCCCCTCTTCCTTCCTCTCTGAAGTCAATAAAAGAAAGACATTTTTAAAAAGAAACCTCCAAAGAAATTTTAGAAGCCTCTGGTTCAGGATCAGAGAAATGATGATGAACAAATGAGTAATTTGGGGGATAAGGATATAAACTGAGGAGGGGCTTCTCTCACTCCACAACCCAGTGTGGCTCCCTAGTGCTAGCTAGATGGAGCCTCCCCTCTGCCAGGCTTCATCAACCAGTCTGCTCTAGGTGCCCCTTCTGCATAGCCAGACCAGAGCACCCCCTTCTTTTTTAAAAATTATATTTTTATTGATTTCAGAGAGGAAGCAAGAGAGAGAGAGAAACATCAATGATGAGAGAGAATCATTGACGGCTGCCTCCTGCACGCTCCTCACCAGGAATCCAGCCGGCCACCCGGGCATGTGCCCTGACCGGGAATCCAACCATGACATCCTGGTTCCTAGGTCGATGCTCAACCGCGATCCCTCCCTCTCCCTTCTGCCCCTGCATCTGGAAGATTCCCCCAGGCCTTCCTCTCCAGTGAAGATGCCTTTGCTCCCTCTTCCACAGCTCCCTTCACTACATGCTCTCCTGCTGGCATACTCACAGGTTAGGCCGGGCGTTCTCCATATTGAATGCAGCCACCCTCTCCTCCACTGTCCTGCCTGCTCTGTCATTATTCCGGGGACAACCTGTCTGTGTGTTTTCCTACTTGTCTGTGAACTCCACGAGGCAGGGAAGGGGTTTGTTCTTCCTTACCACGGTTCCCCAGCACCAGACACAGGGCCTGGCCCAGCCCCGGTGCCGCCGTCAGTCTTAGTTGAAGGACACCAGGGCCACGGCAGGATTGCTCCAGGCCTTGCACTCCATCGGTGTTCAGTACCCTGGAACGACCCTCTCGTGGTCTTCTAACGTGGCCATGCACCCAGCAGGTGCACAACAAGGACTCGGTGACCCGCTGAAGACACAGGTGGCAGGGAGTGGGAATGCTATTGGTAGTAGAGGGAGAATAGAAACCACGAGAAGCCCCAGTAACAGCAAACATTTATTGGCCACCTTCTGTGCTGTTTTTTGCATCCTCGATAATATTCAATCCTCACCTCAATTAGATGATGCAGATGCTATCAATATCCACATCTTAGAGATGAAAAAACTGAGGTTCAGAGGTTAAGTGACTTGCCCAAGGGCACCCAGCTAGTGTGGAAGAGCAGGGCTCTCTATACTCAGGTCAGGGGGCCGGAAGAGGAGCTTGGGGGTGGGGAGGAGGGGGCCTTACCAGGAGAACCCAAGAGGATGTGCACCAGGTCCTCATAGAGGATGAGGGTGGCCGGCCGCTCGGGGAGCAGGTAGAGGCTGACTGACGCATACACTGCAGGAGGGGTGGCCTGTTAGCTCCAGAGAAAGCCCCTGCCCACACCCAGGCAGGGTACTCCCTCCATCCGAATCCTAGTGACTTCATCCTCCCTCAGCCCCCTCTGCATACCCCAGGCCAGGCAGCAGCTGCTGGAAAGCCTACCCCCTCCGCCCCCAAGGACTATTTTGGGAAGGGGTTGATGGGGTCAGCTGCTGTCCCCCCTCCAGCTGCCCCTGCACTCACAGGGCAGCTTGTCAACGCGCCAGGGCACGGAGTTGGTGAGGAAGCCAGGGCGGGCAGCAGTGACCAGCACCCAGGTGCCCAAGCGGTAACTGAGGGGCAGGGTGGCCACACCCTCCGAGTCCGTGGTGCCAGCAGCCAGCAGCATACGATTCCCAAACACATCCACTGAGGCCTGGGCCAAAGGCACCAGCTCCCCGCTCACATACACCTGGACCTTGATCAGGATCTCTGTGGACAAGATGAGGTGAGGAGAGTAAGGAGGAGGAAGGGAGGAAGAGAGAACTGGGGGAGCCTCAAGATCAGAGGAGTGGGCTGTGGGTTGGGAGCAAGGCGAGATAAGACAGTATAAAAGCTGGCATTTACAGAGCCCTCAAACTTCACATCAGCCTGTGAGGTAGTTGGCACTATTTCATCAAGTCTAACAGACGCACTTAGCCACATTTTAACATTCCTGAATTCAGACTATGCCTATGGTTGATGTTGTCATAATTATAATTGGCAGCATTTTTTCCCTTTCTTACTGGTACATGAAATGATGGTGCATCTTCCAGTCAATGATGTATTAGACTCGATAAGACATGCTCTTAGCCCATTTTGCAGATAAAGAAACTGAGACTCAAAGAATTTATATATTTGTACTACAGTTAAGTGGGAGGTCCAAACCTGGGTATTGACTTCTAGACCTAAATTCTTAACCGCCGGACCCTATGGGGCTGGTGTCAGGGAGAGGAGAGGGAAGGGAGGGCTGAGAAAGAATGAACAAGTGGAGAACCAGAGGCGACAAGTGGAGA
>NW_005871148.1:191277-193476 GCF_000147115.1 Myotis lucifugus | reverse complement strand
GCACGCCTCACCCCTACCTTGCTGCTCACAATGGGGGAAGGTGTCATGCTTGGAAAGGTACAGGGACCCAAGTATGAGCCCCAGGAGGCAGGTGGGAGTGGGTTGGGTGCTGGACACAAAACCAGGGGAGTCCAGGTACAAAGGGAGGCTGAGGGCCACAGCGCACGGGAAGGTCCAGGGGCCTCCTGGGTGGAGCTTAATACTCAACAGTGACAGGTGTCTTATCTCAGGCTTCCAGTGCCGCGCCTGCCCCTGGCATCCCGTCCAGCTGTTCTGAACCCACCACCCTGTCCTCTCCCGGGCCAAAGCCCACTCCTGCGTGGTGGGTGCACACACGCGACCCTTTCCTTTCTGGTTCCCCTGGGAACTGGCAGCCCCCCTCCACCTCCGAGTCGGAATTCTGAGAAGCTAGAGGGCCTGGCTACTCCCTACCCCCACCCCAGGCTAGGAGCAGCTGGATGGAGCAGCTGAGCAAAGGGAACCCAGGATTAGGGACTACGGTCATTTGACGGAATGCCTTGGGTTCGAGAAAAGGGGAGAGAGCCCAGGGAACAAAACGGGTGGGTAGGTAAGGCCTGAAGAAGGCACCAGCGCCCAACTGGGGGGTGAGAGGGTGCCTGGTGGATTTCCTTCCCCCTACCCATCAGCTGGGCTTCCAGACAGCATTCTGGGAGAGCCCTGATCCTGGCTCTATTCCAGACCATTCCCTGGGCCCCTCCCCTGGGGTGCAGGGCTGGAGAAAAGCTTTCTGAGAAACTGGGGCCCATTCCTAGCCATCAAAGCTCTTCTTGTCCCCCAGGAAGACTGAGGCCAGAGGCGAACCTTCCCCATTCCTCAATGCCTGACATTCCATACGGTATCCGTTTCTCCTGGCTTCAGCCCTGCCTCATTCCAGGAGGAAATCCGACCCCCTCCCTTCATCCGGACCCCACTTCCCTCACGGAGACTCCCCCACCCTGCTTTTCCTGCCAGCTCCTTGGTGGGGAAGTGAGGAGTGGAGAGCACCAGGTCAGGTTCAGACAGGGATGGGGCCCAGAGGCAGGAGAGGGGAGGGCAGTGGCGGGGTGGTGGGGCAGGAGGCTAGGTGGGGGTGCAGGGCTGGAGTGGGTGGAGTACCCTGAGAGCCCAAGCTAGGGAGGAAGTAATCCTCTAGCTCTCCCACCCTCTCCCGCTGCAGAAGCCGACCCCACCCCCACCTCACACACCCACCTGGGCCCGGAGAGGCGATGGAGAGGTGAGATGAGGAGGGGGTGATCGGGGAGCGGACTGGGGACAGGAATGGCCGGAGGCCTGCTGGCCGGGACCCAGGCACCTGCCCTCCCAGCCGGCACTGCCCACAGTCAGCTAGCCAGCTCAGCAGGCTCGGCCACCACAGCCCTGCCATGCGCTTGGAGCTAGGAATCACCATGTACCCCTTTTTTCAGAGCCCCCCAACTTCAGCCCCTTCTCTTTCATGGGCTAAGCACCGTTTCTTTGGTGCACCCCAAAATCTAAACCTGGGGGGCTGGCTGGGGGGCTGACAGGCTCCAGGCGAAGAACCCCATTCGAACAGTCAATCCACCCGTAGCCTCACCCCTTTCCCCCTCCCCACACCCCCGTCAAACCCGGCTCTAGGCGCCCAGCCCCCGTCTAGGCCCAGGGTGGCAGCCGAAGCCTGAGCCCCCACCCAGCCGGGGTCTGGAGCGAGAACCCGCAGGGGGCTGCGGAGCGGCGCCCGCCCCAGCCCGCCCCTGGGCGGGTGTCTTCGGCAGACAATGGCTCAGGCAGCAGCGCCTCGCGGACCAGGAGGGAGAAAAACAAGGCAGGAGGTGGGCGGCGGCGCAGAGCCCGGGGACCCCCGCCCTCCCCATTGTGTCTCCCCGAGACCCCCTCCCCGGAGGTCCTCCTCGCCCCCGTCAGCTCCGAACCCAGGTCGCCCATCTACCCCACCCCAATCCAGGGAACGGAATAGCCCCCCATTCTCGAGCGCCGCCGAGAGGGGGCCGGCGGGCGGGGCCCCATGGGGGTGGGGGCGCAGGCTGGCGATCGCTGCCCTTCCCGGCGAGACTCACCCTGCGGGCTGGGGGGCTCCGGCGGCGACTTGCCGGGAGCCCGGGAGGCGCCGCCGAGCAGCAGCCCCAGCAGCGGTAGGAGCCGCGTGAGGACGCTGGGGCCACTCGGCGGCGGCATCGCGGGGCTCGGCCCGGCCTAGCGGCCCAT
>NW_005871148.1:184353-191032 GCF_000147115.1 Myotis lucifugus | reverse complement strand
CCTCCCGGCACCGCCCCCTCGCCGCCCCGCCCCGCCCGCCTCCTGCCTGAGCTCAGCCCACCCCGCAGCCACCATCCTGTGCTCCAGACCCAGAGCTGCAAGGGAGTGTACCGAATGGGGTCCCATCGCCTGGGTGCTTGAAGTTCCAGAGTTCCCGAAATTTGGTGCATTTTTTTTTGGTGTGTGTGATGGCTATTGCTTGCAACACACTCAAATAGGTGGGTACCATGGTCATGAGCGTCTCCAAAAAGTGTAAGAACTGCCCTGTTTTACTGCTCCCCTCTCTCCGCACAAACATCCCCTCAGTGCAGGGGAGATAGGGCGCAGCCCCTGGGAATCAGTCCCGGTCTTGTCTAGCTCTTGCCTCTTATTAAGCCGTTAGCGAGTTACTTAGCCTCCTTTAAAGTGAGAATTGTAGTCTCTACCTCGTGGGGATGCTGTAAAGATTACATGAGATGATGTACAGGGTCTAGCACATGTCTGACCAGGTGCTGCTGTTGGCCCAGATAATACGATCTACTGATGGGCTAGCATAACCGTTAGGAGGTTCTAGAGGTGGGAACAGCCTGCCTGTGCCACTGAGAATCTCCAGTTGGTCTCACTGGTTCTGCTTCATGGGTGACAATCTGAGTCTTTTCCTTCTTCCTCAGCCATTGAACCCCAACTTGAAGATCACTACTGGCCGGCCCTCTAGCCCCAGCCACACTCGCTTTCCTTCCAGTTTCTGATGGTCATTATCACTCAGTTTCTGGGTGGCCAAATCCTCATCTGATCTGGCATCCCTCTCCTGCTTCTCTCTGGCTTGTTACCTTTTTCTTTCTCAAAATGTGCTGCCCTGCAGGGGACTGGAGACCTAGAGCAAGGACCTCAGGGACATGGGCTCTCTTCCGTGCTCTCTCCCGGTTGGGAATTCTGAAATAAGGGGACCTTGTTTTGAGACTGTGGACAAAACCACCACATTTTCTTTTTCTTTCCTTCCCTCCCTTTCTTTCTTCCTCCTCTCCTTTCCTTCCCTTCCCTTCCTTCCCTTCCCTTTCCTTTCCCTTTCCCTTTCCCTTTCCCTTTCCCTTCCTTCCCTTCCCCCCTCTCGTAAATTTCCATCTAACCGGATTTCCCAGTTCCCTTTCTTATGTAACCAAATTGTTGGAACCTCACCACAGGATCTAGCACTCATCCCTAGTGACTTTCATCTTGTTGGTTACAACCCAACTTCACAATCTGTCAGGGCTGCCTGAGTCTGCGCCAGTCACCCAGTGTGTTGGAGCTCCCGCTCAGCCAGCAGCCATCTGCAGGGTGAAGGGCCTCCTGACAGTACCGAGCAGCCCAGGGCTGGGATGGAGCTCTGGGACACCCCCACAGAGACATGCTTCAGCTTTATCAACTCCGTTCCGTTTTCAATCCAAGTCTCCATCGTCCAGCTCACATTTCTGTCTTGTGCACATAAAGACAAATGCCAAATGCGTTGCTGGATCAAGATAGATTGGGGCCATCCAGTTGCAATGGCAGAGGGACTGGGAATTTGGCTGGTGTTCAAGGGCCTCGGCTTAATCTTTTCTTAAATATTCAGTCACCCAACTAGAAACCTGTTCTGGAACTTGCCATGCATGGATGTCAAATTGTTCTGGTCTGTTCAGAATCTACCTTTTCCCCTTTGGGAGCAGCTCTTGGGAGGGAAGTCTGTCCGTTAATGGCTTCCCCCAACACTTAGCATCAAGTGCAAAGTTCTCTCCTGGGTCACAGGTGCTTCCCGCCTGCCCCCACCACTGACCTCACCTCCTGGATCCCTCACCTGCCTCCAGCCCAGGGGCCTCCTTGCTTTTACTTGAACACGCCAAGCCTGCTCCCACTTCAGGGCCTTTTCACTGGCTGCTCTTTCTGTCCAGAGCACTTTATTTCCCTGCAGCCGCTTGGCTCATTCATTCATTCCTCTGCTCACCTCATGAGAGAGGCCTTTCCTGACCACTCTGCCTGTAAAGTCAGCCTGCTCCCAACACCCACATAATTCTACCACTAGCTCCCGATCTTTATTTTTATTCCTGTCACTAACCACCACTGACTATTTATTTATTTATTTACTTACTTACTTACTAACTAGAGGCCTGGTGCACAAAATTTGTGCACTTGAGGGGGGTCCCTCAGCCCGGCCTGCACCCTCTTGCAGTCCAGGAGCCCTTGGGGGATGTCTGACTACCGGCTTAGGGGAGCGGGCCTAAGCCTTCAGTTGGACATCCTTAGCACTGCAGCGGAGGCAGGAGAGGCTCCCACCACCACCACTGCACTCACCAGCCATGAGACCAGATTCTGGCTGAGCAGCGCTCCCCCTGTAGGAGTGCATTGACCACCAGGGGGCAGCTCCTGCGTTGAGCATCTGCCCCCTGGTGGTCAGTGCATGTCATAGCAATGGGTCATTCTGCCATTCAGTCGATTTGCATATTAGCCTTTTATTATATAGGATTTACTAGAGGCCCAGTGCATGAAATTCTTGCATGGGGAGGGTCCCTAGGGGCTGCCGGCTGCCGGCCGGGGAGAGGAGCTGTGGGTGGTTGGCCAGCCAGCCCTGCCCCCTGGTTGAACTCCCAGTCGTGGGGACAATTTGCAGTTTTTATTATATAGGATTTATTTCCCTTTGCCCCTGATTGGATGGAAGTTCCATGAAGGTAGGGACTTTTTTGTTGTTCCCTGTTCCATCCCAGAACTGGAATGGTGCCAGGCACATAGTAGGTGCTCAGTAAATGTTTATTGATCACATGAATCCACAAATCTCTCAGGACTCCAGGTGGATCCCCCACCACTACTTCCTCAGTGTCTCCCACTCCTAGCCCTCCTGGGGCCTTCCTGCCTGGTGCCTATTTCCTAACTTAAGACCCTTCTCCTTGGTGGGGAAGAAGGAATAGTCACACCTCCCTGACACTGCCTTCCTCAGGCTGAGGGCTCAGCCAGCCTCCCTCTCTGCCCCTTCTCACTCTGAACACAGCTTTAAAGGCCTTTTTAAAAAATGGGAAGGGGGGAGAACACGTTCTTTTCTTGGTGTTTATCTCTTCAAAATCATAAAAAAATGTTTAAAGCTGCACACCAGGGACCCTGCCTGCCGACTCTGCCATCCTCCCAGCCATCCTCAAACACTCCATCCCCCTCCAGCCTCACCCGGAGGCTCTGCCACCCTTTCTCCCTTGTTCCACCCCCACCTTCTACTCCCTGACACTCCTCAAAGACAGTAATTTGCAACCTTTGCCTTGACAGATGCTGTCTGCTCACATTTCTAGCAGCCCCAGATCCCCACTCCAAATATCACCTCCCTCTCCTCCCCTAACCCCAAGAGGAAGCAGCACACTGAGTTGGGGCTCAGCCTCTTTATCTGGCAGCAAGAAAGGGGGTGGCCCAGCTCTGATGGGAGGGGGAAGACATCAGGAGGCCTCCATGGAACAGCTCCAACCTGTGGGTGAGCAGAGTTGGGGGGCACTCGGAGAAGAAGGGGCAGAGCAGGGATCACGCCCAGCTTTCCTGTAGGAGAGCCTGGGCTGCACCATCACTCCTCCTCTTCATCATCTTCCTCCAGGGGAGGCCGATTCCGCTTGAAGAAGCCAACCTGGGGGTGCACAGGGCCAGGTTATAAAGATGATCCTTAGGCCCCAGAGCAGCACTGGAAGAAGCAATTACGCTAGAAACCAGCCAGCCATGAGGTCCTCTCCTGGACCAGCACAAAATATGGACCCCACTGTTTGCACAAATGAAGGCCTTTCCCCATTTAGGGATAATACATGTAACAATTTAAAAATATGTTTTGCTTTTTCTTCCCTGAATTTTTCTTAAATACTGATGATTGTGTCTCTATATGACTCAGGAGGTGCATGATGATATATATTTAATTTATTTTAAGTCTAAAGTGTGGTTTTCCCCAAAAGCACCACGTTTCCCAGGGCTTGGCACCTGAGTGAGCTTGAGACCAGCCCACGTGTCCTCCAGGCACAGAGGAGAGAGGGGCCCACCAGGGCCTCATGCGGAGTGGGGAGCAGGGTCTGGATCGGACCTGACAAGGGCAGGGAGGAGGTGAACCCGTCCTCCACAACAGCCGGGGAGTTCCTGGAGGCAGGACTCACACCCCGTGACTTCCTCTCAGGGGTGAACGGGTCTAAAGGACTTAGCATCCCAGGAGCCACCTCCTCCAGGAGTCTGTCCCGGGAAGCGGTCCCCTGAAGAATGACAGTCTGATAACGGAGATGTAGCCCTGGCCGGTTTGGCTCAGTGGATAGAGCATCGGCCTGCGGACTGAAGGGTCCTGGATTTGATTCCGGTCAAGGACACAAGCCCATATTGTGGGCTCAATCCCCAGTAGGGGGCGTGCAGGAGGCAGCTGATCAATGATTCTCATCATTGATGGTTCTTTTTTAAAAAAATATATTTTATTGATTTTTTACAGAAAGGAAGGGAGAGGGATAGAGTTAGAAACATTGATCAGCTGTCTCTTGCACACCTTCTACTGGGGATGTGCTTGCAACCAAGGTACATGCCCTTGACTAGAATCGAACCTGGGACCCTTCAGTCCGCAGGCCAAGGCTCTATCCACTGAGCCAAACCAGTTAGGGCTCATCATTGATGTTTCTATCTCTCCCCCCTCTCCCTTCCTCTCTGAAATCAATAAAAATACATTTAAAAAATAATAATGGAGATGTACATCAGTTGGGCGCTGGGTCACCCCATGGACCACTGCCTTTCTGCCTCCCTGTGAGGGTGGGCAGGGCCCAGTCTGTGCCCACTAGGGACCCTCCCCCGCTTCACACCTCACCTTCCACATGGCCAGGACCAGGAGTGTGAGCAACAGCAGGCCACTCAGCACGCCCACCAGCACCCACCAGATGGGGACCTCCCGCTCCTCCAAGGCCCGGAGCAGCTGCGTCTGGACCTGGGACAAACCGGCCATGTCCTCAGTCACCTCGACACCTGGCTTTTCCAAAACCTCAGACCCGTGGGGTGGAGACACCCAGCCCAGCCATCTGCCAGTCCCACCCTTCAGACCCAGGGAGGCCCCGCCCTCATCCTGCCCACAGGACACAGGGGCTGACCAGTGGGTCCTGCAGGGCCCATCTCCTTGACAACGTTCTCCCATACTCACCAGAGCTTCTCCGCTGGGCAGGCTGAGGGCGGGCACGGTGTAGGGAAGAGAGGAGACATTGAACCAAGCCTGCGACTGCAGCACAAATTGATCCAGGGGCCTCTGGAGGGGGTGGGGGAAGCCGTTCACACAGGCCTATTAGCTGCAGGAGTCCCAGCGCCTGACCCCCCCGCCCCTCCTGGGGGAGCCTGCCCCTGCCTAATCTCAACCCCTTCAAAGTAGCCCCCCCCAATAAACAATTAAAAAAAAAAGAAAACAAAGTAAACCTGGTCTTTACTCTCTGCCCGCTCCCCAAAGCCCTGCTTCTCCCCAAAGCTCACTCAGCCCCGCCTCCAGAAGGCCCGCCCCTGACGTCACGCCCACCTGGCGGAGGCTGGGCAGCCACAGCAAGGCGTGCACCGTGACCATGGCCCGCTGCCCGCGCTCCATCTCCTGCAGCTCACACTGCACCACAGTACAGGGCGCCGAGTCGCAGCTCTGAGGGGATGTGCAATGAGTCCCAGCCCCTCCTGACCGCACCCCCTCATCCCAGGGGCCCAGCACGGAGGGAGTGGGGGCGGCGCAGTGTGTGCGCGTGCGCGGGAGGGGCAGTCAGGGAGCTTGGGCCTCAGGAAGGGCCTCAGGTCCAACTTTCAGACGGTCTCTCTAGATCAGCGGTTCTCAACCTGTGGGTCGCGACCCCTTTGGGGGTCGAACGACCCTTTCGCAGGGGTCGCCTAAGACCATCGGAAAACACATCTATAATTACATATTGTTTTTGTGATTAACCACTATGCTTTAGTTATGTTCAATTTGTAACCATGAAAATACATCCTGCATATCAGATATTTATATGACGATTCATAACAGCAGCAAAATTACAGTTATGAAGTAGCAACGAAAATAATTTTATGGTTGGGGGTCACCACAACATGAGGAACTGTATTAAAGGGTCGCGGCATTAGGAGGGTTGAGAACCACTGATCTAGATGGAGTTGTTCACACAGTCCCAGGGATCCAGGCGGGAAAAGCCGGCCATCAGACAGTATTCAATGCCCAGAATGTTGGTACCCTGCTCTGGCCTGTATTCATTCGTTTTAATGCACTGGAATCTTAAAAAATGCAAGTGCCCCCCGCCCCGCCCCAGACAGACCAGCACAAGGACTGAGGCGGCCACCCTGAGGCCCACATCACTCTGGGTCCCTCTGCCTCCCACCCCCCTGCCCCCTGGGCTCCAGGGAGAAGAGACCCCATTTGGAGACCATGGAGCCTGCTCACCACAAGAACTGGATCCTGAAGCCTCGATGGCTGCTTGGACCCTGACAGGAACGCCTGCCTGCGCTCCCGCTTGTGGTGGCCCCGGGAAGCGGGGGAAGGGATTGGGGTGGGCACCCCCAAGTCCAGCTGGGGAGGCAAGGCAGCTGTCAGATCCCACACTGCCCGTGGCCCTGCGCTCCCAGAGAGCCCTGGCTGATGGGCTGGGACTCCCCCCCCCCCCCGCAGCTCCTTCTTTCCACCCAGGCTCTCACCTTGAGGGGGGTTGGGGGAAGGGCTCTGGGGAGCACTGAAGCCCCCCCTGGAGCTGGATAT
>NW_005871148.1:178305-184233 GCF_000147115.1 Myotis lucifugus | reverse complement strand
AGAATATTAGGTGGCTCGGCGCCTGGACTGTAGTTCCTGGGACCCTCCCACCCCAGCCCGGGGCCCAGGGCTCCCCCCTACCTCATAGGTGTGCTCCACTTTGGGGCCCCAGGTGTCTGAGGCGTTCTCCCTGTTGCCTTCGTCCGCCGCCACCACCAGGAAGGCTGGAAAGGAGCTCCTGCAGGGGCCCAAGCTCCCGACGTAAGC
Source organism: Myotis lucifugus (assembly GCF_000147115.1). Classification (NCBI taxonomy): domain Eukaryota; kingdom Metazoa; phylum Chordata; class Mammalia; order Chiroptera; family Vespertilionidae; genus Myotis; species Myotis lucifugus. Next base: position 184,026 of record NW_005871148.1, on the reverse strand, counting down.
TCGACCCCCCGACTTGCTGTGGGAGTCCCCCCAGGGCCCCTCGAGCCTTAGGACCCGGCCTGCGGTCTCCCTTATCCTTCCCCGGCCTCTCACCCTCGAAGCTCCACATGGGCCTCCGCGCGGACTGGCACATCCAGCACCACCTCCTCACTGTTTGGATTCTGGCTGTTCTTGCTGGACGGGAGGGGATGAGGAGAAGCCGGTCAGGGACAGCAGCCCAGTGAACGTCAGAACTCTCTGGGGGCGGGGCCCGGATTTCAGAGGGCCCAGGAAGACCTGATTTTTTATTTTTTTTTGTGCCACCCACACCAAGGTTAACCTGGGAAAGAACTTCTCTTTGGGCTCCAAGACTCAGAAACAAGTCTCTGAGGAGGAAAGGGAACAGGACAGTCTGAAGAGCCAGCATCCCAGAAGACCCTTCTGCACGGAGGTCACCTGCGTGTCTCCGCATCAGGTGCTCCCCAGTCCAGTACCTCCTGATCTGCAGCCGGAAGGACACTTGCTCCCCAGCCTCTTCCAGGTTCTCCACACTCACCAACATGGTGATTCCTGCCTGAGAGACCGGAAGGGCCAACGTCACTGCACAGATGCCCACTCTGAGCACTGCATGCGGCCTCCAGCCTCATCTCCATGGTCACCATTATTATCTCCGTCTTACTCAGAAGCCCACCCATCCAAGATCGCACAGCTAGGGAGTGGGAGGGCCAGGATTGCGGCCCCGGGCTGGCTCCAAACCCAGCCACGAAAACCCAGCTGCCTTTGAGGCCCTGGTGGAGGCGACCCGGCACCCAGGACTCAGCGGCCTCACCCGGACATTCCTCTTCATGGGGTTGCCCAGCTCACACAGCACCACCTTGGTCTCGTTCTCCTTCTTCTGGTTACAGACCAGCCTCTCAAAGCCCTTTCGGGAGGTAGTTTCAAGAAAGAGGATGGTTACAGCGCAGCCCATATATATGGAAACTCCTTGGAAAGCCTGGGAAAGACTTCTGTACCAGGGTGGGAGGAGGGCTTCTAGGGGTGGGAACACAAGGGACTGTGACGTTCTACTTTATGTATTACTCTAGCACTTTATCATCATGTAAAACATTACACAGACTATGATCCCATCGTTATAAACTACCCGACAAAATAAAAGAAATATGTGGCTGTGGCCAGGTAGCTCAGTTGGTTAGAGTGTCCTTATGATACACCAAGGTTTCAGGTTTGATCCTTGGTCAGGGCACATACAAGAATCAACCAATGGCCCTGGCTGGTTTTGCTCAGTGGATGGAGTGTCAGCCTGCAGACTAAAGGGTCCTGGGTTTACTTCAGGTCAAGGGCACATGCCCGGGTTGTAGGCTTGATCCCCAGTAGGGGGTATGCAGGAGGCAGCCAATCGATTCTCATCATTGATGTTTCCAACTCTCCCTCTTCCTCTTTGAAACCAATAATAATAAAAAAATAATAAAAAAGATATTTCCTTTTTTTAAAGAATCTACCAATGAATTCATAAAAAAGTGGAACAACAAATTGATGTTTCTCTCTCCCTCTCTAAAACAAATAAATGTATATCTGTTGATGTTGAGAAAAAAGACTAGAAGAAGATCGACCAAATGTTAACAGAGGTTCCTGTTAATATTTAGTTCTTGAGACTTTTTTTTGTTTCTGAATCCTCACTGGAGGACATACATAATGTATTTTATTTTATTATTTTTTAAATATATTTTATTGATCTTTTACAGAGAGGAAGGGAGAGAGATAGAGAGTCAGAAACATCGATCAGCTGCCTCCTGCACATCTCCTACTGGGGATGTGCCCGCAACCCAGGTACATGCCCTTGACCGGAATCGAACCCGGGACCCTTCAGTCCGCAGGCCGACGCTCTATCCACTGAGCCAAACCAGTTTCGGCCATAATGTATTTTAAAGACAGGGGAAGAGAGAAAAAGAGAGAGAGAGAGAGAGAGAGAGAGAAAAACATCGATTGGTTGCCTTCCATACATGCCCCGACCTGCAACCTAGGTATGTGCCCTGACGGGATATGGAGCCCACAACCTTTTGGTGTACAGGGCGATGCTCCAACCAACTGAGCCACACTGGCCAGGGCTTCCTGAGCCATTTTGACTTGGGTTTTACAATCAAGTTCTTGAATTTTGGGCCAATAGCAAGTACTCCTCTTTCAAGTAAAAAAAATAAAATTAAAAGATCACGGCTCTTACACAAAGCATGAGAAGCGGGGCTCTCAGGGTGGGAGGAGGCCTACACCTCTCAGGGCCCAGGAATCCCCGGGGTGGGGGCCTCACCTGGACGTTGCTGACGGCCCGCATGTAGTGGGCACCTTGGGGCAGGTGCACGGCCAGCTCAGCCTCATAGGCCCCCTCCCCCTCGTTGGCTGCATCCATCTTTAGCTCCAACACGTTATCGGCTCCAATTAGGAGCGGGGCACCCGTCGTCCTGTGGGGAGAAAGGAGTAAGAGGCTGTGTCCAGGCCCAGGGTCTGGGAGGAGGAGGGGGGTGAGGACAGCGTATTGGTGTATGACACCCCAGGTGGGGAGGAGGTGTCATCGGTGAGTGGGCCAGGGGAGGGGAGAGTGGGAGGTCTCCTCACACGCTGGCGGCGAGCTGAAGCTGGGGCACACACAGGTCATCTTCCCCGCAGTCCAGGATGATGCGGGTCTACAGGGGGCAGGCACATCGGGGTATGTGGGTAAGTTGGGGGCAGGTGAAGTTAGGGGATTAGAAGATCTGAGAATGAAGGAGTGCTGAGATGACATCAGGGCTTTGGGACAATGTCATGGTTTAGGCCAGCGGTTCTCAACCTGTGGGTTGCGACCCCTTTGGGCGTCGAAAGACCCTTTCACAGGGGTTGCCTAAGACCATCGGAAAACATATATATAATTACATATTCTTTTTATGATTAATCACGATGCTTTAATTATGTTCGATTGGTAACAATGAAATTGGGGGTCACCACAACATGAGGAACTGTATTAAAGGGTCGTGGCATTAGGAAGGTTGAGAACCACTGGTTTAGGTGGTGCCATCAGGGTTTATATCAGAGGTTTGAGGTGACATCAACCCTTGGGGTTTAGGGGACACTGAAGTTTTGGGGTTTTCATTAGGGTTTAGAGCGACATTAGAGATTAGAGGTGACATCGAGGTTTGGGGTTCATATTACAACTCGGACACTAACCCTGACCCTGACCGTCCGGCCTGTCCCTGCCCGCCCTCACCTGCTCCTGGACGTGGGTGTCTCCCTGCAGCACAAGAGCCGGCGCCAGTCCATCCTTCTCGGGCTGCAGGGACACATTGACGCTGAGCACAATGGGGCTCAGCTTGTCCCGGAAGTCGGCCTCGTCCTAGGGAGGGGACAAGAATCAGGCCCTCTGGCTACCGTGTTCCCGACCACTGACCACCCCCGGACCCGCAGTGCCCGGCCCGTACCCCAGGGCTGGATGAACAAGCTCGCCACCCAGCCTGCCCATCCCCAGCCCGCGTACCCGGAGGAAGGCCGTGGTGGTGTGGCAGATGGGGCTGTGCCTGCCCCCCAGGTCCAGGTGCAGGGTGGTGCCCGCCTGCTGCGAGTTCAGCAGGAGCACCCTCCGGCCCTGGCGGGGCTTCTGCCGGTCCAGCTGCAGCTCGGCATTTAGGCCTGACAGGGCGAGCAGGGAGGGTCAAGGTCTCCCTGGCCAGCCTCCAGGGGAGCCCAGGCCACCTCCCTCCTGTGCCCACCCTGCCACTCACCCAGCTTCTGAGGAACACTGTGTCCAGTGGCTCCTACACACACCTGGATGTTAAAGCTGCAAAGATGTGAGTGGGGCTCAGGGGTTAGGGCCCCTGAGGTCCCAGATCCTGCCTGGCCCACGCCCTCCGTCTCCTCACCAGCTCACTCGTGTCTCGGTCTTGGGCAGGACGCAGTCCTTCACAGCAGGATTCAGCGAACCTTGTACCAGCAGCTGGACAGAGGCGGTCACCACCGGCTGAGCTCTGGTGGGATGGGGCAGGCTTGCTGTTGTGGCCCTTCCTGGCCTCCTCCCCACCCCATCCCCGCAGTCAGTCTCACCTGTACACAGCCACCGTGTCAGCCCCGTATGCTCCCACCAGTAGGTCTGTAGATATTGGAAGGGGGTCAGAACTGGTCATGAGAGAGGGCATGACGTCCCCACCTTCCCAGAGGTGCCCAAACCACTTCCCCCACTGGAGGTCTGACCGGGCCCTCCCCGGCATCTCAGCCCCACAGACGGGCCAGAGCTCTCAGTGGGGCGCCGGGCCAGGCACAGGCCCCTGGCTGTGTCTCCCAGCATCTCCAGCTAATGCTCAAGGGCCCTTTTTGTTCAGCTGGGGGCAGTCCAGGGCACCTGGGTATCCATTGTCATCGATGTCTGTGGCACCTCGCAGGGAGAAGCCGAAGCCAGAGCCCGCGGAGAAGGGGCTGTCCAGGACCTGGGAGGGGCGGGAGCTGAGCCCCTCACTCTGGCCCAGGAACACCTGCACTTGGCCCCGACCACTGGGGCCCCCGTAGGGGGCGGCCACTGCAACATCTGGAAGGAACAGCAGCAAGAGGGTGGCTGTTTGTTTTCCGGTCTCTCCAGGGGCAGACCCCAGGGGAGCGGGAGAGCGAGACGCAGATCTGGGTCAAGAAGGCGGCTGCCCTGCCTTCCCGGAGTTACAATTGGGTCAGAGAGAGACCCATCAAATAGGATTATTATAACAACAGGAACAGCCCTATCTATTCAGAAAAGCATATTGACATGATCTCATTTGATACTGAAAATGAGGCATCGTTACTCCTATTTTAGGTGAGAAAACTGAGTCCCAGAAGGTTCAGTAACCAAAACCTATTAGATTCTCCTCCCTTCTTCCTTAGGGACCTTCACCCCGTTCCGCTTATGCCCTTACACCATGCGTGCCCAGCGTCACACCGTGGGCTTGTCATCACTAATAACTAAAAAAACTTTTTTTTTCTTTTGCCCTGTCCAGTGTGGCTCAGTTGGTTGAATGTCGTCCTGTGTACCAGAAGGTTGCTGGCTCTATTTCTGATCAGGGCACCTACCCAGGTTTCAGGTTCCATCCCCCGTCAGGCTGTGCGTGGAAAGCAACCATTTAATGTTTCTTTTTTACATCAATGTTTCTCCCTCTCTCTTTCTCTCTCTCTCTCATATTTTTAAAAATCTTTTTTTAGTGATTTTAGAGAGGGAGGAAGCGGGGGTGGGGTTGGGGGAGAGGGCACTCGAAACATCGATGTGAAAGAGAAACATCCATGGGTTGCCTCCCATATTCAAACTGACTGGGGATCAAACTCAAAACCTAGGTGTGTGCTCTGATCGGAATTGAACCCACAACCTTCGGCTGCACCAGCTGATGCTCCAACCAACTGAGCCCACTGACCGGGGCATCACCAATAACTTTTAAGACCACTCTTGAAAATTTATTTGTTATTCATCATAATCTTATTAATTTGTAAGTGTTTTTTGCATGTGACAGGACTCAGGATCTTTGATCCATATGTTGTAACTGTCTTTGCTTTGTCTTCTATGCAGTTTTTTTTCCTTTTAAAAATCTTTATTGATTTTTCTGATCAAGTTACCCAGGCTTTACCTAAATCAACCGCTCTGCCCACAGTTGAGTCCCCAGGCCCTGGGCCTCCATGCTCTCCTAATCTTTGGCTTCCTCATCTCTTCACTTATTTCCTGTCCACATCCTCAGACGATCTGGCCCCACTGCAGGTTGGGGGCAAGGCTGG
>NW_005871148.1:165461-175187 GCF_000147115.1 Myotis lucifugus | reverse complement strand
GCAGGGGGCAAGGAGGGGGGTCAGCCAGGGCAAGGAGGGGGGTCAGCCGGAGGCAAGGAGGGGGGTCAGCAGGGGGCAAGGAGGGGGGTCAGCAGGGGGCAAGGAGGGGGGTCAGCCAGGGCAAGGAGGGGGGTCAGGAGGGCGGATGGCGAAGCTGCACTGGCCCTAGCGGGTCGCCCAGTTGGTTAGCACATCCTCCCCCTTCGCCAAGGTTTCCGGTGGGCTCCCCGTCAGGGCAAGAATCAACCAGCGAATGCGTACGTAAGTGGAACAGCACGCCATGATTGTCTCCCTTTCTTTAAAACCAATCCATAAGAAAACAAAAAGTAAAAGCGGGCCCTGAACCTGGGGCAGGGCGGGCCGCGGGGTAACATAGGGGCGTGGCCTTGAGTCTGCGGGTAGCGGGTGGGGTGGGAGGCGTTGCTGGGAGCTGGGCGCCCGGCGGGCGGGGCCGCGTAGAGCAGGGCCCGCGGTGCTGGAGAGGGTTCGGGACTAAGGGCCGGGCTCAGTGGCCGGGCGTTGGGCGGAGCCCAGTGGAGAGCGGAGCTCACAGTGGTCCTGCTGCTTGTGCACGCGGCTCATGGTGTTGCCGCGACAAGGCGAGAACTCCGCGCGGCCCGCCTTCTGCAGCTGGGCCAGGAAGCAGCCCCCCACGGGCGTCTTCTCGGCCTCCTCCGTCTTTTCTACGACGTTCCAGTGCTGCCAGGGGGCGCAGGCCTGGGCAGGGCCACAGGAGAGTGGGAAGGAGGCGGACTCAGCCCCCCCCCCCAACGTGTCCCTGCCCCCGACTTCTGGGGTGTCCCGGCCCGCGTTGCCCACCACAATGTTGTCGCTCCAGCTGACAACCGACGCCCCTAGTCCTTGCCCGGCCTTGAAGGTTTGGAAGGTCTGGGAGCCTACTGTTCGGGTCTCATCATCTGGAGGCACAAGGAGGGATGGGGCGATGAAGCCCGGCTGTGCACGCTCCCCGTAGCTCCTCCCTTCTCCTCCTTGCCTGGGACTCACTAAGGTCGAAGGGCAGAGACGAGCACTGGCCGCCCTCGGCCCTCCAGGGGCACAGGAACACGCCGCCAGTCTCCTCTTGACTGCGGCCTCGGATCCGCGGGGCGCCCACCACGATGGCCACGCTGTATAGAAAAAATGCGTGAGCACGGAGCGGATTCCGGGGTACCCCCGTGCCCGCGCAGGGAGCATTACCCCGAAGGAGGGTGTGCCTTGGGGGACACTGGGTCACATTAAGTAGTGCCCATGAGACCGCTATGGTGGATAGAAGGGGAAAAGCAAAAGTGGGGAAGGGGTTAGGTTAGATTCAAGCCCAATGACAGCCATGGGCCACACAAACACCCTGGGAGTTCTGGTTGGACCCTTACACCTCTCACCTCCCTCCATATTCCTCATTGATCAGTCATTAGTTGTAGGTCACATTGGGGAGGGGATTGACTTTGGGGGAGGTGGCTCTCTGCAGCGGAGGAAATTCACCAGGGGGTGATGCTTGAATGCCACTCCCCAAAGCTGGGCAGCACAGTGTCCACCACCAGAAGGAACTGGCTCAGGGGAGTTATTATAATAAGAGGAGGAACCAGGACTGTAATCTTGGCAATCTGATCTCACAGCCTGATTGATCCTAAGCACTAATGTTCTGTTGCTTCTTCTCAAATATCTATAATTGTTATGGGGATCAGGGAAATGGAGTGGAAAAGCTAGGGGAGTAGATCATTTCACAGTTTTGCAAGTCAATTTAAGACATTCGCACTTCTCTCTGTAGTTTGAGGGGATGGCAGTGGAGTGGGTCATACGAGTGACCCTGGGAGGAAAAAATAAGGTATCAACTTTTGTTTTTGCCTTTGTTTTTGCTGTAGTTTCAGTGCCTAACTCCTCTTTGGTGTCCCCTTCTGATACCCTCGCCTGAGCAGGTTCCTCCCCAGTATTCCTAACAAGCACTCAGCCAAATAGACCCTACAAGTCACTTTGCCCAACCTCTATCACAAATGGGGAACTTGAGGTCCACAGAAGCAGTGATGGTGGGAGAATCTTTCTCTCTCCCAACACCCAAACTTCCCCCAGGGCTTACCTCCCATGGCTGTCCTTGTAGAAGTCCAATGAAAACCCAAAGTGGCTGCCATTGGGGCCTGTGTAGAAGGTGAGCCGCACTGGGTCCAGGTTCAAGGCCCAGGCTGGAGGCGCAGCACCGGGTCCCAAGAGCATCTGCACCCACTCCAGAAGCCAGAGGGCATGAAGTGGACACAAAGCTCTGGCCATTTTCCTTCTCCCACAACCTGCTTGGAAGGAATGGACTAACTCCTTCCTCTTCCTTTCAGTTTCCACCACAGGAAGTCTTTTCTTATCAAACTTGAACCCACTTACTGAACAGTAGGCGGAAAACAGGGCTGTTGGCCCTGGACCCATTTGGTTTCTAGGATTGCCAGGAAGGGAAGGGGGTGAGGCCACCCTGGGGGTGGATGCTGATGGCTGAAAGCTATGACTCCTCCCTTTTCCTGAGACTAGTCTATCACCAAGTCTTGTTGGTTCTGCCTCTCAACTATGTCTCTTGAATCTTTATTTTTAAATATATTTTATTGATTTTTCAGAGAGGAAGGGAGAGGGATAGAGAGTCAGAAACATCGATGAGAGAGAAACATCGATCAGCTGCCTCCCGCACACCTCCCATTGGGGATGTGCCCACAGCCAAGGTACATGCCCTTGACTGGAATCGAACCCGGGACCTTTCAGTCCGCAGGCCGACGCTCTATCCACTGAGCCAAACCAGTCAGGGCATGTCTCTTGAATCTTCACGCCATTTCTACTACCACCATGCAAGTCTAAGCCATCATGGCTTTCTGCTTGGGATAGTAAAACCATGAACTAGCTGGTCTGTACACCTCCACTCTAGCCCACAGTTCTATGGCCCCTCTTCCTCCCACACAGCTGCCTGCACTCCTGTGGCACATAATGACTTGGTTAGCGGTGGGGGAAGGAGTAAGGAAGCTGCTGCCTCCTGATAAGACCTGGGCTGCTGTACCCTCTTGGATAAGGCACCTATCCACTTCCTTTTAGGGCTTTGGGCAGCTTCAGTCAGTCACACTGGTGCAGCAGCTTCCTCACTCTTCCTCCATCTCAGGCCAAGTCTTAATGTGGTCAAGCAGTGCAGCCAGGGCTGGGGAAGGGATGGTGAATGGGTCTTGGTTGAAGGGAGAAGGGAGATGGGGATAAAGTGGAGTCAGATCAGGGTATTCTGGCTCATAGGCTTTGTGATTATTCACCAGCTGTTTGGTAGAAAGCAGGCCCCCTCACTCTTTCTGGTGACAGAGCTCTTGTCCAATCATCAAGAACCGATTCTAGTGGGGTCATGGCCAACAGGAAGCCTCCTCCAACTCTTCAGGCTGGCACCCTGGAATTAACACATAGTTTATCATGGCCTGTTCACTGGATCGTGTCCATGAATCCCTGGAGAGCAAGTTTCTTTACTGTAGTCTGGGGCCTAGCCGAGAGCCCAACTTGTAATAGGTATTGCTGACAGACTGAATGGAGCGTGCACTGAGCATGGAAGATGCAAACATGTGGAAAGAGAAGGAATAGTTTTGAGTAGAAAGGCAAGGTCATTTTCTGTGGATGTGAGCAAGAGTGCCAAGTCTTAGTGACACTACATGTCTCCCCCCAAAAATAGGTTCTCAGGAAGGAAATTCAAGATCTGCCAGGGGAACAGGAACATGGCCACATTCTCCTTTTGCTCTATATTTTCTTTCTTTTTTTTGTGTGTGTGTGCTCTATATTTTCTGATCAATTGCAACCATCTTTATCTTGGAAACCCTTCGGCTCCTCCCTTCTCCTAATTCACCATCTCAACACAAAGCTCAAAATCCTGCCCTTTACTAGGTTAAAAGCTCCTTAAATTTTAGTCCAGGCCTTCTTCACTGCTGATTTCTCAGTCCCAGGACCACAGTAGGCATGTAATGCATCTATTAGAATGAATACTTAACTCAGTTTTATACTTACCTACCACCTTCCCACTGACCTCAACGGAGTGGTATTGTAATTATTGGTGTATACTGTGTAGCCCCAAATTAAGTCACATTTCACTAAAGTTTTTAAATAAGTATTTATTCTGTTCAAGGCACTGAGTAGTAAGGGATACAAAGGTCCCTGACCAAGGATCTTTAAAGAGGGAGTTAAGACATGAACACACAACTCCAGCAGAGGAAGAGTAAAGAATGCCTTGAAAAGGGTGATTATGTCTAGCTGAAATCATTTATATCATATACTCCTCATAACAACTCCTATGAAATAGGTACTATTATGCCCATTTCATAAATGCCAAAACTGTGGCACAGAGTTTTAGGCAAATTGCCCAAGTTTACACGGCCAATGTGTGGATTCAAATATGTTTGTGCTTAAATTCATGTTTGTTTCTAAAGGATTTTATTTATTTCTTGGTTAATCCTCACCCGAGAATATTTTTCCCATTGATTTTCAGAGAGTGGAAGGGAGTGAGAGAGAAATATTGATGTGAGACACATCGATTGGTTGCCTCCCGAAAGTGCCCCGGGGATCGAGCCTGCAACCGAGGTATGTGCTCTTGACTGGAATTGAACCCAGGACCCTTCAGTCTGCAGGCTGACACTCTATTCACCAAACCAAATAGGCCAGGGTTAAAATCATGTTTTAAAAAAATATATTTTATTGATTTCAAAGAGGAAGGGAGAGGGAGAAACATCTATGAGAATCATTGATCAGCTGCCTACTGCACGCCCCCTGTTGGGGATCTACCCCGCAACACAGGCATGTGCCCTTGACAGGAATCAAACCGGAGACCCTCAGTCCTCAGGCCGATGCTTTATCCACTGAGCCAAAACGGCTAGGGCTAAAATCATGTTCTTATCCATTACACTCTTGTCAGAGAATCTCTTTAAGAGTGGCAGGACATAAAGGTCAGTTATAGGGAAGGGGAAGTAGTTGACTTAGGATAGGGTGGACTCGAGCATGAGGACAGAGTGGGCATTAGGGTGGAATGAAAAGCTGGGGTCAAATAACTCGAAGTCCTTGAATGCCTTATCGAGGAATTCGAACTTTAATCTGAAGATGGAGAATCATGAAGATTTTTCAAGTCAGACATTAAGAGATATACTAATTGTGCTCTGATTTGGGCGATTACACTGTCTGTGGATAGAAGGAACTGGAAAAGGCAGAACTTACTGGGAAGATCAGATGGAGAGCAACTGCAATCCTCTTGGTTTAAAAGTGATGGATGAGGCTTAAACCCGGGTTCAGATGGCAGGAACAAGGGAGACAGCAGAGATTACACAATCAGTAACTGGATGTGGTGGGGAAGTGTCAAGTAACTCGAAGCTTTGGTGCCTTGTTGGCTGGTAGGACAGTGGTACCAGTAACTAAAATTGGGAACAGGTAGAGCATCGGATTTGGGAAGGGAGAGGAGTGTGGTATTCAATAAGAATTCTGTTCTTCTGGGAGTTCCTCTGGGGTCAGAGCTGGGTTAGTCTCCTTTCTGATAGTAGGCAGGAGTGCTGCTGACACACTGCTCCCACTTCTCCATCCCATCAGCCAACAGTGCTAGGATCCCTCAATGAATTCAAAGTTCTGCTAAGACTTCATTTAGTCCACAATTATTTTCTACTATGTGCCTGGCACTGAGCTAGGTGAAGTGGATATAAAGAAAAACATTTTATCACCTTTGGTTTCCTTTCAAACTCTGATGCATAAAAATCCTCAGTTAGTAGTATTTTACTTTGCTCAAATCTTTCTTGGACATATAATCAAAATGTTTGTGTTCAACTCTGTAAAACACTCTAAGGAATTAAGAAAAAAAAAAGAAAGGAAGTATAAGAATCAATCCCCGTCCTCCCAGAACTTCTAATTTTATTGGGAAGCAGTGAACACAAAATGAACTGCACTCAGATTCTGAAAAGCCAGTAAGCTTATATGGGACAGAGAATTATATCCTAAGAGTCAGGGAGGTCGGCCAGGAAATGCTGCAGACATTCAGATATGAATTGATAAAGGGGAAGTGAAGGTGTCTCTGGTAAATAAGAATGGAAATGGTTGACAAGGCCTGGATTAGTCACTGAGGGTACAGAAGAGGCATGTCCATGTTGCAAGCCCAGGTGGCTGAGGCAGGCAGCTGCACAGAGCATTCTCTACAGGCCAGTCCGCTGCTTTCACTGGCACCTTGCCTGCTCAGAACATTACTTTTCATTTTTTTAACATCCTTTCTTTCTGGGCAGGAATTTTGCTATTTTAGGAAAATAGGCAGATCTGAGCATCCATGTTGAATAGCTTCTCTTCAGTCAAGGGGAGAACACAGCTATTATGAGAGTAGGAAAGAAATAGACATTGTACTCCTCCTTCCTGAAAGACTGAGGAAGAGAGAGGAAACTAATTTATCCTGCAAATCTATGTGGCTAGCTTTAATGCTAAACTTTCCCTTTTGTGATTTTTTGATACAGTGGAGGCTTTTATCAGCTCAGTAACAAGGCCTATTCCTTTCACCAGGTAGCTCTCAAGTACTGTACTGGTATTAAAGGGTTGAAGAGAATAATTCAAGACTGGTTCTGGTATACAGAACTACTTCTAGAGAGCAAAGGCCAGGCAGATGACTCTTGTAATTCCATTGCCCTGAAGTTTATCCAAAATCTTAAAAATCAAACTCAGGAATTCCAACCCACTTACTTATTAGTGAGGACCTACATGCCATATACCCTATTACACAGAGATTACATACCCAAGAGGTAAGGCAGAAATAGAAAATTCGTGTGAGAAAGAGGTGCACATTCCAAAGCACCTACTTAAGACTGAGAAGCTTTACTATACGTCCTCCCACATCATCATCTGTTCTCTCTACCTGGGCAGCCTGAGCTCTGAGAAGCACAATTCCAAACATCATAAAAAACTGGTTCTCAAGAGTCTATCCCTTGATCACTTCAAACAAGATGTTATTTGTAACCCTGAACTCCATCCCTTCCCAACTTGAATGGATGGGGCAACAATCACAACAGACTCTGCTAAGTTTCCACAAATCATTGGTTTATTAGAAAGTTCCTTTCCCTAATTTTACAGCATATATATCTCTATCATATGCGATAAAGTTAAATACAATCTGTTATGCTTGTAAGGAAGGGTAGGCTATTTTGTTTTTCTTTACTTTTTTTAAAGTTTTAAAATCACTATTCTGAAAGTTAAAGAAAACTGCCCCCAGGAAGGCAGAGGCAGCCAGAGTATGGCTCAATCTACAAGCTAATGGGAAGGGCAATAGCACAAAAATGTTAATACTGTATTATTTAAATTATTTACATGGGCTTCATGAAAGCAAAGAAAAATGAGACCCTTCACGTCAAAGACATTTCATTTTTCCAGTGCGAGTTATCAAAAAAGTGATGCTTCTGAACCACGTGAGGAGCACTGAACAGGTAGGAGGCTCAGTCAAGAGCCTTGTTTGTCCAGCACTTGCTTCTCATAAACTCAAAACCTTTTCCATTTGGGAATTCGAGAAGAAAGGCAGAACACAGAGCCTTGGCCCAGGTAAGTAGGGTTTGTTTTTCCTGTCAGGTGACCACCCAACCAATTCTAGCCACAGGAATAGGCAGGGAAATGCCAAACAGGGATCCGCTAATTACACCAAAGATGGTGAGAACTGCAATATAAACACTTTAGGGTCAGTGTGTTAATTAGGTCTGAAAACCTGGGTGAAAAGCAAGAAGAGGAAGAGGAACTGAGGTGGTTATTTCCTCTGTTAGGTGCCATGGTGTCACAGAAGAGAAAAGGAATCTTTACTGCTTAAGCTAAACTGGGCTGAAGGCATGGAAACTATGAAGCAAAAGAATTTGCAGTATCTATAAATGTGCTCATGTCCCAACAAGAGGAGGAAGAAAACGGAACTCTACCATCCCCCAGTCTTCTTCTACTTGTTTCTAGCCAACCAAAAAGGCACATTAAAAAACAAAAAATTATCAGAGGAGGCTAAGTAGTAGGAAGGCAAATGGACTGCCTAGAACAAGGCATCAGAAACCCCCAATCACTCTGAATCTCACTGCTTTCAAATAAAGCTCTTGAATGTTTTCCTCCTCTGTGGGGCCCACCTGTTTCTCTGTAAAAAACAAAAACAAAGCATATGAAGACCATCATAACTGAGTATTCCTCTGAACCCCCAGCTGACTGATGCCCATTAGATCAAACATCCCAGTGCTGGGGGCACCACTTAATGTAAATGACTGAACATTTTGTCCCAGCAAAAATGTTAAACCATGTTCCTTTTTTGCTCTGACATTTTTATAGTTCGTAACTTCAAAAAATACATGAGTTTGATAAAATATACATGCTTAGTCATTTTGCATCTAGCAGAAAACAAATACTTTATTTTTTGCTTTCATCTTATAACCTTTAGTTTCTTAATTCAACTAGGCAAACATATTTACACAAAGCCACCAGAACAAGGATCACTTAAAGAGCTAGATGTAAAAAATATTATTGCAGTATACTACAAATATGGAACCTTTTTTATGAGCTACAAAAAGCAGCATTTGCGTTTATAGAGTTCAGTGCAATTTTTTTACGTTAAAAAAATCCTATAAATTAAGAAGGAAACATCAACATGACAGAAGAAAATACACCCTTCAGACATACAAGCTCCTCCCTGGGAAAGCACATGAGAAACTGTGTTCCGCATAGCTTGTAATCATGATAGGATCTTCTTTTCTGGGATAGTCCGATGTCTCTTCTGGGATGAGGGACACGAGGACATCAGTGCCAAACGTGTGGCTCTTTAGGTGGGAAGTGGATCCAAAAACAGAGTAGCATCTGATTCCAGGTCTGACTCCCTTTCCACCTCACCCAGGGTAACACAAGGTCACCAAGGGATGGTCAGACATTGGGAAGGCAGGATCAGATGGACAACCCGCCGGCCAGAGAGGAGAAAAATGTTTTAAATTTTATAGAAGGGAAGAGCAGAGGTTAAACAGTAGAGGGAGAAGGGGAGCATATAAACTTGACCATCTGGAAATGTTGCTGCAAAGGGGTGGGTAGCACTTACTAGTGTTTCCTAGTCTAGAAACACAGGAGGGGGAGGGATACAAGGAAAGGGGGGAGAAATCCCTGATAGTGAACCCAAAGCAAACCTCAAATCTAAAACCACCCCTGCAAGCCAAAACCCAATTCTTTGGCTATCAGACACTGCCCATCCCAGCTTCTACTTGCTGGTATTAATGGCTCAACACTCCCAAGGGAAGACTTATGGGTCACCTTCCCTGGTCCTACCTGGGCTCTCATCCCCCAACTCATGTGCCATGGCCAGGGGGGTGCTGCAGGTCCTGACCTGAGAAGATGGGGTGAAGAAGTGGGTGAAGGTGGAGGGCAGTGGCAGCTGCTGCAGCAGGCCGTGGGGCAAGGAGGGTAGGATAGAGGGCAGCATGTGGGACAGGGTGGAAGGTGAAGGGTCCAGGATGGATGGCTGAGGCAGGAATGATGTGAATGGGATGGCTAGCGAGAAAGGTGGCAGGGTGGCCAGGGATGATTGAGTGAGTGAGGTGGGATAAGGAAATGGGGGTCAGGTGGGGCTGGGGAATATGATGTACTTGGGCAAGTGGCTGGGGATGAGGGTGGGGGTGAATGCCAATGGCGGCAGCAGCTGCTGCGGCATGATGCTGTAGGATGGCATGCTGAACAGTTGTGATGGAGTGGCAGAGGCTGTGCCGGCTGCTGAATGTGGATGGGCTGCAGGCT